>NC_090439.1:72842842-73145873 GCF_031143425.1 Pleurodeles waltl
GGGTCGATGACTGTGACAGTCCGGACGGTTAAAGATTATCCTTTTCCCCTGTACTATTCCTCTAGGTCAGCGCCCACCAGAAAAAGGCTATTTGGCGTGCCATCGCCAAGGACGTCCGGACCCTGGGGGTCCACACAGATGGAGCACCCACTGCCGGAAAAGATGGGAGGACATTCGCCGCTGGAGCAAGAAGATGGCGGGGGCCCAGCTGGGGATGGCCTCCCAACATGGGAGGGGTGCCCATTGCACCATGACCCCCCTGATGTTCCGGATCCTGGCGGTAGTGTATCCAGAGTTGGATGGGCGCTTGAGGGCAGCACAGCAGCCACAAGGGGGTGAGTACGTTCACATCCATCTGACTCTATGCGCATTACGAAGTGTCTGGGTGGGGGAGGTGGGCTGTGGCCAGGACGAGTTATGTAGGCAAGGTCCCTTCATGAGGCAGGCAATGTGGCACCCCAACCCCACCAGAGGTAAGAGCCATCTACACCTAGTCAGGCTTCTGTGACCTCCTTTTGTGCAGCAATTGGCCATAGGCCTTGTACCCCATGTCCCTGGGATTAATTAGGGAACTCTAAGTGCATGGCGTAGTGCAGAGGGCTTCTGTGTCTGTAGTGTCTGCCAACAGTAGCGGTATTGCATGCACTGAACATGTCTTACTTCTGTCTTCCCCCCCACTTTTTGTGGTCTCCCTGTTCTTGTGTGCATTAGCATCATCAGGCGGAGGAGCAGTGCCACTGGAGCAAGAGGGAGCTGTATCCCACATGGCCCTGGAGGGTGAGACAACGGAGTCAGAAGCCACCAGTGGAATGGAGGGTGACGGGGAGCTCCACGGCGGGGACAGGAGCAGAGACCAGCGACAGCGACTCGTCCTCTGATGGGAGCTCCCTTGTTGTGGCGGGCCCTTCTGTGCCCCCACATCAACAGGTACAGCCGCCACCCCCTACCAGGACCACCCTCCCACCAGCCCCTCAGCGTGAGTCCCGTGGCCGCTCACCCAGGAGGGTGGGCATCGCCTTCGCCCCAGGCACCTCAGACCCTGCCCCAGTCAGCCCTGCTGCCCTCAATGAGGAGGATATTGACCTCTTGAGATCCCTCATTGTTGGGCAGTCTACTATTCTGAATGCCATCCAGGGTGTAGAGAGGCATTTGCAACAAACAAATGCATACCTGGAGGGCATTCATTCTGGCCAGGCAGCCCAACAGAGAGCATTTCAGGCTCTGGCCTCAGCACTGATGGCAGCCATTGTCCCTGTGTCCAGCCTCCCCGCTCCAACTTCCTCCACCCAGACCCAATCCCCTGTACCTCAGCCTATCCCAAGCACACCATCAGACCAGCATGCACACACCTCAACACACAAGGGTGGCTCAGGCAAACATAAGCACCACACATCCCACAGGCACTCACACAAGCATCATACCCATGCACATATACCAACATCCACTGCCTCCACTGTGTCTCCCTCCTCCACGTCTCCCTCCTCCCTCCCTGTCTCGTCTCCACTCACACCTGCAAGCACTACATCTTCAGCTATTACCTCCATCACCAGCACGCCCATCACCACACACCACTCACGTGCACTCACCACCCCTACTACCATTCACACATCCCGTGTCCTCTCCCAGTGTGTCTGTGAGCCCTCCTTCCAAAGTACACAAACGAAGCCACACACCCACCCAACAGCCATCCACCTCACAACAGGCTCCAGCCCATGCACCTTCACCCAAAGTCAGCAAACGTACACCTCCTACATCCACTACCTCTTCCTCCATTCCCAAACCCCCTCCATCTACCTGTCCCAGTGTGTCTAAAAAGCTTTTCCTGTCAAATGTTGACCTCTTCCCTACACCTTCCCCCCCGTCTGTCCCCTAGGGCCTGCCTGTCCAGGTCCCAACCCTGCACCTCAGCCACCACATCACCGGGCACAGTGGTACCAGCAATAGCGGGAATTTGGAGTGCGCCAAGTAACAGGGCTGCCAGTGTCCCACGGAGTGAGGGCAAGGACATTCCGCCCCCTCCAAAAGTCAAAAAGTTGCCCACATCCCAGAGGGAGAAGGTGAAAACACCTGCCACCAAGGGCTCAGGCAAAACAAAAGTGGAAAGTGGCAAGACAGCTGCGCTACCATTCAAGGTGGGGAAGGGCCAGAAAGTCAAGGGCAGGTCCACGTCGATGCCAACCTGCACGGCAGACAAGATCGCCACCAGTACCGCCACCTGCACCGCCGCCACAGAGACCACCACCAGCACTGCAGTCACTGAGCCCGCCACGAGCACCGCAGTCACTAAGCCCGCCACTAGCACCGCCGCCTCAAAGACCGCCACCAGCACTGCCGTTACAAAGACCGTCGCCAGCACTGATTCCACAGAGGCTGCCACCAGCACAGATTCCACAGAGGCCACCGCCAGAACCAATACCACAGAGCCCGCTGCCAGCACCAATGCCACAGAGTCCGCCGCAAGCACCGCCGCGACTGACACCGCCGCCAGCAGCGATGCCACTGAGGCAGCCGCAAGCACCGCCGCGACTGACACCAACGCCAGCAGCGATGCCACACAGTCCGCCACAAGCACCGCTGCGACTGACACCGCCGCCAGCACCGAGGCCACTGAGGCAGCCGAAGCACTACTGCGACTGACACCGCCGCCAGCACCAATGCCACTGAGGGAGCCGCAAGCACCGCCGCGACTGACACCGCTGCCAGCACCACCAGCGGCCACGTGACATTCTGAGCCAGTGGCACCACCGCAGACATGGCTGCCATCTCCAGTGGTCAGTCGTCCGTTGCTGGTGGTCAGTTCCAGGAGCCTGGGCAGCTTGCATCTTGTACCACCGTCAGTGGAGTGTCACATCCACTACCTCAGCACTCTGGGCACAAAGCCCCCTCCAGAACCAGTGGAGACTGTTATCCACTTGAGAGACTGTGGCTTTGCGCTCCCCAGGATAAAGCAGTGGGCAACCCACCCACTGGGGAGACTTGAGAGACTGTGGCTTTGCACTCCCCAGGATACATCAATGGGTATGGAGCCCCCTTGTGGAGCTGTTGTCGTGCACTCATCCTCCTGAGGTGCCCCCCCTTGTCTTTCCCCTGAGGTGCCTGTTTCATTTCGATCTGATGCCCCAGCAGTGTTGTCTCCGTTTGGAGTCTGGTCCTCACCCATGCATTTTGGGCCCAGTGGTCCACGGACTATGAATGGTGCACTATCCAGACTTGGATAGTTGGTGTACATAATTGTTTATACTGTATTTAAAGTTATGACTAATGGACTTTTATTGATTACAATCGTTCAACTCATTTCCTTTTGTCCTTGCGTTCTTCCTGGGCGGGTTGGGGGGTGTAAATGTAATGTTTCAGCATGTATTAGTGTGTATGTTGTTGTGGGTGAGGGTGGGGGTGTTGCATGTGTGTGTCACTCTCTTTTCCCTCCCCCTTCCCCTGTGTTGTAGGTGCAGTACTCACCGTGGTCGTCACCACCTTCGTTTGTGCTCCTGGTAGAGGAGCAGGAATACTATCGCAGGAAGAATTTGGAGTTCTGGCTCCATGGCATCCTGGTTCCCCGTGGCTTGTATAGAGGTGAGTGTTTTCCCTTCCAAGTCCTGTTTCCGCTGTGTTTTTGTTCGCGTTGGTTCCGCCCCAGAAAAGGTGGCGTATTGGCCTCTCATAATAGTGTGAGCTGTACATTGTCTTCCGCCTGTCTGTTGGCAGTGACCGCCATGCTGTTTGTTTGTACCGCTGTGGCGGTCGGAGTGTTAAAGTGGCTGTCTGTGTTGGCGGTTTCCGCCATGGTCGTGATTCCATTTTGTTTACCACCAGCCTGTTGGCGGTCTTACCGCCACTTTAACACCGACAGCCAGGGTTGTAATGAGGGCCTATATCTTAAAGAAAACATATACAACTAAACAACACCATAAGCAATGAATACCAGCATTAATAATGTAATTCAGCAATTAAGTTCCTCAGTCATTGTCACCGTCAACGTCACCCCTAACATCCTACCTAACCAAGATTAGCCTTAGCATGGGTGTCTTCATGCGAAAACAATTTAGAGGAAACATTAGTTTGGAAAAATCTACCTAAGTGAGAATCTCTAAAAACAGCGCAGTTGGTACCTAGAAGAAAAGGCACAAATATCGTCAGTCACATTTTCATAGCTACCTATCC
The DNA here is from genome assembly GCF_031143425.1 of Pleurodeles waltl. Lineage (NCBI taxonomy): Eukaryota > Metazoa > Chordata > Amphibia > Caudata > Salamandridae > Pleurodeles > Pleurodeles waltl. The sequence goes on from NC_090439.1 coordinate 72,847,004, forward strand.
AGGATGGATCAGCAACAAGTCAGTCTTTGTCTTCAGGTCATCGATCAGTCAGCTACGAATCAGGCTCACAGAGTATGAACCCAATATCAGCACCTCGGACAGCGTCTCCTGGCGTCATCAATTTTCTCCCCGCAATTCTGATTCCTCGCACCTTGTCATGACTTTTTATGAGGGTCTCCCAGTACATCCCCCTAATTGATAATTGGTCAGTAAGTCAGCAGAAATGACTTTAACCTATAGTTTTTGTTTACCGAATCTACTAATTTTCATAAATTTAAAGTTAAATGATATGGATTGGTTCTTCATGTGATGCCCTCATCATCCGGCCCTTCAGGTATCAAAATTGTTGCATATGGCTCTCCAGTAAGTGCCTCTATTGTTCAAGTCCTGGGAAAGTACATTTAGCCTGCTCTACACGTAATTGTATCAAATTGTTTTCATCTTCTCCTGTCTGCGGTACATTGCAGAAAGTTCTAGCTAAGTAACTTTAACTTCCAATGGGTCAAGGCTGCAGTCCACGATTTCCAGTCCTTTGCAAGGCATCCGGTTTCTCCATGTTCAGAGTGTGTGAGGCCCAGTGGAACTAGGCCTTTAGTTCAGCTAAATTAATTATACTAAACAGACGTTATGTGTCTCATTATGACATATTACTACATTTTTCTCATATATTTTCATTATTCTGCATATTTTCAATCGTTTTAGTACACATGGTGACCATAACCAGAGGGCACATTTTTCAAACATGCACATTATTTTTCTACGATTAATTTCACTATGCGTTTTCTGATTACTAACAACATATAAATCATTTATAATTGTCTTAAGTAGCATATCTGCTTCAACAGTCCCTCCTTTGATTACTAAATATGTCATCACAGCTTCCCTTGTCACAAAATGTACATTTGTGTTTCTGATGTCTCTTGGCTTCTCCTTAAATTTTCTCTATAGATTCTTCTCCTAGGCTGTTCTGCCCCCTCTGATAATTTTTGGACTTCCTTAATTAATTTCATCTTTTGCCGCAATTTGCATGTACCCCATAATCCCAATATAGAAACAATAACAATTAATATTCCCTGTACAATTTTCCATAATACCCCATTCCAAATTTGACTAAATCAATTTCACATGGAAGCAAATCCATTTCCAACCTTTTCCCAAACTCCTGGTTCCTTCAATTCTTTCAAATCCTTGCTTGAATTAGTTAGGTTAGTAAGTATGTCTCTTATCTCTTTATCATTTTCAGGTATGAATGAGCAACAATGCCAAGCATTAATCATTTTACAGGCTCCGCTATCTTTCGCTAAAAGTATGTCTAAAGCAAGCCTATTTTGAAGCGTCATAGCTCCATCGGCAGCCAATTCAGTATCTAACAGGAGTATTGCCCCTGTAAAGTTTGTCAGCATGTTATCCACAATAGTGAACAACTTTCGTATCTTAACGCCTTCGCTGCCAGGCCTTGTCCCCCTCAGGTGACAAGCCTTTTTTTGGCTATTTGGGGCAGTTCGCGCTTAGGCCCTCATAACATTTTGTCCACAAAAGCTACCCACACCAAATTTCCGTCCTTTTTTCCAACATCCTAGGGATTCTAGAGGTACCCAGACTTTGTGGGTTCCCCTAAAGGAGACCAAGAAATTAGCCAAAATACAGCAACAAATTCATTTATTTCAACAAAATGGGAAAAAAGGGCTGCAGAAGAAGGCTCGTGGTTTTTTCACTGAAAATAACATCAACAAAGGGATTGTGGTGCTAAAATCACCATCTTCCCAGCTTTCAGGAATAGGCAGAATTGAATCAGAAAATCCAAATTTTTCAACACAATTTTGTCATTTTACTGGGACATACCCCATTTTTACTATTTTTTGTGCTTTCAGCCTCCATCCACTTAGTGACAGAAATGGGTATAAAACCAATGCTGGATCCCAGAAAGCTAAACATTTCTTAAAATTAGGCAGAATTATGAATTCAGCAAGGGGTAATTTGTGTAGATCCTACAAGGGTTTCCTACAGAAAATAACAGCTGAAATAAAAAAATATTTAAATATAGTTAAAAAAAAAACAATTTTTCTCAATGTTTTATTCAGTAACTTTTTCCTGCAATGTCATATTTTTTAAAGAAATATACAGTTACGTCTGCTGGACTCCTCTGGTTGCGGGGATATATAGGCCTTGTAGGTTCATCAAGAACCCTAGGTACCCAGAGCCAATAAATGAGCTGCATCTTGCAGTAGATTTTCATTCTATACCGGGTATATGGTAATTCACAATGGGGTGACTTGTTGGGCTCTGACCAGGTTCTGTTACCCAAAATCCATAGCAAACCACACAATTTGGTAAAAAACAACACTTTTTTCTCTCATTTCGGTGACAGAATGTTCTGGAATCAGAGAGGAGCCACAAATTTCCTTCCGACCAGCATTTCCCAAGTCTCCCAATAAAAATGATACCTCACTTGTGTGGGTAGGCCTAGCGCCCGCAACAGGAAATGCCCCAAAACACAACGTGGACACATCACATTTTCACAAAGAAAACAGAACTGTTTTTTGAAAGTGCCTTCCTGTGTATTTTGGCCTCTCGCACAGCTGGCACCTAGGGAAACCTACCAAACCTGTGCATTTTTGAAAACTAGACACCAAAGGGAATCCAAAATGGGGTGACTTGTGGTGCTCTCACCAGATTTTGCTACCCAGAGTCCTTTGCAAAACTCAAAATTTGGCTAAAAAAACACTTTCTCCTCACATTTTGGTCACAGAAAGTTCTGGAATCCGAGAGGAGCCACAGATTTCCTTCCATCCAGCATTCTCCCAAGTCTCCCAATAAAAATGATACCTCACTTGTGTGGGTAGGCCTAGTGCCCGCGACAGGAAATGCCCCAAAACACAATGTGGACACATCACATTTTCCCAAAGAAAACAGAGGTGTTTTTTGCAAAGTGCGTGTAGGAGGCTGGACTGGCTTGTAGTGAGTACCAAGGGGTACTTGCACCTTGCACCAGGCCCAGTTATCCCTTATTAGTGTATAGGGTGTCTAGCAGCTTAGGCTGATAGATAATGGTAGCTTAGCAGAGCAGCTTAGGCTGAACTAGGAGACGTGTGAAGCTACTACAGTACCACTCAGTGTCATATGCACAATGTCATAAGAAAACACAATACACAGTTATACTAAAAATAAAGGTACTTTATTTTTATGACAATATGCCAAAGTATCTTAGAGTGTACCCTCAGTAAGAGGATAGGAAATATACACAAGATATATATACACAATAGCAAAAATATGCAGTATAGTCTTAGAAAACAGTGCAAACAATGTATAGTTACAATAGGATGCAATGGGGAAACATAGGGATAGGGGCAACACAAACCATATACTCCAGAAGTGGAATGCGAACCACGAATGGACCCCAAACCTATGTGACCTTGTAGAGGGTCGCTGGGACTATTAGAAAATAGTGAGAGTTAGCAAAATAACCCTCCCCAAGACCCTGAAAAGTGAGTGCAAAGTGCACTAAAGTTCCCCTAAGGACAAAATAGTCGTGTTAGAGGGAGAATGCAAGGAAAACACAAATCAGCAATGCAACAACGATGGATTCCTGTCTGAAGGTACCTGTGGAACAAGGGGACCAAGTCCAAAAGTCACAAGCAGCTCGGAGATGGGCAGATGCCCAAGAAATGCCAGCGGTTGGTGCAAAGAAGCTCTTACTAGGCTGAAGAACTGTGAATACTGCAGGAACGACAAGGGCTAGAGACTTCCCCTTTGGAGGATGGATCCCCCACGCCTTGGAGAGTCGTGCAGAAGTGTTTTCCCGCCGGATGGACGCCAACAAGCCTTGCTACACGCAAATCGTGCGTTTGGCGTTTTTGGACGCTGCTGGGGCCCAGGAGGGACCAGAAGGTCGCAAATTGGACCTGCAGAGAGAGGGGACGTCGAGCAAGACAAAGAGCCCTCACTGAAGCAGGTAGCACCCGGAGAAGTGCCAGAAACAGGCACTACGAGGATGCGTGAAACGGTGCTCGCCGAAGTTGCACAAAGGAGTCCCACGTCGCCGGAGACCAACTTAGAAAGTCGTGCAATGCAGGTTAGAGTGCCGTGGACCCAGGCTTGGCTGTGCACACAGGATTTCCGCCGGAAGTGCACAGGGGCCGGAGAAGCTTGCAAAGTCGCGGTTCCCAGCAATGCAGCCCAGCGAGGTGAGGCAAGGACTTACCTCCACCAAACTTGGGCTGAAGAGTCACTGGACTGTGGGGGTCACTTGGACGGTGTCGCTGGATTCGAGGGACCTCGCTCGTCGTGCTGAGAGGAGACCCAAGGGACCGGAGATGCAGCTTTTTGGTGCCTGCGGTTGCAGGGGGAAGATTCCGTCGACCCACGGGAGATTTCTTCGGAGCTTCTGGTGCAGAGAGGAGGCAGACTACCCCCACAGCATGCACAAGCAGGAAAACAGTCGAGAAGGCGGCAGGATCAGCGTTACAGAGTTGCAGTAGTCGTCTTTGCTACTATGTTGCAGGTTTGCAGGCTTCCAGCGCGGTCAGCGGTCGATTCCTTATCAGAAGGTGAAGAGGGAGATGCAGAGGAACTCGGCTGAGCTCATGCATTCGTTATCTAAAGTTTCCCCAGAGACAGAGACCCTAAATAGCCAGAAAAGAGGGTTTGGCTACCTAGGAGAGAGGAAAGGCTACTAACACCTGAAGGAGCCTATCACAAGGAGTCTCTGACGTCACCTGGTGGCACTGGCCACTCAGAGCAGTCCAGTGTGCCAGCAGCACCTCTGTTTCCAAGATGGCAGAGGTCTGGAGCACACTGGAGGAGCTCTGGACACCTCCCAGGGGAGGTGCAGGTCAGGGGAGTGGTCACTCCCCTTTCCTTTGTCCAGTTTCGCGCCAGAGCAGGGGCTAAGGGGTCCCTGAACCGGTGTAGACTGGCTTATGCAGAATTGGGCACCTCTGTGCCCAACAAAGCATTTCCAGAGGCTGGGGGAGGCTACTCCTCCCCTGCCTTCACACCATTTTCCAAAGGGAGAGGGTGTCACACCCTCTCTCAGAGGAAGTTCTTTGTTCTGCCATCCTGGGCCAGGCCTGGCTGGACCCCAGGAGGGCAGATGCCTGTCTGAGGGGTTGGCAGCAGCAGCAGCTGCAGAGAAACCCCAGGAAGGGCAGTCTGGCAGTACCAGGGTCTGTGCTACAGACCACTGGGATCATGGAATTGTACCAACAATGCCAGGATGGCATAGAGGGGGCAATTCCATGATCATAGACATGTTACATGGCCATATTCGGAGTTACCATGGTGAAGCTACATATAGGTAGTGACCTATATGTAGTGCACGCGTGTAATGGTGTCCCCGCACTCACAAAGTTCAGTGAATTGGCTCTGAACAATGTGGGGGCACCTTGGCTAGTGCCAGGGTGCCCACACACTAAGTAACTTTGCACCTAACCTTTACCAGGTAAAGGTTAGACATATAGGTGACTTATAAGTTACTTAAGTGCAGTGTAAAATGGCTGTGAAATAACGTGGACGTTATTTCACTCAGGCTGCAGTGGCAGGCCTGTGTAAGAATTGTCAGAGCTCCCTATGGGTGGCAAAAGAAATGCTGCAGCCCATAGGGATCTCCTGGAACCCCAATACCCTGGGTACCTCAGTACCATATACTAGGGAATTATAAGGGTGTTCCAGTAAGCCAATGTAAATTGGTAAAATTGGTCACTAGCCTGTTAGTGACAATTTGAAAGTAATGAGAGAGCATAACCACTGAGGTTCTGGTTAGCAGAGCCTCAGTGAGACAGTTAGGCACCACACAGGGAACATATACATGCACACCTATGAGCACTGGGGCCCTGTGTGACAGGGTCCCAGTGACACATACATATAGGCCACAAACCTATGAGCACTGGGGTCCTGACTAGCAGGATCCCAGTGACACATAACAACCATACTGAAAACATGGTGTTTTCACTATGAGCACTGAGGCCTGGCTATCAGGATCCCAGTGAGACAGTGAAAACAGTGACAAACACCCTGACATACACTCACAAACAGGCCAAAAGTGGGGGTAACAAGGCTAGAAAGAGGCTACCTTCTCACACAACCCCCCCCCAAACGAAGGACAATAAGGCTAACCTTGGCCAGTTGAGACTTTATTGTCTAAGTGGTGATAAGTAGAGAGTAGCTCTGCAATAGACTGGTTACTCCCTTTATCATCCACTATATGGTTACTTCCCTGTGGGGATGTAAACCACCCTGTTTGAAGTTTTTTAGCTAACCAACAATGTGAAGATGTATTTTCAGAGTTTCTATCAGTAAGTTTTAGTTTAGAGCAGTGGGAATTATCCACTGAACCTATTTGCAATGATGGAAATGCCAGACAGGGATGCTGTCTCAGTAAAGCCATAGCTGGGCAAAAACTTTGTCCATTTGGCTGGAAGAGGGAACAGGGATGCTGTTTCTCTTGAGTTGGAGCAGGGCAGGGATGCTGTCCTATGAGCTCCACACTAGGGCAGGGATGCTGTCCTAAGTGTTGTGAGGCAGTACAGGGTTTCTGCACTAAAGTTTCTCTGGGAGGGTTGGAGGGATGCTCCATGTTAACTAAAATGGTGTTCTTTTTGTCACCAATGTTAGTTATCCCACAGAGAGGTACTTCTACCTCAGGGAGTCCAGCTATGCCAGCTGATGATTCCCTTGGAACAGGTGCCACCCCAGGAGAGGTTTCTCCCACCACAGGAATGGTATCCTGAATGGTAGGGTGGTTAGGGGATACTGTGATACCCTTTTTACCTGTTGATGGAGAGGGATCCTGAGTTTTCAGGCCTTCTCTCCTTTGCTTTTTCATTTCAGTAGAAATGAGAGGGAACAATTCCTCAGGGATGCCCAGCATGGCTGCATGGGCATAAAACTCTACATCAGCCCAACCTGAGGCCTCTAGGTCATTACCTAAGAGACAGTCTACAGGTAAGCTAGGTGATACCACCACCTGCTTAGGCCCAGTAACTCCACCCCAACTAAACTGAATTATAGCTAAGGGAAGAAACTTAGTGGAGTTATGGACATCAATAATCTTATACTGTTGTCCAATGATGTGTTGTTCAGGAGGCACTAGGTTTTCAGTCACCAAAGTGAAACTGGCACCTGTGTCCCTGTAGGCCAAGGCCTCAACACCATTTATTGCAACTGTCTGCCTGTACTTATCCATTGTAAGGGGACAAGCAGCCAGTGTGGCAAGGCCAGTGCCACTAGGTGTGACAGAAACTGTCTTGGGACTGATTACATCAGTTTCCACTATGGACCCATAAGTGAACCCAACTACACCCTTTGCTTGACTGTTGCCAGCAGTCCCACCACTAGTACCACTACTGCTAGGGGCACTAGAGCTTGATGTATTAGTGGTGGTAGGCTCAGGGGGTTTACCTGGACAGGACTTATCCCCTGGCCTATGGCCTCTGTTTTTACACACAAAGCACCAAGGCTTTTTAATGTGTGCAGGTTGGGAAGAAGAGGAAGACTTTGTTTTATCCCCACCCTCTGAAGAGTGTTTAAGATTTGAAGTGGGATCTTTGGTTTTACCCTTATCCCCATGCTTATCTTGAGATTTTTCACCATCTTTCTTCTTATTGCCATCTTTGTCACCCCCTGTATGAACTTTTCTGTTCACTCTTGTTCTGACCCATTTGTCTGCCTTCTTTCCCAATTCTTGGGGAGAGGTCAGATCAGAGTCCACCAAGTACTGGTGCAACAAATCAGACACACAATTATTAAGAATATGCTCTCTCAGGATTAAGTTATACAGGCTGTCATAATCAGTAACTTTACTGCCATGTAACCACCCCTCCAAGGCCTTCACTGCCTGGTCAATGAAATCAACCCAGTCTTGTGAAGACTCCTTTTTGGTATCTCTGAACTTTATCCTGTACTGTTCAGTGGTTAAGCCATAACCATCCAGGAGTGCATTCTTAAGAACTTGGAAATTGTTAGCATCATTTTCTTTTACAGTAAGGAGCCTATCCCTACCTTTTCCAGTAAATGATAGCCATAGGATAGCAGCCCACTGCTTTTGAGGGCCATCCTGTACAACACAGGCCCTCTCAAGTGCAGCAAACCACTTGTTAATGTCATCCCCCTCCTTGTAAGGGGGAACTATCTTATGCAGATTCCTGGAATCATGCTCTTTTGCAGGATGACTATGGGGAATACTGCTGCTGCCACCATGGGTATCTAAACCCATTTTCTGTCTTTCCCTCTCTATTTCTAAAGACTGTCTATCCAAATCCAGCTGTTGCCTCTTGAGCTTCAGTCTGGTTTGCTCCACTCTCAATCTATTGAGCTCCCTTTCTAACAATCTGTCATCAGGGTGGGTGGGAGGGACATTTCTAGATACAGAGGTATGATGGGAATGAACAGAAGGAGACCTGTCCCTTACAGAGGGCACCCTAACAGCTTGGCTACCAGTATAATGTGAGAGCACACCATCAGTATGGTGTGATTCAACCTCTGTACCAACTATGCTAGACTGTCTAGTAATGGGCAGGCTGAGAAGTTTCTTTCCTGAACCTTTTCCTGGGGGAGTCCCTGGATCAGATTGAGAACCATTAGCTACTTTTTCTACAGATTGGGCACTTATGGCCTTATCCTGTACTCTAAGCATATTAATTAACAGTTCTAAGGAAGGATTCTTCCCTACACTCAAACCTCTCTCTATGCAGAGACTCCTTGCTCCTTTCCAGCTAAGGTGATCATATGCAAGTTTGGACAGTTCAACTTTTTGGCCTGTGCCAGACATTTTTTAGAGAGAGTTAAAGTGATAGACAAAGAGAAAAAAGTTTTCAGAACTTTTTGGAAAGACAGAAAAAAACTTTTTAAACTTTTAAGAACTTTTTGAAAGTTTAGAAGTACTTTTCAGCACTTAGAAAAGAGTGAAAAGAGGAAATGCAAAACTTTTTGGCTATGTGTATATACACTGACCTTGTTTTGTATATTTTTCTCTTATGAAAAGTACAATGACAAGAGTGGTAAGTAGTCTCAAGCACTTATCCCACCACTGCACAACCAATGTAGGAGGCTGGACTGGCTTGTAGTGAGTACCAAGGGGTACTTGCACCTTGCACCAGGCCCAGTTATCCCTTATTAGTGTATAGGGTGTCTAGCAGCTTAGGCTGATAGATAATGGTAGCTTAGCAGAGCAGCTTAGGCTGAACTAGGAGACGTGTGAAGCTACTACAGTACCACTCAGTGTCATATGCACAATGTCATAAGAAAACACAATACACAGTTATACTAAAAATAAAGGTACTTTATTTTTATGACAATATGCCAAAGTATCTTAGAGTGTACCCTCAGTAAGAGGATAGGAAATATACACAAGATATATATACACAATAGCAAAAATATGCAGTATAGTCTTAGAAAACAGTGCAAACAATGTATAGTTACAATAGGATGCAATGGGGAAACATAGGGATAGGGGCAACACAAACCATATACTCCAGAAGTGGAATGCGAACCACGAATGGACCCCAAACCTATGTGACCTTGTAGAGGGTCGCTGGGACTATTAGAAAATAGTGAGAGTTAGCAAAATAACCCTCCCCAAGACCCTGAAAAGTGAGTGCAAAGTGCACTAAAGTTCCCCTAAGGACAAAATAGTCGTGTTAGAGGGAGAATGCAAGGAAAACACAAATCAGCAATGCAACAACGATGGATTCCTGTCTGAAGGTACCTGTGGAACAAGGGGACCAAGTCCAAAAGTCACAAGCAGCTCGGAGATGGGCAGATGCCCAAGAAATGCCAGCGGTTGGTGCAAAGAAGCTCTTACTAGGCTGAAGAACTGTGAATACTGCAGGAACGACAAGGGCTAGAGACTTCCCCTTTGGAGGATGGATCCCCCACGCCTTGGAGAGTCGTGCAGAAGTGTTTTCCCGCCGGATGGACGCCAACAAGCCTTGCTACACGCAAATCGTGCGTTTGGCGTTTTTGGACGCTGCTGGGGCCCAGGAGGGACCAGAAGGTCGCAAATTGGACCTGCAGAGAGAGGGGACGTCGAGCAAGACAAAGAGCCCTCACTGAAGCAGGTAGCACCCGGAGAAGTGCCAGAAACAGGCACTACGAGGATGCGTGAAACGGTGCTCGCCGAAGTTGCACAAAGGAGTCCCACGTCGCCGGAGACCAACTTAGAAAGTCGTGCAATGCAGGTTAGAGTGCCGTGGACCCAGGCTTGGCTGTGCACACAGGATTTCCGCCGGAAGTGCACAGGGGCCGGAGAAGCTTGCAAAGTCGCGGTTCCCAGCAATGCAGCCCAGCGAGGTGAGGCAAGGACTTACCTCCACCAAACTTGGGCTGAAGAGTCACTGGACTGTGGGGGTCACTTGGACGGTGTCGCTGGATTCGAGGGACCTCGCTCGTCGTGCTGAGAGGAGACCCAAGGGACCGGAGATGCAGCTTTTTGGTGCCTGCGGTTGCAGGGGGAAGATTCCGTCGACCCACGGGAGATTTCTTCGGAGCTTCTGGTGCAGAGAGGAGGCAGACTACCCCCACAGCATGCACAAGCAGGAAAACAGTCGAGAAGGCGGCAGGATCAGCGTTACAGAGTTGCAGTAGTCGTCTTTGCTACTATGTTGCAGGTTTGCAGGCTTCCAGCGCGGTCAGCGGTCGATTCCTTATCAGAAGGTGAAGAGGGAGATGCAGAGGAACTCGGCTGAGCTCATGCATTCGTTATCTAAAGTTTCCCCAGAGACAGAGACCCTAAATAGCCAGAAAAGAGGGTTTGGCTACCTAGGAGAGAGGAAAGGCTACTAACACCTGAAGGAGCCTATCACAAGGAGTCTCTGACGTCACCTGGTGGCACTGGCCACTCAGAGCAGTCCAGTGTGCCAGCAGCACCTCTGTTTCCAAGATGGCAGAGGTCTGGAGCACACTGGAGGAGCTCTGGACACCTCCCAGGGGAGGTGCAGGTCAGGGGAGTGGTCACTCCCCTTTCCTTTGTCCAGTTTCGCGCCAGAGCAGGGGCTAAGGGGTCCCTGAACCGGTGTAGACTGGCTTATGCAGAATTGGGCACCTCTGTGCCCAACAAAGCATTTCCAGAGGCTGGGGGAGGCTACTCCTCCCCTGCCTTCACACCATTTTCCAAAGGGAGAGGGTGTCACACCCTCTCTCAGAGGAAGTTCTTTGTTCTGCCATCCTGGGCCAGGCCTGGCTGGACCCCAGGAGGGCAGATGCCTGTCTGAGGGGTTGGCAGCAGCAGCAGCTGCAGAGAAACCCCAGGAAGGGCAGTCTGGCAGTACCAGGGTCTGTGCTACAGACCACTGGGATCATGGAATTGTACCAACAATGCCAGGATGGCATAGAGGGGGCAATTCCATGATCATAGACATGTTACATGGCCATATTCGGAGTTACCATGGTGAAGCTACATATAGGTAGTGACCTATATGTAGTGCACGCGTGTAATGGTGTCCCCGCACTCACAAAGTTCAGTGAATTGGCTCTGAACAATGTGGGGGCACCTTGGCTAGTGCCAGGGTGCCCACACACTAAGTAACTTTGCACCTAACCTTTACCAGGTAAAGGTTAGACATATAGGTGACTTATAAGTTACTTAAGTGCAGTGTAAAATGGCTGTGAAATAACGTGGACGTTATTTCACTCAGGCTGCAGTGGCAGGCCTGTGTAAGAATTGTCAGAGCTCCCTATGGGTGGCAAAAGAAATGCTGCAGCCCATAGGGATCTCCTGGAACCCCAATACCCTGGGTACCTCAGTACCATATACTAGGGAATTATAAGGGTGTTCCAGTAAGCCAATGTAAATTGGTAAAATTGGTCACTAGCCTGTTAGTGACAATTTGAAAGTAATGAGAGAGCATAACCACTGAGGTTCTGGTTAGCAGAGCCTCAGTGAGACAGTTAGGCACCACACAGGGAACATATACATGCACACCTATGAGCACTGGGGCCCTGTGTGACAGGGTCCCAGTGACACATACATATAGGCCACAAACCTATGAGCACTGGGGTCCTGACTAGCAGGATCCCAGTGACACATAACAACCATACTGAAAACATGGTGTTTTCACTATGAGCACTGAGGCCTGGCTATCAGGATCCCAGTGAGACAGTGAAAACAGTGACAAACACCCTGACATACACTCACAAACAGGCCAAAAGTGGGGGTAACAAGGCTAGAAAGAGGCTACCTTCTCACAGTGCGTACCTGTGGATTTTGGCCTCTAGCTCAGCCGGCACCTAGGGAAACCTAACAAACCTGTGCATTTTTTAAAACTAGACACCTAGGGGAATCCAAGATGGGTGACTTGTGGGGCTCTCACCAGGTTTTGTTAACCAGAATCCTTTGTAAACCTCAAAATTTGGCTAAAAAAACACTTTTCCCTCACATTTCGGTGACAGAAAGCTCTGGAATCTGAGAGAAGCCACAAATTTCCTGCCACCCAGTGTTTCCTCAAGTCTCCTGAGAAAAATGATACCTCACTTGTGTGGGTAGGTCTAGTGCCCGTGACAGGAAATGCCCTAAAACACTATCTGGACACATCAAAATTATGAAATACAAAACTACCTGTTATTGGGGGGGGAGGGCAACCTGTGTTTTTGGTCCTGTGCTCGCAGCCATCTAGGGAAACCTACAAAACCCAGATATTTCTGACTTGTGTGGGTCCCCGAATGATTTCTTACTCAGAATCCTCTGCAAACCTCAAATTTAGCTAAAAAAATCACTTTTTTCCCACATTTCTGTGTGGGATCACTGCACCAGGACAAATTTCCTACCACTCAACGTTCCCCTCAGTCTCTCAGTAAAAATGATACCTCACTTGTGTAGGTGGGCCAAGTGCCTGTGACAGGGAAGAGCCAAAAACATTTCGAAATTGAGGGGGAACCAAAGCGGGTCCAAAAGGGCAGTTTGGAAAAAAACATTTTTAGGCTGAGAAGTGCAGCAGAATTTTTATTGGTATAGATGGGACAATGTTGGGTGGTAGGAATTTTGTGGATTCCTGCAGATTCCAGAAGGTTCCATCACAAAAATGTGGGAAAAATGTGGGATTTTCAGCAAAGTTAGAGGTTTGCAGGGCATTGTGGGTAAGAAAATGGTGCGGGGTGCATGTGAAGAACACCACCCTGGAATCAACCAGATGTTTAGTTTTCAGATGTGTCTGGGTCTTGTGGATATTTCTACATGGCAGCATCCCAAAGTCAAAAAAGCACAGCCCTCACCATTCCAAGTGGGGCGATTTTGAGAGTTACCAAGCTCTAATGGCCGAAATGTAAAACCAAAACGCAAAATAATCAAACGTCTTCTTGCTTGCCGTGGGATAAAATGTTTTAGTGTGCGGGGGAGGAGTTGAAAGACTGTTACCCCCTTCATTTGGGGTGCGGGCATAACTAGGCCCATGCTGGTTGGTAGCCACCACCCCACTATTTTTTTATTTTTTATAATTCCATGCCATCTGGTAGACTTCCTGCCCCCCCGGGGTGTGGATCGGGGATAATTGCCCCATCTGCCCACTGGTGGGCAGAACAACTTTGGCCCATTTATTTGGGGTGGGGGTATGGCCATACCCCCACCCTCTTATTTTGAAACAAAATCTTCACTGGTCTCTGGTGGGCTTTCTGCCCCCCTTGGGAGCAGATGGACCTTCCAAAAATAGTCCATAGTAATGTGTCCCCATGGGGAGCGACCCTTGCCCAAAACACACACATACACACACATTAATCCCTGGTGTCTAGTGATTTCTGCACCCCTTGGGGGCAGATTGGCCTAACAAAAATAGGCTGATCTGCCCCTAAAGGGCCTAAATACAATTCGCCCCCAGCAGAGCGCCCCCTGCCTAGGGGTTCGCTCCACATACATAAAAACATAAAATTTAAAAAATATATAGAAATCCCCAGTGTCTAGAGGTGTCTGCCCCCCCAGAGGCAGATCGGCCCAATTATATTAGGCCGACATGCCCCAAGGGGGTTGCAGAAAGGGCCTAAAAATGATTTGCCCCCCTGGGGAGAGGCCCTTACCCAAGGGGCCACTCCCCTCATACGTAAGTATATGATTAAAAAAAATCCCTGGTGTCTAGTGGTTTCTGCCCCCCCTCGGGGCAGATCTGTCTAATTATATTAGGCCAATCTACCCCGGGGGGGGCAGAAATGGCCTAGAAACAATTTTCTCCCCTAGGGAGCGACCCTTGCTGAAGGGGTCGCTCCCTAAACATAAAAGAAAATGTGCATTTAAAAAAAAAAAAGAAATTCCCTGGTGTCTAGTGGGTATTTCTGCTGCCCAATCGCTGCCTGGGCAGCAGAAATGCTTGCAGAGACGTGAAAGAAAAGGCCTTTCTTTCCTTTCATGTCTCTGCTGGCCCCGCCTCCCGAGCGGAAAAGAAATGCTGAGCATTTCTCTTCCACAATCGAGCTGGAAGCATGCTTCCAGCGCGATGTGAGGTGACCTCTGAAAAGGTCAGCACGCTTTTGTGTGCTGACGTCATCAAACGTCACTGGGGAGGTGGGGGTGGAAGGGGAAGCGATTCCCCTTCCAGCCCTGACCTGGAGGAGTTGGGGGGCAGCCCTCGGGGGGAAGCACTAGCGCTTCCCTCGTGGGCCGGTAATGGTTACGTCCAAGGGGCCACACAGGCGCAGCCATGGACGTAACCGTTATGTCCATGGCGTGCAAGGAGTTAATTGCATTCAAAATAACTCCTGCAGAAGGAATTAATGCACCAAAAATATCTCGCACAACTGCAGAAGAGGTTTCCCTCCTCTGTCGCTCATGATGTAATTCAGTCATTTTCGGAAATTTCTTTAAATCATCTATCTGATCAATTTTAGGGAAAACTATCCGCAAATAGCATGTCCCATACCATCCTCTAGGAAGACGGTAAAAGCATTAGGTCCACAAATATAGTAGATTCCAGGAATCACAGGATCCTGACCATTCAGCATAAAAGTCCATTTACTCTGAAACAAAAACACATGCCTACATTCACTCGTTACCACAAATAAAGTGTCAGTGCGTGATTTCAGCCTGCATATACAAAGCTTCCCTACATGTAATGCATCTAAAGCTAATTTCCCTTGCATTTTGATAGCAGTGTAAGCATAATCATTCTTATAAGTCCTTTTCTTCAATCCTTTCTCTAACTTCTTCTTCAATGACTTCCTTCTATCATCAGTATGCCCTATAAAGCTCTTTTCTAATGGATTTAGTAAGCAGGTTAGGTTGTGTTTATGCGCATAAGGAGTACCAAATGTTAGTGTTGGCTCAAAGAATCATCTAACTAATAGTATATCATGCTCCCTAGCTATTTTACTCAAATATCTAATATAGGAACAAAGGAAAACACAACATCATGGTTAGAATAAAAATACTGAATTTAATCTTGGTTATAGAACCTGGTTAGTAGCAAACTACAAGTTATGCCATAAGTTAACGGCAGACTATGATACGTAACCCCTTCTTCCACAGAGGAAGGAATTTGCTTACACACAAGAAAATTCCTTGCATCCATCGTCTCAACATACTCACTTAACAACCGATAGAACACATTAGAAGAAAACTCTCTTTGTGCATTAGTATAGTCATGCAAATATTTGTAATCTAACTTAAAACTCTCTAAAGCTGTAGTGTAGTAGTCTCAGGAACAGAGGTAGTAGTAGTGTCTTTCATTTCATGAACAGACATTCCCACAGTCATTATTATGAACATTATTCCACACATAATTGCCACTCCCACACTCAAATATCTACAATATCTAATATTTCTAACGTGATTATTTAACTCAGCTATGATCTGTAAAGAATGAAAAAGTAGAAATAACTCTTAGATAAAGTGCAACAGAAAAAATAAAAAAAATGAAGAAAAATAATTATTTTTCGCAGTACAGTTTCACACATAGGAACCCTTTTCTTCTTTGTCAAAAATCGGTTAGCAGCTTGTCACATCCAGGTTTTCAAATGTCATATCAGGTTATCAATATCTTTTTCGGGTTTATTTCAACAGTCTCTTTTCAAGTTTCTTCAGATTAGCTCAACAACTCAGTCTATTTGTAGGAAAGTACCATCTTGCCTGGAATGTTACCCCATATTTCACTGTATATATGTTGTTTTAGTCTATGTGTCACTGGGACCCTGCCAGGCAGGGCCCCAGTGCTCATAAGTATGTGCCCTGTATGTGTTCCCTGTGTGATGCCTATCTCTCTCACTGAGGCTCTGCTAACCAGAACCTCAGTGTTTATGCTCTCTCTGCTTTCCAAGTTTGTCACTAACAGGCTAGTGACTACATTTACCAATTCACATTGGCATACTGGTACACCCATATAATTCCCTAGTATATGGTACTGAGGGACCCAGGGTATTGGGGTTCCAGAAGATCCCTATAGGCCTCAGCATTTCATTTGCCACCCATAGGGAGCTCCAACAATTCTTACACAGGCCTGCCACAGCAGCCTGCGTGAAATAACGTACACATTATTTCACAGCCATTTGCCACTGCACTTAAGTAACTTATAAGTCACCTATATGTCTAACCTTCACCTGGTGAAGGTTGGGTGCAAAGTTACTTAGTGTGTGGGCACCCTGGCAATAGCCAAGGTGCCCCCACATCGTTTAGGGCAAATTCCCCGGACTTTGTGAGTGCGGGGACACCATTCCACACGTGCACTGCACATAGGTCACTACCTATGTACAGCGTCACAATGGTAACTCCGAACATGGCCATGTAACATGTCTAAGATCATGGAATTGTCCCCCCAATGCCATTTTGGCATTGGGGGGACAATTCCATGATCCCCCGGGTCTTTAGCATAGCACCCGGGTACTGCCAAACTGCCTTTCCGGGGTCTCCACTGCAGCTGCTGCTGGTGCCAACCCCTCAGATAGATTTCTGCCCTCCTGGGGTCCAGGCAGCCCTGGCCCAGGAAGGCAGAACAAAGGACTTCCTCTGAGAGAGGGTGTAACACCCTCTCCCTTTGGAAATAGGTGTGAGGGCTGGGGAGGAGTAGCATCCCCCAGCCTCTGGAAATGCTTTGATGGGCACAGATGGTGCCCATCTCTGCATAAGCCAGTCTACACCGGTTCAGGGATCCCCCAGCCCTGCTCTGGGGTGAAACTGGGCAAAGGAAAGGGGAGTGACCACTCCCCTGACCTGCACCTCCCAGGGGAGCTCCTACAGTGTGTCCCAGACCTCTGCCATCTTGGAAACAGAGGTGTTGCTGGCACACTGGACTGCTCTGACTGGCCAGTGCCAACAGGTGACATCGGAGGCTCCTTCTGATAGGCTCTTACCTCTCTTGGTAGCCAATCCTCCTTCCTAGGTAGCCAAACCTCCTTTTCCAGCTATTTAGGGTCTCTGCTTTGGGGATCTCACCAGATAACGAATGCAAGAGCTCATCAGAGTTCCTCTGCATTTCCCTCTTCACCTTCTGCCAAAGGATCGACCGCTGACTGCTCAGGACGCCTGCAAAACCACAACAAAGTAGCAAGCCGACTAATATCAACCTTGTATCGCTTCATCCTGCCGGCTTTCTCGACTGTTTCCAGGTGGTGCATGCTCTGGTGGTAGCCTGCCTCCTCTCTGCACCAGGAGCTCTGAAGAAATCTCCTGTGGGTCGACGGAATCTTCCCCCTGCAACCGCAGGCACCAAAAGACTGCATCACTGGTCCTCTGGGTCCCCTCTCAGCACAACGAGCGTGGTCCCTGGAACTCAGCAACTCTGTTCAAGTGACTCCCACAGTCCAGTGACTCTTCAGTCCAAGTTTGGTTGAGGTAAGTCCTTGCCTCTCCGCGCTAGACTGCATTACTGGGTACCACGTGATTTGCAGCTGCTCCGGCTCCTGTGCACTCTTCCAGGATTTCCTTTGTGCACAGCCAAGCCTGGGTCCCCGACACTCCTTCCTGCAGTGCACAACCTTCTGAGTTGTCGTGGGACTCCCTTTTGTGACTTCAGGTGGACTCCAGTTCACTTTCCTTCCAAGTGCCTGTTCAGGTACTTCTGTGGGTGCTGCCTGCTTCTGTAAGGGCTACCTACATTGCAGGGAACCTCCTCTGTCTCCTCCTCCAAGTGGCGACATCCTTGTCCCTCCTGCCTCTACCCCAACCCTTGCAGCTAGCAAGGCTTGTTTGCAGTCCTTCTGCGTGGGAACACCTAAGCAAGCTTCATCGCGATGTGGGACATCCATCCTCCAAAGAAGAAGTTCCTAGTCCTCTTCTTTCTTGCAGAACTCCAAGCTTCTTCCAACAGGTGGCAGCTTCCTTGCACCCTCAGCTGGCATTTCCTGGGCCCCTGGCCACTCTCGACACTGTCGCGACTATTGGACTTGGTCCCCTTGTCTTACAGGTACTCAGGTCCAGAAATACACTGTTTTTGCATTGTTGGTGTTTGTTCTTCCTTCAGAATCCCCCTATCACGACTTCTGTGCTCTCTGGGGATAGTAGGTGCACTTTACATCTACTTTTCAGGGTCTTGGGGTGGGCTATTTTTCTAACCCTCACTGTTTTCATACAGTCCCAGCGACCCTCTACAAGCTCACATAGGTTTGGGGTCCATTTGTGGTTCGCATTCCACTTTTGGAGTATATGGTTTGTGTTGCCCCTATACCTATGTGCTCCTATTGCAATCTACTGTAATTTTACACTGCTTGCATTGCTTTTCTTGCTATTACCTGCATAATTTTGGTTTGTGTACATATATCTTCTGCATATATCTTATCCTCATACTGAGGGTACTCACTGAGATACTTTTGGCATATTGTCATAAAAATAAAGTTCCTTTATTTTTAGTACTTTTGTGCATTGTGTTTTCTCATGATATTGTGCATATGACACCAGTGGTATAGTAGGAGCTTTACATGTCTCCTAGTTCAGCCTAAGCTGCTTTGCCATAGCTACCTTCTATCAGCCTTAGCTGCTAGAAACACCTCTTCTACACTAATAAGGGATAACTGGACCTGGCACAAGGTGTAATTACCTCTGGTACCCACTACAAGCCAGGCCAGCCTCCTACACTATTGATCCCTTTCAAGTTGCATCAAAGTACTGATTCGGAACTTCTCTATCAAAACAAAAGGACATGAACTAGTTTTGCCATTTACTTGTTGCAGCATATGCCCACTCAGGACCTGTGTATCTTCGACTTGCTACTTTATTTTCAACCTTCGTTCTCCAATTAATTCTCCTTCGCTCAGTTCTTCTTTTCTCGTAGTATCCACTTCTTCCTCTATTGGTTCCTTTATGACCAACTCCTTCTTCCTTCCAATTCGGGACTCAGGCCATTTGTCTCCCTTTCTCGTTCCTTTGGTCAATATTGCCTCAGAGTTGGACTCTTCTCTTTTTCTCTTTCTATGGTGCTTTCTCTTGATGGACCTGCAACGGGTTCAGGAGGAGTCGGACCACTTTGACTTTGATCTGTCTCAACTCTTTCACCCTCTTGATCTAGCACTTGCTCTGCTTGCTTTTCAGCACCGTCTGCTTCTGGGAGAACCCCTGCTGTGCTTGGTTCTCCTGCTGTGTTTGTTGACTTAGACTCTTGGTCACCCTCCTGTAATTCTTCCCTCTCGTCTCTTACAGGGGTGATTGTTCCATCTTCCACAAGCTCAGGATCAATCTCAGGATCAGCTTGTTCTTGTTCTGACTCATTTATAGTCACTTGCTTCGCTGTTGTTGGTGCTCTCAACAACACTTCTTCATGCTCTTGTGGGCTCACCACTCTCTTTGTATGACTTGCATGTATCCAGTTTGGCAAACCTGCACACTTTACAGCTGTCATAGTTGTTAGTACCACCTGGTATGGACCTTTCCAAAGCACTTCCAAACAGGTCTTTCGAATGTGCTTTTTGATGACGACCCAATCTCCAGCTCTCAAATTATGACCTGGGTCATGGATGACTGGCAGGGTAACAGCCTGCACTTGCGGAGAGAAAGAGCGAATCACATCAGACAGACGCTTGCAGTCGTCCAACACCATATCATCTGTAATATTTACAAGTGCATTGGCTGGAATTGCTGGCAATCTCATTGCTCTACCCTTCAGGATCTCCTGGGTGACAGTCATGTCTTCCTGTCAGGAATATTTTGCATTTACATCAATACCAAAGGTAAGGCATCTGGCCATTTCAGGTTAGTCGCAACACATATCTTGGCTATTCTCAATTTCAGTGTACCATTCATTTGCTCCACTAGTCCTGGTGCTTCAGGGCGATAACTGCAATGTAACTTCTGCTCAATGTCTAATGCTGCATATAAGAGTTTGATCACTTCATTATTGAAGTGAGTCCCCCTATATGATTGTAGAGAGATCAGAAATCCAAACCGTGGTATTAACTCTCTAAGAAACAGCTTTGCTACTGTGAGACTGTCATTCCTTCGTGTGGGATATGCTTCGATCCAATGACTAAAGACACACACAATCACCAACACATATTTCAATCTACCACATGCAGGCATCTCAATGAAATCCAACTGCATTCTGCTGAATGGTCCTCCTGCTCTTCCAATGTGGCTTAAATTCACCACTGTCCCTTTCCCCACATTTAGTTGCTGACAGATCACACATTGATGACATACTGCCTCTGCTGCTTGTCTGAATTTTGGATTAAACCAATCAACCTCAAACAGTCTAACCATGGCATCGCTTCTAATTTGTGCTTGGCCATGGTAATACCTGGCCATCTGAGTCAACAAACTAGTTGGCAATACCATCTGGCCCTCCTCAGAAACCCAAATCTCATCAAGTCTTTGAATGAACTTTAATCTGACCCACAGTTGTTTCTCTTCCTTATCTGCATTCTCTTGCAATGTTTTCATTTCCTCCAGTGTATCAATTACTTTTAAAGCAAAACTTGCATAATTATTTTCTTCTTCAGACATTAGTTCCTACTTGCCTTTAAATGATATACAGTTCAATGCACAAAACCTTGCGACTTGATCTGCATACCCATTTCCCAGTGAAATGTAATCCTGTGTTTTTTGATGTGTACTGCATTTTACCAAAGCAATTTCTTGAGGTAACTGTATTGCGTACAGCAACTCTTTTATTCAGTCGCCATTTCTCACTGGTGTTCCAGGAGAAGTCATAAAACCTCGCTGCGACCACAACTGGCCAAAATCATGAACAATTCAAAATCCATATTGACTGTCAGTATAGATTGTAACTCTTAATCTTGCAGAAACATAGCATGCTCTAGTAAGAGCTACTAATTCTGCCACTTGTGCAGAGTATACACCTGGAAGCCATGAAGCTTCTAACGTGCCTGTAATTGTACACACTGCATATCCTGCTCTCAGTGTGCCTGTTCCATCTCTGAGACACGAACCATCAACAAAGACAATTTGGTAATTTTTTTCTAAACGCGTGTCTCTAATATCAGGCCTCGGTTTTTAACAGAGTTCAGTTACCTCAAGACAATCATGCTCAACATATTCTTCTTTTTTAGTTTCAACAGTATCACTTGGAAGCAATGTTGCTGGATTCAGCACTGTACATCTCTTTAATGTTACATTTGGAGCACCCAATATGCTCGTCTCATACCTTGTCAGTCTTGCACCTGTCAAGTATTGCGTTTTCGTTCTTGTCAGTAAAATCTCAACAAAGTGTGATACCGTTACCGTCAAAGGGTATCCCATGACTACTCCCTCACATTGGGTAAGACTTTGACCAACTGTGGCTACCCTGTAAAGCTGCTTCAACTAGGTCCAAGGTAGCTGAAAAATAACCTACTGGGCGATAAGCACCTCCATTAACCTGTGTCAAAACAGACAAAGAACAAGCATCACGTTCTTGACAAAACAAAGAGAAAGGCTTTGTGTAATCAGGCATTCCCAACGCTGGAGCTCTGCACAAACTCTCAATTCAGTGGATGCTTTCATCTGATCTTCGTCTAGGGTAATGGGATCTTTAAGGGCCAGATGTATCAAGGAGGCCTTTTGCGAGTCGGAAATAGCGATTTTTAAGAAATCGCTATTTCTGATTCGCAAAATGTAATGGATCACATTTTCGAATCGGTAATAGCGATTTCTTTAAAATCGCAAATGCTATTACGGAATCGCAAATTGCGATACCGGCCCCATTCGCACCTATGCCATATCTGCGAATTTTTTGCATTTCCAAAATTGCGATTTCTTAACCAGAAATCGCAATTTTGGAAATGCAAAACCCCAGGGTGCTGGGGGCCTAAGGCCCCCTCTGCTGCACCCCAAAATACTTTTTTGCAACATGTAAGGTGCACACATGCCAAAAGGGCATGTGTGCTTTACATGTAAATTTTAAAAATGCATTTTAAATGTATTTTTAATATTTGCACATGGTTACCACCAGGTTCAACCTGCTGGTAAATAGCGATTCCTAAACTCCCAAATCGCATTTAGGAATTGCTTTTTACATGTGCTTAGAAATCGCAAATAGGGAATCCTTATTTGCAATTTCTTATTTAGAGAGTCGCAATTTGCGACTCTCTAAACAGGGTCGCAATTTTAAGGAATCGCTATTTTAGTGATTCCTTAAAATTGCGTTCAGAATGCCTTTCACACATTCTGAAATGGCTTTTTGCATTCGCAAACGGGCATTCGCACCGTTTGCGAATGCAAAAAGCTTTTTTGCATCTGGCCCTAACTTCCTCATGTGTCAACTGCTGCAAAGGTTTAGCACTTTCAGCAAAATTTGGAATCCACTGTCTGCAGTACCCCACCATTCCCAGAAACATTCTGACATTTCTCTGAGAAGTTGGGGGACATCTCTGCAGAATCATGGTAATTCTTTCTCTAGAGATTCTCCTTAATCCCTCCTCAATCTGGTGTCCTAAGTATTTTACAGATTTTTGGCAATGATGCAATTTCACAGGTGAAACCTTATGCCCAAATTCTCCAAAATGGTTCAATAGGGCAACTGAGTCATACTTACACTCGTCCCTTGTTCTGGATGCAATCAGCAAATCATCAATTTATTGCACTACAGTTGAGTGGTATGGCAACTCTAATGATTCCAAGTTCTTTTTCAAGATCTGATTAAACAAAGATGGTGACTCCATATACCCTTGTGGAAGCCTGCACGAGCTGTGGACTCTGTCTAGGAATTTGAAACTAAAAAGAAACTTACTACCCTCATAAAGAGGCACAGAAAAGAAAGCTTGTGACAGATCTACCACTGTGAACCACTCTGCATCGCAAGGAATCTGAAACAGTATCACTGCTGGATTTGGCACCACTGGACAACATTTAACCACCAAATCATTAACTTTTCGCAAGTCCTTCACAACACGCACTTTCTCACATGGCTTCTTTAAGCCCATTATTGGTGAGTTACACGGGCTGCTCAACACTTCTTTCAAAACTCCTTGTTGTATAAAGTCTCCAATTATTTGTGCCACCTTCATTAGAACATCTTGTGGCATGTTATACTTTGGAAGCTGCGGAAATACTGCATTGGGCTTCAGAGTGATCTTAATCGACTCTTCTCCCTTAATCAGACCTACTTCTATCCCTGTCAGGTCCCAGACCACTTCCTTCACTGTTCCCTGCAAGTCAGCATGCAATTCTTTCACAGTAAACATCGGGAAAAATTCAATCAACAGGTATTCTTCAAAGGCCTTGTTAACCATCATTTCAGTGACCTGTTCTTCCTCATCATCACTATTTGTTTGGACTTCTATCCCAGTGTCCGAACAATAAATGAAACATCTTGTCTTACACAGTAAGTCTCTTTCCACTAGAGATACAGGACTCAAATCGCACACCACAAATCTATGCAGTCCCTGGTAATTTCCAATTTCGACCTGCAGTGGTTCTGCGATTGGGTTTGTCAACTGTCTATTTTCCACTCCCACAACTGCAACTGTCCTGCCTGAAAGAGGTAAATTTGGGACTTCTATACTTCTCACTATTGACCGTGTCGTTCCTGTATCCACTAAGAATGAAAAGTTGTATCCCATCACTTTTCCCTTCACAATTCCCTCAAATGTGCCTTCATGTGTTCGAAATCCTTTGCCCCGAAATCTAATCTGTAACTGCGTTTCAAATGCTTAGTTTTCTCAATCTCGATGTCATGTTTTTCTGCTAGCTCTGCCAATTTCTGATGTATTTTACTCACTTCCCTTAGAATCTTTGGGCACAGATACCTCAGCTCTTCTTCAGTGTAAAATTCCAGTCTGTTAACACCCATTGTTCCCTCAATTAGTTTGGTTGCTTCTATATTCAACGTCACCTCACATGATTTATTTGTTATTCAACTTTGGATGCGCTTTGAGGAGTGTTTAGATGGTCTAACCATTCACTCACCTGCTGAGCTGATAATCCCTGTAATGAAATGTTACCCCCATTTGGCACTGGTAGCTGTTGCACCACTGCACCTGAAGCTTTCGGTGTCAAACTATGACTCGCATTCGGGACATTCACTGTATGTAGAAGAGCTACAAGTAGACTAAGATACATTAAAGGTCTAGATCCATTGAAAGTGTCCTGCAGATGACATCATCTGTACAGGATCACTCACTCAGCTTCTCACAAGACTCTGTGATATTTCATTCTGCCCTCCTGCATTTGATTTCTTTTGTGCAAATAAGGGTACAGCTGGACCAGCAGTAATTGGTAGCGATATTGCATCTGGAGCTTCCCTAGCACTTGCACCCTGTGGGAATGTTACCCCCATTGCCTGGTTCATGACTGGTGTAATATCTGACTGTATTCCTGTCATTGGTGTAAACTTTGGCAAACCCTGCGCCTGTGCTGAAGGCAATAACATTGGTGTCGGTTCTGTGTGAACTAGCATTGACTTTGGAAGCACTTGCTCCCTCAGCACCATTATGTTCGAGACTGTCTCAAGGACTGGTACATCTGGATAAATTCTCTGTACCAAAGGTGGATGCATCTGCGCTTGAATCACAGTAGTAGTTCCTGCATTAGCTGTACTCTGTACTACGCCTGGTACTTGTCCACCATCTGCCTGTACTGCTCCCTCAGCTTCCTGTACTTGTGCTGAAGCATCTGTAGTGGCACTAGTGCCTGGACTCCCTGAATAGGTTGTTAAAGGTGGAGGTCGATCTCTTAACAGCTGCGTAATGAGATCCTCAACATAAGTATCTTCATCATTGACATAAGACTTTCTCTTTTTCTTTTTCCCTACACTTTTATCCTCTTTAGTGCCATCCTCCTTCTCTGCCTCATCTTCCTCCCATAATGGCAGGGAACAACTCAGCACACTGTAGTGTCTCTGCTCACCATCTCTTCTGTTCCCAATCCCATCTAGTTTCGGCTAAAGATTTCTCTACTCACTTCATTCTCCTTTTGAACTTCATTTCTTGTTGCTCTCTAGCCACTAATTCCCATACTGCTAAAGTCTCAAACTGTGCTGGTCTCGGTAATGGTTTAATCTCACATAATGCCATTCGCAACTGGTCCAGAATTCTCAAATTAAATGTCCCATGCTCTGGGAAAGCTGAATATCCTATCTTACACCACTGCTTCAACCACAAACACGGTGCTACACCTCGCTCCTCCATCACAATGTAAGCCGGAGAATTTTCCGATGGGGTCGGCTCCCCCACTGACGCCTTACCCTTCATTGCGCTTCTGAATGCCATGAAAAAATTAATTTGATCTGTTCTGTTTACTTCAATTCAATAATGAAATTACTTTTACTCCAGAGATTCCCTTCACCCGCTTACTCAACAAATTGTCTCTTATGGACGGCTGCCAATCCGCTCGTGGCTCTTCTCATTAACCAACCTATCCCAGAGCAGCATAGCCTGACATCACATTCCCACACAGCAGCTGACAAAGTCTTGCGGCTAGTCCTTCTCAACTCAACTCACACAACTAATGCAGATTACTTGCGAGGACGTACCAAAAACCAATTGGTAAAACAAACCTGCTGGGTTACTACAGGAAGGGACACAATCGCTTCAGAGACCTTACAGATTTTCACTATTGGCTCTTTTTGCTGAAGTAGCTATTCCTCTTTCTCAGTCTCCCACATTCGCAAGCAAAATTCGACCCGCAAATCTTTACTCTCAACTGATCAACGGGTCTGTCCTGGTGCACATAGAACTCTGCAAATCTCAGTTGAAATTTCTTTTACTCATTGATCACACACACTGGCTTGTTGACCACGCCCAATCAACCTACTAACCTAGACAGATTACAACATATACCCAAGTGTCTCCTACACGTGTCAATATACTCCGGAGTCTTAGACCACGCAGGGTCCGTACATCACCAACAACCACATGGTTAATTTTTTTGCATGAAGCACCTCACACATGTGAAGTTCAACAGCTTCCCTACTCTCATACTACAATGTACACACAATCCTACTAATCCTCAACTGGAGTACGCAGACTCCCTACTTACCCCAAATACATCACAATTCACCTGCAGTTTGCTTAAGCCTGTGCAAGCGCAACCTACCACTTTCACACTATCTCAAAACACGCAGAGAACATACCCAACTCCACTAGCAGGATCCAGGATCTTGGAAAGTCATTTTTGGGCTAAAGGGGACATCATCTTTGCTACAATTGCCATTTCAGAAAAACAAAATTCAAACCTCATAAAAATATGAACAACTAATCCTAACTTAAACTATTACCATAACCAATAATCACCACATAACTAGTTCCCCAAGGAAACTAACCATCAAGCTGCTACCAAAAACTGTTAGCGCGCCTGGTCCTTAGTAAGTAAACTTACAAGGGGACGCGTATAGGTCGATTAATCTTTTATCCTAGTCATGCAGGGACCATTGAATCAATAACTAACATCAATAATCAGGAAAACACTCTATGAAAACACAACGTTAAACCATACTAATAAAAAATAACCACTACTCAGGAAAGGGTTAACAAGTTTTATTTCCCTATTGCTTACAATTCTAAATCATCTGTTAGATCAATCTTTATTCAAAACAACTCTTTATTAATTCATCAGTTAAAAGTCATTGGGGGTCATTACAACATTGGCGGTAAAAGGCGCTTACCGCCGTGCAGAAGACCGCCAATACACCGCGGCGGCGGCGGTATTCCGCCACAGCTATTATGACACACATCTCGGAATCCACCTAAATTCAGACACCCACACAACACCGCCACACCAAAGGTCAGTGATAAACTGGCGGAAACAAATCCTCCACCTCCAAACCAACAGAAACACGCCCATGCTATTACGACCCACGAATCCATGCGGCGGTCTTTCAAACGCGGTATTCCATTGGCGGTACACACTGCTGCGCTCAAAATACACACATATCTCCAAAACACCGCCACATTGGACAATTACAAATACACACACCTGATACACATGCACACACCACTCCCACACACCCATCACTATATAAAACACACACCCACATCACCCACAAGCCCCTATGACCAAAAAATCACGAACGAAGGCCAGAGAGAGAGCAGAGAATAGACAACTCCATCACACAGAGGCACACAACATCATCACCCACACAACATCCATGCACAAAACACCACACACCACTACACTCACCACACTCATCACCACATATACCACCCCACACATCACCTACACCACCCCATGTCACGCCAAAGACACCCCCGCATCACCGAGGAGGAGCTCAGGGTCATGGTGGAGGAAATCGTATGGGTAGAGCCACAGCTATTTGGCTCACAGGTACAGCACACATCAATAGCCAGGAAGATGGAGCTATGGCGCAGAATAGTGGACAGAGTGAACGCAGTGGGACAGCACCCGAGAAATAGGGAGGACATCAGGAAGAGGTGGAACGACCTACGGGGGAAGGTGCGTTCAACGGTCTCCAGGCACAACATCGCGGTACAGCGGACTGGCGGCGGACCCCCATCTCCTCCCCCACAACAAACAACATGGGAGGAGCAAATCTTGACCATCATGCATTCTGAGGGCCTCGGAGGAGTCGGTAGAGGATGGGACACTGGTAAGTCAAATCTTAACTATCATATCCCCCACCCTTCCTGCATGCTATCACACACCCCCACCCTCACACCCTCCCCTATCACACCAACTCCTCACTAATCTACCCATAACACAAACCACCCATCCCAACACCAAGCCCTGCATGACAAAACTAAGCATGGACACCCCTCACTAAAGCATGCCCACTGCACATACCCAGAACACCCCCCCAACCATCATCACACAAACCCACACACAGGAATGCTTGCACTGGGGTACACAAACACCCACCCATTGCACACCATTACACACACACATGCAATAATCATGCTCTTATGCCCCTGCAGGAAACCGAAGGACCGTCACCACACCAGAGGGACCAGACAACACCACTCCACCCACAGAAGAGGCCCACAGTGACGAGAGCAGCTCTGCCCTAATGGATCCTGATGACCAGCCCGGACCATCGTGGGCCTTGGGACAGTCGGTTCCCCTTGCACAGGCACAGCCCAACACTGACCTTCCACCCTCTGGTAACATCAGCACAGCACCCACCCAGCGGGCCCAAACCTCCCTACCCAGGACAGGTCAATCAGCGGTGTGTCTACCACTACAGGGAACCCAGGCTAACCCGCCACCCCAAAAACAACAGGGACCTGGGGGCAGTGGTAGTGGGCACACGGTCCAGGGGACGGAGGCACAGGAACACGGGGGAACTGGGAGGGCTGCTGTGCGACAGGGGGTGGACAGGCCAAGGGAACCCACTCTTCACGAGGCCCTATCCTCCATCATGGGAGCATACCACCACTCCCAGGAGACGATGGCGACGGTCCTGGACAAGTTGCAGGAGACCCTGCGCCTGCAGGACAAACTGTATTTGGGGTTCAGGGAGGAGCTCAGGACCATCAGCTCCGCCCTGGGCACCATCGTAGGGGTGCTGAAGGACATACAGCAGACCGTGAGGGACACCGTGGCACTCCAAGGGGCCCCTGACACTAGCCAGGACGATGAAATGCCCACCACCTCCGCCGGCGCTAGTGGACAGGACGCCCTGCCACAGGACCAACACACCAGCACCCATCCCCTGCAGACGGACAACCACCACGCAAGCGGTCCCTGAGATCCAGGAACAGGACAGAGCAAGATGGCAAGACCCCCGCCAGGAAATGAGACCACCCTGATTGTCATCTCACTGTCCCACTTTGTTACCCTGTCCATACTTAAACTGCCCCAGCTCCACTTCCTATGCCCAGATGGGCAGTGCACCTGTGAGACTAATAGACTGGACTCTGCCATGGACATTCCTCCGCCATCAGCCCTCACCATTTTACAACCCCCTCCCATTTCTGAGCACTTCAATAAACACCCTTGAAACACAAAACAATCTGGAGTCAGTCTGTGATTTAGTAAATATGTATTATCAATGACAGTGTCATAATGGGTTTACCATAGTAAGGCTAACATACCTATGTCACACATCACATGCCCTTGAAGGATGCAAGCAGTTGACACGTAGGTAACCACACCTTTGAAACCGTAATGGAAGGTTACAACTCAGTTACCAAATAGTGATTTAAATCTAGAAACAGGACAGACGTAGACGTGTGAAAGTTAAGGTAATGCTAAAAATGAAAATGTTCTCACCTGTGTGTCACTGGAAATATTGCTGTATGACTGACTCCCTGTTGTCGTTGTCTTCTTCCTCAGCTTCATCCTCATCACTGTCCACAGGCTCCACAGACTCCACAGCTGCTATAACATCGTCATCTGGATCATCCTCCTGCAGAAAAGGCACCTGGCGTCGCAAAGCCAAATTATGGAGCATGGCGCAGGCGATGATGATATCGCACACCTTCTTCAGTGAGTAGAATAGGGATCCACCTGTCATATGGAGGCACCTGAACCTGGCCTTCAGGAGGCCGAAGGTGCGTTCGATCACCCTCCTAGTCCGCCCATGGGCCTCATTGTACCGTTCCTCTGCCCTGGTCCTGGGATTCCTCACTGGGGTCAATAGCCAGGAAAGGTTGGGGTAACCAGAGTCCCCCAATAGCCATACACGGTGCCTCTGGAGTTGACCCATCATATCAGGGATGCTGCTATTCCGCAGGATGTAGGCGTCATGCACTGAGCCAGGGAACATAGCATTTACCTGGGAGATGTACAGGTCTGCCAAACAGACCATCTGGACATTCATTGAATGATAACTCTTCCTGTTCCTGTACACCTGTTCCCTCCTGTGGGGGGGGACCAGAGCTACATGGGTCCCATCAATGGCACCGATGACGTTGGGGATATGTCCAAGGGCATAGAAGTCACCTTTCACTGTAGGCAAATCCTCCACCTCAGGGAAAATGATGTATCTCCTTACGTGTTTCAGCAGGGCAGACAACACTCTGGACAGCACGTTGGAAAACATAGGCTGGGACATCCCTTATGCCATGGCCACCGTTGTCTGAAAAGACCCACTTGCAAGGAAATGGAGCACTGACAGCACCTGCACGTCAGGGGGGATTCCAGTCGGATGGCGGATTGGTGACATCAGGTCAGGCTCCAACTGGGTACATAGTTCCTGGATTGTGGCACGGTCAAACCGGTAGGTGACGATGACATGTCTCTCTTCCATTGTCAACAGGTCCACCAGCGGTTGGTACACCGGAGGATTCTGCCATCTTCTCATATGTCCCAGCTGACGGTGTCAAGGAAGGACAACAGCGACCACAGAGTCAAGCAACTCAGAGGTATGTACCCACAGTTACACAGAAGACTACACCACTCACAAAACCCTTCCTGTATGTGTGTTGAGTGTAGGCCTAGCTATGTGTGACGCAGAGGTAAATTAAGCCATGTGGGCCCCTGAAATGGAGGCTGCCTGACCTCTAAACTGGGACAATGGGATTGTGGGGTAACTGCGCTGGCGTTGCACACCGTCGCGGTAGGCGGTCGTAGACCGCGGCGCAATTCTGCATTGGTTAACATTGGACCCTATGGGTCCCAGTAGTCAATGAGCAGGTGCGCTGGCGGTGATGATGTGCACCGCCGCGGACGTCACCGCTGCGGCCGTGACCGCCATTTTCTATCTGTTCAATCACTAGATACCTGACCTTTGACAGGAGAGGACCTACACTGCTAGTGCTGCTGTGACCTCGGTCTGGAAGCGACGATGGCTGCTGCGTCTGGAGAAAGGGCCCCTGCCTTCACTGCACAGGAGTCGGAGAAACAGGTAGACGGGGTCCTCCCCAGTACACGCTACTCTACAGTCCTCCAGACCAACAGGTTAGTACACAGGGAGCACGTTGTATGGGCTAGGCCTGGGTGGAGAGGGCTGGTTGGAAGAGGGAAGGGGGCAGAGTTCATAGAACAACAATGCATGGGAATGAATGGGCCACATAGCCAGAGTAGGGAGGGGGCCACTCACAACGACGGTGCAGTTGGTAATGACTGTTCCTCTTCCCTTGTGCATGTCATGTAGGTCAGCGCCCACCAGAAGAGGGACATATGGCGTGCCATCGCCAAGGAGGTCCGGACCCTGGGGGCCCACCAGAGACCGGGCACCCACTGCCGTAAGAGATGGGAGGACATTCGCCGCTGCAGCAAGAAGACGGTGGAGGCTCAGCTGGGGATGGCCTCCCAATGTGGGAGGGGTGCCCGTCGCACCATGACCCCCCTGATGTTCCGGATCCTGGCAGTGGCCTACCCAGAGTTGGATGGGCGCCTGAGGGCATCACAGCAGACAGAAGGTGGTGAGTACAACCTCATTCTGCTGACTTTGCGTGCAGTGGAGGTGTCTGGGTGGGCGAGGTGGGCGGTGGGTGTCCCTAGGCCAGGGCGAGTAAGGTAGGCAAGGCCCCTCCGTAATGTAGGCCATGTGGCACTCTACCCCACCTCAGCAGAGCGCCAAGTTGAGGTACAGTTGTCCCTGTGGAATCCATGTGCGCATATGTCCATCATTGCCATGTAGGCCATATCCTAGAAATTGCATGTGCAGAGGGCAGGAGCACGGCGTAATGCAGGGGGCTGCTGCGTCTGTCTTGTCTGCCAACGGTAGCGGTAATCCATGCACTAAAACTCTCTTTCTTCTGTCTCCCCCCCTTTTTCTGCTCTCCCTGTCCTTTTGTACATCATCATCAACAGGCGGAGGTACAGTGGCACCGGAGCACGAGGGAGCTGCATCCCACATGGCCATGGAGGGCCACACCACGGACTCTGAATGCACCAGTGGAACGGAGGGCGAGGCGAGCTTCACGTCGGCCACCGGATCACCAAGCAGCGACACGGACTCGTTCACCGATGGGGGCTCCCCTGTGGTGGCAGCACCATCTGTGCCCCCCACCTATACAGGTACAGCCGCCACCTCCCCTACCAGCGCCGCCCTCCCAGCAGCCCCTCAGCGTTCGCCCCGTGCCCGCTCACCCAGGAGGGTGGGCATCACATTCGCCCCAGGCACCTCAGACCCCGCCCCAGTCACCCCTGCTGCCCTCAGTGAGGAGGCCATTGACCTCCTCAGGTCACTCACTGTTGGGCAGTCTACCATTGTGAATGCCATCCAGGGTGTAGAACGAGAGTTGCAACACGGTAATGCTTTCCTGGAGGGCATTCATTCTGGTCAGGCTGTCCTTCAGCGAACCCTGCAATCTCTGGCCTCAGCACTGATGGCAGCCATTGTCCCTGTGTCTAGCCTCCCCCCTCCAACTTCCTCCTCCCAGACCCAATCTCTTGTACCCCAGCCCATCCCAAGCACACCTACAGACCAGCATGCACACAAGTCAACACACACAAGTAGCTCAAGCAAACATGCACCACACACACCACAGGCACTCACGCAAGCCTCACCCACGTACAGACACAGCAACATCCACTGCCTCCACTGTGTCCCCCTCCTCCTCTTCTCCCTCCTCCCTCCCAGTCTCGTCTACACACACACCTGCATGCACCACATCTACAGGCACCATGAATCGCAAAAGGACAGCCTGCACCACACGCCGCTCACCTGCACTCACCACCTCCACTGCCATTTACACGTCCCATGTGTCCTCTCCCAGAAAGTCTGTAACACCCCCTCCCAAAGTACACAAACGCCGGCAATCACTCACCCAACATCCATCCA
Organism: Pleurodeles waltl; assembly: GCF_031143425.1. Taxonomy (NCBI): domain Eukaryota; kingdom Metazoa; phylum Chordata; class Amphibia; order Caudata; family Salamandridae; genus Pleurodeles; species Pleurodeles waltl. The sequence goes on from NC_090439.1 coordinate 72,879,961, forward strand.
CCTCACGACAGCCTCCAGTACCTGTACCTGCACCCAAAACACCTAAAGTGACACCTCCTACAACCACCTCCTCTTCCTCCACTCCCAGACCCCCTCCAGCTACCCATCCCAGTGTTCGTCAGAAACTGTCCCTCTGTAAAGTTGACCTTTTTGCCCCCACCCCACCCTCCAATTCATCAGTCCCGTAGTAGCGCCTCAGCCAAAAAGCCTCCAATACCAGTTGTGCCTGTTCAAGGTTTGTGGAGTGCACCGGCCACCAGGGCAGGCAGTAGGACCCGGAGCCTAGGCACTGGCAGCCCACCCCCTGTAATGGCTCTGAAATTGGAGAGTAGACGACGGGACCGTGTTAAGACTCCTGGTGGAAAAACAACTGACATGGGTTCCAAGGGGATTGTAGAGTCAGCTGTGACTCCACCAAAGGTGGGGAAGGGCCTGACGAAGTCTGTCCAGCCTGTTGTGAGTGTCACGGCGGAGAAGTGCGCCATCATTTCCAGCGGTCGACACACAACCGCCAGCACCGTCGTCAGTGGTCCAGAGACCACCGCCAGAGTCACAGCCCAGGAGGGCACAAGTATCGTCACTGGTCCGGAGACCACCGCCAGAGTCACAGCCCAGGAGGGCCCAAGTATCGTCACTGGTCAGGAGACCACCGCCGGAGTCACAGCCCAGGAGGGTTCGAGTATCGTCACTGGTCAGGAGACCACCGCCACCGCCGGAGTCAGTGCTCTGGAGGGCCCCGGCTGCCACAGCCCCGCTGGGCAATGATGGAACGTCATGCCACACACCAATGCCCAGTGTAAAGAACGTCATGCCACACACCAATGCCCAGTGTCGAGAACGTCATGCCACACACCAATGCCCAGTGTAGAGAACGTCATGCCACACACCAATGTCCGTATCAGAACCGCCATGGCAAAGCACAGCTGAACAGTCCAGAACCGCCATGGCAAAGCACCGCTGAACAGGGCAAAGACCGCCATGGCAGAGCACCGCTGAACAGTCCAGAACCGCCATGGCAAAGCACAGCTGAACAGGGCAAAGACCGCCATGGCAAAGCACTGCTGAACAGTCCAGAACCGCCATGGCAAAGCACCGCTGAACAGGGCAAAGACCACCATGTCAAAGCACCGCTGAACAGTCCTGAACCGCCATGGCAAAGCACCACTGAACAGGGCAAAGACCGCCATGGCAAAGCACCGCTGAACAGGGCAAAGACCGCCATGGCAAAGCACCGCTGAACAGGGCAAAGACCGCCATGGCAAAGCACCGCTGAACAGTCCAGAACCGCCATGGCAAAGCACCGCTGAACAGGGCAAAGCACCGCTGAACAGTCCAGAACCACCATGGCAAAGCACCGCTGAACAGGGCAAAGAACGCCATGTTAACGCACCGCTGAACAGGACAAAGACCGCCATGGCAAAGCACCGCTGAACAGTCCAGAACCGCCATGGCAAAGCACCGCTGAACAGGGCAAAGACCGCCATGGCAAACCACCGCTGAACAGTCCAGAACCGCCATGGCAAAGCACCGCTGAACAGGGCAAAGGCCGCCATGTCAAAGCACCGCTGAACAGTCCAGAACCGCCATGGCAAAGCATCGCTGAACAGGGCAAAGACCGCCATGTCAAAGCACCGCTGAACAATCCCGAACCGCCATGGCAAAGCACCGGGTAGGAATGAATGGCCCGCCACATCAGGCATCCTTATCCCATGTGCAGCTGGGACAGTGACAGGACAAGAACTTTCACGGGGAGACTCATCCAGTCTGGGCACCAGTACCAGTAGAGACCTGCATCTACTTGAGAGACTGTGGCTTTGCACTCCCCTGGATGTAACAGTGGGCAACCCACCCACTTGTGAGACATGAGAGACTGTGGCTTTGCACTCCCCAGTATGGAACAGTGGGCAACCCACCCACTGTAGAGACTTGACTTGAGGGTGCCCCCCCTTCCCTTTCCCCTGAGGTGCCTGTAGTATTTCAATCTGATGCCCCGGCAGTGTTCTCTCCGATTTTGGTCAGGTATCCTTTGTGGGCCTCGCCCATTCATTTTTCGACTGTTGGTGCACGGACATTGTAATTTACATATCTGCACCACTTATCGTATTGTATATATTTATGACTGATTTTCAAAGATATATCTGAATATTTTTTAATGACATGTATATTGCCACATTACAATGTTTGACCGAATTTCGCATTGTCTTTTCATTCTTCCGGGGGGATTGTGGGTTGTTACTGTGATTTTTGTGAATGCATTGGTGTGTATGTTGTAATATGCGAGGGTGGGGGTGTTTGGTGGGTGTCCCCCTAACTTTTGCCTCCCTCCTCCCCCGTGTCGTAGGTGCAGTACTCACCGTTGTCTTCAGCACCTACGTAGCTGTTGGTCGTAGAGGAGCAGAAACACAAGGGCAGGGAGTATTTGGAGTTTCGGCTCCATGGAGTCATCGTTCCTCGTGGGATGTGTTCAGGTGAGCGTTTTCCCATAGCAAAAGCTGTTTCCGCCGTGTTTTTATCCACGGTGAATCCGCCCCGGAAAAGGTTGTAATACTGTGGGCGGAACATTGTCTTCCGCCTGTCTGTTGGCGGTGACTGCCGCGCTGCTTGTTTTCACAGCCGTGGCGGGCGGTGTGTTAAAGTGGCTGTCTTTGTTGGCGGTTTCCGCCAGGGTCATAATTCCCTTTTTTTGTCCGCTGGACTGTTTGCGGTATTTCCGCAGCTTTAACACCGTCCGCCAGGGTTGTAATGACCCCCATTATATCTTAAAGAAAACATATGCTACAAAGCAAAGCAACACCATAAGCTATGAATACCAGCATTAATAATGTAATTCAGCAATTAAGTTCGTCAGTCATTTGTCACCGTCAACGTCACCCCTAACAGCCTACCTAACCAAGATTAGCATTAGCATGGGGGTCTTCATGCGAAAACAATTTAGAGGAAACATTAATTTGGAAAAATCTACCTAAGTGAGAATCTCTAGAAACAGCGCAGCTGGTACCTAGAAGAAAAGGCACAAATATCACCAGTCACATTTTCATAGTTACCTATCCAGAATGGATCAGCAACAAGTCAGTCTTTGTCTTCAGGTCATCGATCAGTCAGCTACGGAGCAGGCTCACAGAGTATGAACCCAATATCAGCACCTAGGGCAGCGTCTCCTGACGTCATCAATTTTCTGCCCGCAATTCTGATTCCGCGCCCCTTGTCATGACTTTTTATTAGGGTCTCCCAGTCCATCCCCCTAATTGCTAATTGGTCAGTCAGTCAGCAGATATGACTTTAACCTATAGTTTTTGTTTACCAAATTTACTAATTTTCTTAAATTTCAGGTTACACAATACTGATTGGTTCTTCATGCGATGCCCTCATCATCCCGCCCTTCGTGTCTCAAAATTGTTGCTCTCCAGTCAGTGCCTTTATTGTTCAAGTCCCGGGAAAGTAAATTTTGCCTGCTCTACACGTAATTGTATCAAATTGTCTTCAACATCTCCTGTCCACCGGTACATTGCAGAAAATTCTAACTATGTAACTTGAACTTCGAATGGGTCAGGGCTGCAGTCCACGATTTCCAGTCCTTTACAAGGCGTCGGTTCTGAGTGTGTGAGGCCCAGTGGAGCTAGGCATTTAGTTCAGCTAACTTAATAATACAAAACAGAGGTTATGCGTCTCATTATGACATATTACTACATTTTTCTCATATATTTTATTTTTTCTGCATATTTTCAATCGTTTTAGCACACATGGTGACCATACCCCAAGGGCACATTCTTCAAACATTCACGTTATTTTTCTATGATTAATTTCTCCATGCATTTTCTCATTAGTAACAACATATAAATTATTAATAATTTTCTTAATTAGCATATCTGCTTCAACACAGGCAAAAAGTTGGGGGATGACCACCCTAAGGCTGCCAGGTCTAACAGTTACCGAATTACAAATAGGGCCTTTGTACAATTAAAAATGCTTTTTTTTGTTTCAAATGGCCCGATTATGTGAATCGGACTGTTTGCGACCTAAGAAAATCTCCATACATCAGGCCCTTTTCACTTTCATCGTCAGACATTAATATATTTTGGTGGCTGATTACCTTGAGTAACAATTCTAGAGATATTAGGATATATAATTCTGGTTTACCTTAACTGTGAACTATAACTTGTTTCACCTACTGATTAGAGGGAAGTATAAATCAGAATGTAAATGCATTCATAGATAAAAAGTGAAGTTCACCACTGAAAAAAGTGAAGCAAAAAAAGTTTTCCAAATTAGATGGTAGCAAGGACAAAGACAAATCAAGTATGATGATAGAATTAATCTTGAAGTCCCAAGGTGTCAAATATGTTAATTGACCTGAACCTTGTATAGAAAATTGATCAACATATGTTTCATGCCCCAGGGATGTCCCCGGAGGCCATCACTGGTACTAATTAACAGTCTGCATTGGTCAGTATATTCATGCTAATCTATTTGTTTATGTGGACTTTCAATTATCACAAGGACATGATCAGTAGGAAAACACAGTAACAGTTTTCACCATAAACATTCCAAAAATGACTGTTAACATGAACACCGTTTGAATTTGTCGGCACAATATTGCCCTTTTAGTAAACAGACCTTACATACTAGTGGTGCTTTTGTACTTTCATACTAAAACTGTCAATATTGTGTTAATGATTTATATCTATAACATATTAAGGCTTTAATATAGTCAATGTTTTTATTTAATATTCAAAATGGTTAAAAGGCATATTTATTATTACAAGCATCTACAAAAGCAATGGGTTTTGCCTTGCTTAACCTTTTATACAAAAACAAGCATTGGAAAAGCTGTATCTGTCGTAGGGCATGGATGATGGGTTGGCTAATTTTGTACAGTAATATATATATTACATATGTTTCATTGCATTCGTTGCTCTTGTTTCCAAGCTTTCTGGAATTTTAATGTATTTAACATTATTTTGATTTGCACCTTGGCACCTTCATACCATGGCTGCCCATGGTATGCCAGGTGGATACATATCTGAGTATTGATAATGAAAATATTCTCTCTCATAAATATTGTGGCCTAAATATCATTTACTAAAATATTACTGCTTTGGGTATAGATTTTATAGTGTTAAATCCAATGTGGCTATACGTCTATACATTACATTCAGGATCCTATATTTCCACCTGATGACAATTAGGTTACAATAGTCTAGTGACATACCATGGCAAAATTTATTTCCATTAAACCAGGGCCTGGATTTTAACTGTGTCTCCACTGTTATGTATGCATGACCACAGAGGCATGGCTAAGCAGGATGCCCAGCTAGCAGCATTTGCAGAGTGCTCCTACACCCATGGCAAAATCCTATTAGAAAGCATACACAATATAACCCATGAAGCAAAGGGCATCCTATGCACTGCAGCATAGAAACTGGCTGCTTCACCGGCAATGAGTAAAAGCATGTCCATCATCTTGGAATTCCAGAGCCTGAGGAGCTGTGCTAGGCTTAGGTGGGTTTCGTGGTCTAGCGTGGATCCTGTGACGGCGTGACTGCTCGGTAGCACAGACAGGTTGAGTGGCATCTCCCACATAAACACCATGGTGAGATGAGGGAGGCTGTGACTACATGAAATTGTTACTTTACCATATGAGTCTTATAGGAAGCAAGGTTGAACCAGCTACCTGAACGTGACAATCTTATTGCTCGACCCTATAGAAACATTAACAGGGTTGTCCTTAATACTCCTCCCCTGCAATAACTACTGTCATAGGGAGTCTAGCAGGATTGGACATCACCAATTATCAACTATGTGGTGTTCATTGAATCTGTGGGTCCCAATGGCTGAGGTAGACCCTGAGTGGTGGCATTTAAACTAGGGTTTTGAGAGCATTTCTTGAGGCACAGCTGGTAAAGTCCTTATACGTGACAGAAATCACAGAACGATCATGCTGGTAGGCAAGCAGAGGTTATACAGGAGAGGTACCCATGTAGGAGCAATCTTTGCAATAAACATTACCCCTCTGCCATCTGTGACCACTACCACACTGGACCCAATGGGTATGAGCCCCATCCTTATTGAAACAGCGCCTGAGTGAGAAGACCGCCCGCGGGCAAGCCTGTACACTAATTGAAGAGACCTTTGGCCTTCTAGTGGAGGTGGCCTACTTGGGGGGGTGGTGACCTTTCAAAATGTTGTGGCTTATTAGAGAGTTTGAATGAAAAACAGATGCCAAATGATGGTCAAGAATAAGGGGCTAAAACTGAGAAGAAGCAACAATGTAGTGCACTATGCTATGCCCAAAGCAACCTCATCCTCCTTATATTCAAGAGGCTCAGGAACAATGCCAGGAGTCTTACCTGATGGATATAATGGCAGTGATCCGGGCTGGCCCAGAAGGTAAAATACATTCTGTGTCCATTGAGGTTAATCTTCTTCGAGCAGACTTGCGCAGGCTAGTAGAAAGAGTCACTGAAACAGAAGCTAAGATAAGCACATTGCAGTGGGAGGTGCCCAAATGGAGGAGAGGATGGCTTGTGTGGCAAAGATGGAAGATAGGACTGAAGATGCAGAGGAGCGCTCAAGGTGGAACAACTTGCAATTCATTGTATTCTCAGAAAAGACAGAGGGCCCTCCGGTGGGACTCCTCCTTGAAGATTAGATTGGTAGCACTCTGAAGCAAAAGCGACTGCAAGTTTTTCACCATTTAGTAGACACACAAATTACTTGCTGCACCACATCCCCATGCGGCACCCCAAGGACCATCATTGCATGTCTCTTCAATCATCGAGACTGCAACACCATTTTGTAGCACCTGCGGATATAGGGTCCACATCAGTATGAACCCCCAGCAATATTTATTTTTCCTGCTTATACTACAAAAATAGATGACATGCACAAAGATTGCCAGTAAAGGGATGACTCTGACACATGAACCTGAAGTACTGTCTTATGTTCCCTGCGACATTCAGGATTCAATGTGAGGGCACATCCTACCTTTTTCAACTTTAGATAAAGCACGGAATATGATCGAACTGGTGACGGCTGTGCCGGTGCAAAAGAGAGAAACCTGTCTTCCTGCTATCACTGGGTGACAAATCAGATCTGTATGTTTGATGAAAGGCCCCCAGCAATTCAAAAACAGACAAACCTCCAGCCAACCAGAACCAGGCAGAATCGAAGTGCAGACAGATAAAACTTTGCTGCAATTTAATCCCATGTGTCTGCAACAAAGGAGAGCTTAATACACAGGAAAGACTCTAAATACTGAGCCATGATTCAAATGAAAACTCTGGCATTTTAGTTTTATCATAACCGATGGCTTACTGACTTGAAGCTAGTTTATGAGCTCTCCTTGAGGTAGCCCCACAGGTGGTAGTTTGGATGAGAGCACCTTAAGGACTACATGAGCTGAGCAGCCTCATCAGCCCAGTCAAAAGATTTGATTTGTGGTGCACTCCAGGACCTTGGGAATGCCTGTTTGTTTTATGCCAGATGATGAAAGAAGGTGGTGTTTGTCAATAGAATATATATTGATTAAGAGTGGCTTAGTATAGCCCTAAAAATGACTCATGGTGCACAACTATTACGAAATGTGCTAAACTGAAATGCTGAACCAAATGGGTAAACCTAAAATGCCAAAAGGCAGGAGTCTGTGATTGACACCACCTCGGAACCCCATGTGGCTACTCTCTGATAGTTCAAGGGAGGTCCTTTGCAGTGTAATCCTGGGTTGTTAGATTGGCCTGATAGTTTGGTGCCACTTAATCTTTGTGACTGCATAGTTACAGTTATTCCATATTTGGGTGCTGTCATGGGTGAGCGGGTTGAAAGGTGGGGGAGTTTGTTTTTGTTTAATTTTTATGCTTGGCTTGTGCACATATATTATACATTAGTGTCTTGCCTATAAATGGATGGAGATTTAGCTGTTCCGTGGCTGGGTGCTGGTGTGCATATGTTTACACTCTTGAAGGATGTGTAAATGCAAGTGGTCATCCTGGAATGTCCCTGACTGAGTAATCATGTTAAGAGACATAGAGTGCATGCATAGTGAAAGCCTTTTGATGTGAGAATCACAGTTTTGCAGGGAACAAATATTTGTGGAGCAATCATTGCAAAAACACAAAAATCCCTTGTGGATTTGGTGGGTCGGTACCTTGTAGTGCTTGGAATTACAGATGTGTATTATTTCTGTCTGGTAAATATTTACCCCCCCCCCCCCATATTTAGATGATGAGGAATCCCTTAAGACAATCTTAAAAGTTATAATTACCTATTTGCAAGATGAAATAATGTGGGTGTGGGATTTCAACTGTGAGCTAGATGGATCCCTTGACAGATGCCCCCCCCCCCATAAAAAATACTAAACCTAATTTGAATAATAGACTAAGGGAAGTGTTTTAATCTTCCCTTGCTCTTGTTCCCTAGTTATTATGCCAAAGGAGAAGAGGCAGGTAGGGTAGGTCGAGAACTATATAATGGAGGTGAACAGTTTCATCAAATAATTAGAAAAAAGAAGTATGCCATTACTGTGTAATCTAAAGAACACCACTTAATCCTCCTCCAATCTGATGATACTTTTGTTTAGGAAACCTCCTACGGGGATCAGAATAAGGACGGAAGGCTCCCAGTTTTTCCCAAGAGGAATAAGGTGAGTGGGGAGGGTGCTACCCAGACATCCTCATTTTCTAGGGGACCAAAAAATCAAATGAGCAACTCAGTGCAGATGGAAAATGTTAGACACTGGCAGGTACTGCACTGCAGTGGTTGTTCACATCGGTGGAGCCAGGAGGTACTGCAAGTGATGGAATAACCCGTGGCACTAGGCAAGGCTGAAGGCACAGGGTATACTCAGTGTATGCTCCCCTGTTAGTTGCTGAGGTTCTCCCCAAAGCACAGGAGATTCATAGAAACAGTTTTATCAACTTTCCATACTTAGCTGGAGGCAGATGAACAGTAGCAAGGCAGCAAATCTTACCAAAATGAATATTTATATTTTGTATGTGTATTGAAATCCTGATAGTGCCTTAAGCTTAATGTGGTTTCTTATACCCAAATTGCCAGTACTCCATGTTGTCTTCTATGATATGGAGTTGGGAGTATGTTGTGCTTTTTAATATTTTTAATTCTGTTATAATAGTGGTATTTGGCACACAGAAACTTGGTAATGAGAGTTCAACTATTTCTTTTTAGATATTAATAAATCTTGCTTGTGTTTGCAAAATGTCGAGTTTCACATGGTCATATTGTATCATTTTCTTAAAGAGTGACTTTCATTTGCTGATTTTAAATGCCAATGTATTTCACACTGAGTAGCTGATAGCTCCTACAGGGGGTAATTAATTTGACTTTCTCTGCTCTTAACATAGTGAGACACATTGATGCAAAGTAGGGTATATAGTTATACACAGAAAATACAATTTACAGTACATGATATTGACATAATGCTGCGGAAAGAGTTTGTACAAGAAATTAGACTTCAAACTTTTCAATTGCCCCTGCAGACCTTTTGTTGCAATGTCGATGGCAAAACAGGGTCCTGCTACTAAGATGGGAACAGTTACGGTGCAATAATATTTATTTGAGAACTTTTCTATCCACATCGTCTCAAAAAAGCCTTTTGCAATTTGAAGCCGAGCGAATTCAGATATTGTTAGCTAGGACAAGGTATTAGTGAATGTGTCCTGACTTTGCGTGGCCTTTTCAGGCACTTTATTCCAATACCCCAGGGCTCTAGGATGGCCAGAGATAAGAATACTGCTTTAACTGCAAGACTCATTTGAGCAGATTTAACAGCCCCTAGCACCACATTAGCGCCGCCAAAGCATCAAATTTGTGATGCTAAAATGGCCCTGAAGTGGCGTTTTCCCCGCACCATATTTACAAAGTGGTGCAATGCATGCGTTGCACTACTTGGTAAACCCTTGCGCCATGTTATGCCTGTACCAGACATAATATATGCAAGTAGGGCGTTCCCCCGTTAGGGAGGCCAAAAAAATGGCTCAAGGAATGTATGAGATTTCCTTGTGCCATTTATTCCAGCACTTTAAATGCCTGCTCAGAGTAGGCATTAAAAGGGGTCTTACCTTATTTATAAAGGGCCCTTATGTTCTCTGCAGGAGTAGCGCCAAAATGTTGGCACTACTCATGCAGAGTACCTCTAAAGGATCAAAAGATATTATGCTACTGCCCCCTACCCTGCGCCATGGTGCGCTGTATTTTAAATACAGCGCACACATGGTGGCAGTTGGGGGGCTCTAAGGGGTGCAAGAAAAGTGGCACTTCACTATGTGCAGTGCCACTTTTCTTAAATCTGCCCCATTATGTCTGAAGGATGACGCTGTAGGACACAAAGAATTGCACTCATCCCTCTCTCGAAAGGGACATGTATCTCACATCTAAGATGACACAAGCTTAGACTATTGTAAACACTGTCTGCATTTCACAAATATGCCAATTAACATAGCGTTACGGAAGACTAGAAAAAAGATAATGACATTCCCTTCTCCACCTAGTTTGAATTTGGAAGTAGTTTAAAAATGCTATTGTTTAAATTATCCATAAATATGGTTGTGATCCAAAATTTGCAGATGGAGTTTATCACTCTCTATCTGTGTAATGTTTAATATGTGATAGGCAAGTGTTTGCAGATGACCTGGAGAAAATATACTAAGGCCCTGATTTATACTTTTTTTGTGCCGCAAATACATGGTTTTATTACGCAAAGCGGCGTAAACTTACAAATTACAATCGTATCTTGTAAATTTACGCCACTTTTGAAAGATTTTCTTTTTAATTTGTCATTTTATTTGATAGGGTCAATTTGCTTTAGAAAATAAAACAATTAGTAATTTTTGACTTGTTTTGAAAATAAAATACGAATTCTCGTGCATTTCCTAAATACATTCTGAGATGTCATTGCTCTAAATGGGCAACATTTTTGCCATGTCAGAATCTCAGTTTTGGATTAATGATTTCCCAAATAAGAGTTTGCAAATCATTATAGAACCTACACATTAGGACTGTGGTGGTAATTCATTGCCTTGATTGTATCTGATTGGAGCCATTTCTCAGAGAGAATAAGGGGTGACTGGTATTTGGCGATAATTTTATACTCTCGGTGGACTTCACATATTTATCAATAAGCGGATCACGGCAAACAATAATCATAACATTGGATTGCAGCTTACATCCCTTTAAAGAGAGACCTCAAATGCCTATGGATCACAATGCATCAGTGTTATATTTGTGCAACATGTTTTTATTTTGATATTAAAGACATAGTTATATTGTGATATGGAAGAAATGAATGTCCTTGCACAACACCTGGAATACAGATTGCTGCAAATACGCACTTTAAAATAACATTACTACATATCTTCCTTAATTCTTGACGATCTAATGTAATAAATAACATGCTTTTTCTTATTTTTGCTCTTGTGAGTATTATAAAGGATCATGTGTTTGGAGCACGGAATTGACAACACAATATGGGAAATCAGCAATATCCATAAATTAAAGCACAACCTACATAAACTGGTAAAATACACTGCAATCATAAATTAACAATACTTAAAAATAAAACATGAACTAACATAAGAAAACCTTTTTAGACAATTCACAGATCATACTACAATTAGGAAATTAAACGTTTCTAATGATTCGCTTACAATAGCTAAAGGAATCTCTAGAGAAGAGAGAACTATCAGTGGGTCCCCCCAAACTGAAAATGAATTTTCCGAATTTGAACAGTGAAATTACAACCACCCTTCTGTCATGAACGGTGGAATTATTTTACAAAATGTTAAGAAAGCTGGAGACATCTGCAGGCGGGTACACTGGTAGGGGGTAATATTTAAAAGACTGTTCTAGCTGTTTGTTTTGCAACATTCATGCATTTCAGACGTTTTTTTCTGGGAAAATTAAAGTGGGCCCTTCAAGTGAGAGAACATTTTTCGCAATTTTAAAATATGTCCACCGTGAAAAGAGAAAACCCATGAACTTCACCTGGTGCCATTTTGTGAGATTTGCGAGTTTGCTGCATTGCCATAAACAGACACCAGCAACAATGACATCCCTCCTTCCCCTTCTGATGGGCCTGGTCACATTGTTGTGTGACAGATATTCCACACATGGCAGATCGAATTGTCCCACAACCTGTCCACAATATAATATTAGCACATTCACATTCTAAACCTTGTAGTCCCTTCAGGTTTAAGAACACTTCTCCATAGGAGGTGTATCTGTAAACTATATGTGCAGACTAGACGTACTAAGGTAAATGATATGCTGCAGGAACACGTGAAAAATCACTACATTTAACAAACAAATAAAAATGCAGTCCTGTGATTGTGGTGGCCTTAATCCCACATTGAATAGCAGAGAGGCAAATTACTAGTGTGTTCCTGCTGAATGAATGTTGTGCATCAGGCCAAATTGAACATTAGGTTACTTATCTCTTAAGACCTGGAGATGAACTATTAAGATAAACTATTAAGCAGATAGGCTCCCCATGAGATCCTGAGTTGTGAGCCCTAAGGTCCATTTAGTAGCCATGATTGCAGACAGGGGGACACTCATCCACACCACAAAATAAATAATGAGTGCAATAAACTGCTGGTGTGAACCAAATTAAAATAGGGACAGAAGCTCACCCATCCTTTGGGAGAAGTATGAGGTAAATTAGTACACCATCAAGGGTGAATGAATGTGATATTCACAACTTCTAAGAAAAGTGCATTTCTATAAACACAACAGAAAAAAGGGATATCAGACATAGTATGAGGAAAACCTTAGGTATACTAGAGTTTCAGGCTATATATATCCCAAATGTTTTGAAACATATAGGGCGGCTGCCAGAAGACCGCCAGTGCTAGTGGTCTTCCGACTGCCGTATTATGACTGCCACCAGATATCCGCATGGCCGGTGGTCAGATATCCGGTGGCATTCACTACGGTGGTCGGCGGCGCTAAGGCGGCTCCACTGCCGACCCCACCACACCAGAAAAAGACTGCCCACACAATTACAACCAGTAATTCTGTGTGACGGTCTTTTTCTGGTGTGGGAGTGCCAGCAGTTGGAGCGCCGGTTCCCGTCCTCTCACGAAGGAGCACCTCGTCGGACGAGGTAAGTGTCGTCTGCAAGGGAAGGGGATGGGGGGATGTGAATGGATGTGTGTGAGTGTGTGTATACGTGTCATGAATGTGGGAGGGAGGGGTAGTGATTGTGCATGCTTGTGTGTCTGTGTGTAAATGTGGTGATAAAAACCACCAGCACCAACCCGTTTGCAAAAATCTCCTCCAGAGTTAATCAAATCAGCCTCTGCGTTCTTTCAAACGAATATCAAAAAAGTGAATTTATGAATTTGGTCAAAGCAAGCATGCCTTCTGGCTGTCCTTTTGACCCTTGTCCACCACACACATTCAATAACATTATTTTTTCTACCTCTTTTTTCTACCTCTGCTCCTGCAGCAGTAAGAATAATCATCAATAATTGCTTAGCTACTGGAATCTATCCTAAAGACCGAAAAACGACATACATTTACCCATTATTAAAGAAAACAAACCTGGACCTGCATGCCCCCAACATCTACAGACAATTATATATGGACCTTTCCAGGGCAAACTAATAGAAAGAGCAGCTTTTACCCATATGTCACAATTCATTGAAGATAGCTCTATACTTTTAGATTACAAACTGGACTCCATCTAGGAAGATGCACATAATTTGCCCTCATCGCCATCTGAGATGATCTTAAAAATACAATAGACTGCAATGAAGTTGCTGCACTACTTCTCAAGGACCTTTCAGCTGGCTTTGACACAGTTGACCATGACCCCCTAATACAAAGACTCTACAAAGCCAGCACAGAGAGGACTGCTCTCGACTGGATCACATCCTATCTTTAAAACAGAACAAACGTCATCCATACTCCCTGTTTCTTATCCATACCTTAGCTCACAAAAGCAGGTGCCCCTCAAGGCTCAATCATCTCACCCATGCTTTTTAACACCTACATGATGTCATTATAGGCAATGATCAATGAATTTCAACTCACATGCTATACCTATGCAGATGACACACAAATACTCCTTAAACTGGAACGCCCCAAAGACATTATAAAGGCACAAATCTTCACTTGCCTCAGAGCCACTTTTTAGTGGATGACATGGAGCCATCTCATACTGAATGCTTCCAAAGTGGAAATACTGACATGTGGGGACTGGAAAAATGATGACCCACTCTGTGCATGGGACCAATTCCTAAAGTATCTAAGATAGAAATCTTGGAATTACTATGAACTCCAAGATAACAATGTAGATAAATTAGCAGTTTCAACCTTCATCACCATGAGAGCTCTGTGATGCAATGCATCTTCCGTCACCTCGGATTTCCACACAAGGTGGAGGCTGCTATCTTTCATATACTATCTAAACTGGATTACACCAATGGCCTCCACCAAGATCATCTCAAACTACTATGAAAAACTACAACTCGTCTGCTGGACTACTCTTAAATGTAAAGCCACAAGCCCACATCTCCCCTGCCTTGAGGGCTATACATTGGTTACCGGTTGCCAGAAGATCCACCTTCTAGCTGCTGTGCTTCACCCACAAAGCAATACATGGAACAGGGCCACTTTCCAGCAGGAATAAAATCATTAAATACATTCAACAAAGAAACTTCCACTCAAGATTGGCTCCCCTCCTCAAACCACTACCATACAAGAAAAAGGCAACCAGTGGTACATCTTTCTCTGTTCAAGTGGGCAAACTACGGAATTCATTACCCCCAAAAATAAGATCCCCGGATAACCATCTTATCTTCAGAAGACTACTCAAGTGTTGGCTCCTTCCTACATAACCACCATACTCAAACAGCAATGGACTGCATATCCCTGTGTATGTAAAAATGTATAATTTGATTATATGTATATATCTAGATATGTGTATTTCTTCGTACAAATATGTATAATACCTATTTTATCTTAAAATATATACATACTTTTACGGCCTGTTGTATAATACCTATTTTATCTTAAAATATATACATACTTTTAAGGCCTGTTTTATCAAATGTATATTTAACATACTGGTAAATGTATATATATATATATATAGCAACACAAAAGGATGACAGACGGAGTGCTGAACAATGCAAACACTCACCCCCAGTCACAGATCTGGGTTTAATCCATCGTTCTTTTGCTCACCATGCCACCCCAGTTTGGACCCAGCCATATGCAAATCAGTCTTGACCCTGTTCCTCATGGGAACAGTCCAGCCCGAACTGCCAAGCCAGGTCCTCACTGGACTGGAAACAAGCATCCTGGGACCAGTTTCAGGGTTTCACCCTTCATCAGCCAGGCTAGCTTGAATCCAGTGGCACAGTGAGCAAGGGACCCACGTCTGGGCCTACCCTTCCCACTTAGGGCAACTTTAGCAACACAAAAGGATGATGGACGGAGTGCTGAACAATGCAAACACTCACCCCCAGTCACAGATCTGGGTTTAATCCATCATTCTTTTGCTCACCATGCCACCCCAGTTTGGACCCAGCCATATGCAATTCAGTCTTGTTCTGTTCATCATAGTAACAGTCCAACCCGAACTGGCAAGCCAGGTCCTCACTGGACCGGAAACAAGCATCCTGGGACTGGTTTCAGGGTTTAACCCTTCATCAGCCAGGCTAGCTTGAATCCAGTGGCATAGTGAGCAAGGGACCCACGTCTGGACATACCCTTCCAACTTAGGGCAACTTTAGCAACACACAAGGATGATGGACGGAGTGCTGAACAATGCAAAAACTCACCCCCAGTCACAGATCTGCCAAGCCATATGTATATATGTGTATGTGTGCATGTATAGATGAATGTATGTGTATAAATGTGTATTTATGTATATACATATATATCTATATTGTTCTACACTTAACATGATCATAGGTCATTGCATAGTTTCTATATAAGTTGTTTTATTATGAGTCTCTGTTTTTATGTTATCTATCACAATAGGCAAATATTATCTTAACTATCTACAAACATTTCACTATTTAAATATTGAAGAAAGATGCAACAATGTTATCTAAATACACACATAAATTAACTTCAAATACTGGAATCCTTGAAAGTCTGTAATAATATGATACAACTTAAATCTAAATATGTTATATTCCTTACACATATATTCCCTTACTATGTAACCATGTATCTATAAATGTATTATTTTAGTCCTGCAGTACAAGAGGAAAAGAAAATACTCTCTTGATAGCTTTACTCTGTCTCGCCATTACCCTATACCTCTATCAATCTATCCTCTTTCTCCATTATCTGACTCACCCCAAACCCATTCTGCTAATATGATCTCCAAAATTTCCCTTCCTAGACTCTTCCCTCCTCTACCCCTCCTGACTCACCCCAAACCTCTGTTTACTACTATGATCTCCTAAACAACCCTACTAAATTCTCCCTCCTTTATCTCTCCTTTGACTCACCCCAAACCTCATTTTTTCACTATGATCTCCCTATCCCTTTCTACAGACTCTTCCCTCTTCAATCTCTCCTTTACTCATTCCAAACCTCGTATTACTACTATGATCTCCTTGTTACCACTTCTGGATTCTTCCCTCCTCTGTCCCTCCCTTATTCCATTCAATCTATACGGGGAGCACTTCCCGTAGCAAAAGCACCTTCAATGCGCATGTCTGGTAATGAGCCTTCAGGGAAAACATCAACAGATCAGCATTTAATGGAAGTAAGTGGCATGTAGAAAGACAAAATTCCAGTGCACATTTAAAAAAGTATCTGAGGTACCGAAACACGGGCTGCACACAATCTTAAACCAGTCTAAATGCTAGCGACCAGTTGCACTCCAGTTATTCGAGGAGTGGTGCTCCAAAACACTGCATTGTGCATTCATGACACAGTTGCTCTGGTGGAAGCACCATCAGTCCTCCTTGTTGTGATGGGACAGCCATTGTGAATAAAAAGCAGCAACAGCATGATAATGAAAATATTGAAAATATTGAGTATATGGCTGGAGGTATCATGCCAAATATAAAGGAGAAGGTGCCTACGAAACCAGAGCCAAAAATCTTAAAGAAATGTACAATCCCTGTAGTACTGGACACGTTAAAAAATCCGTCCCACAAGTTCACTGAAGTATCTTAGAAAGCTTGAAATTAAAAGGGACTGAATCGCTGCAGATGACCCGGCTACTTGGAGCGCATAAGTTTCATGTGCAGATGTCAATACCACATGTTTTTGGAACAATCAAGCTTTTAGTCTGCATAACTTGTAAAAATTCACATTTGAAGTGGCAATATGAGGCCTAATATCTGCTACTTTTCAATGTTGTGTGGGGAAAAAAGTATGTTACCACAAAAGGTTACAATTTGGGAGACTGAAACTACATAACAATTCCAGCTTGCATCCTACAACAGCTGTCGCTATTAAGAAGCACATAACTTTATTACAGAGCACCAGGAACGGTGATCTAATCAAGGGGACTGGAACTCCCTACAGTTAGAAAGCTAAATTAGCTGTTGAAGCACTGCATGTCCTGTACAAAGACAGCTGCTTACAAACCATTGAATGGCCCACAGAGGTCTCGCATTTGCTGAAGCTAAGAAAGACCTCTTTTATGCCATTGAGACATTTGTACAAAAAGCTCCCACATCTCATGAATGTAACTATCACTTAGCCTTTCATATCTGCCCTCTGTAATGTGTTTTAAGCAAGATATGACTTGCAGTGTTGAAATAGGCAATTGATAACTCCATGTATGAACCATTCAGCAGATGGTAATTCTGCCACTGTAAAAGTCAACTTTTCTACCTTTTAGATGTTTAGCATAACATAAGTTGCTCCTTTCTTAGCCATTATTTGTTGCTGTTCGGTTAAATTAAATGCTGAAAAAAATGTCCCTTGCGCTAACGTATTGCCAGAGAACGCAACCAGACTTCAATGTTAGTAGTGTCCAACCTACCTGCATAATAACCTAAGCTGGCTCTGTCCATGTTGTAGAAATGACGTGACTGTGTACAATGTCTATTGCAGATGAAATGATATTACTTAAAGTGTATATGCCGTCAGACAAGGTGTTAATTCCATGATCTACGATGGCTAATGATTTCTGTAAATTCTCCTGTTCCATTTGCCTTAACAGGGCATTAGCTTCTTATTGGGAGAGTTTCCAAATTCCATTGTAAATTGCATATAAAAAGCACTTTCTACATTGCCTTCTGGGGCCTAAGAGGAAATCTTGCAAGTCTGTGTTGTTTGACAGGAAACTGTGGTGTTCTTTAACAGCATCTAGTGAAGAATGTTTTAACGAATGGAGGCATAATTTCCCTACACTGAATGTTGTTACTGTACCTGAGTGTTCTGATGACACATAGTGAGGATTTAGTCTACTAGTTCTAAAACCCCTTGTGGAGTTTACAAAACGCACATGACAACTGTTTGTATCCACTGCCCACAGTACCCACCCCCTCAGGATGTTAAGTGTTCCATTCTGGACCCACCCATTGAGCTGTTCTTCGGTTGCATTAATGTATTTTTACCAATTGTTAAATTTAGCAGAGGCAAGGATACTGGACACATTCAATTCCTTAAGTTTTGCACAGCCTAAACAACTTGTCTGTTGTACAGTGTAATTAAAAAAATACAATTTGAACAGGTATCAGACATGCTCTGAATAAAGCTTCCTTTCCCTTTATTTGCCAATTTTCAGTCCCCCACACACTCTTTAAGTCAATCAACTTCAGACAGGACTCATAGCCTTCTATGGACAACTGGGAAACAAAGTAATAAATAAATTGATTTTGTGGCCATTAACAAAACCCTGTGCGTTTCCATTTTACGCAATCTAAAATAGTACAACTAAGCATTTTTAACATTATGCCTAGTAAACTATGAACAGTTTTCAGAGTATGTTTTTGAATTCCACACTGGAGGAGTCAGACAATTTTCCCATTGTGTGTAACTAAAACCAGTCCTTGGGATGTTTGCTTTGTCAATACAATTTTGTCCACAAGAATTGTAACAGAACATATCTACATAATTTCTTTTGATTGATAAACCTCTTTGCTTTAACTTTCAAATACAGTCAAATATTGAAGCTCAGAGATCATAGAATCAACTGTTTTTACATCCCAATCATCAGAAACAACTCTAGGTGTTATTACATAATGGAAAGTTTAAATACATATGGAATTTGAATAACCCATGAAGGGCCGTATATATATAAATAACATTTATCTCAAACATTCCAGTAAGGAATTGGTATGGCTTAAATGTTCACTAGGGACAAATCATGACTGACCTTATGGGAGGAAAAATGTGGTTTTAAGACCTCATCCACCAGTTCAACTGCAGAGCGTTCAGAAAGGTAATGACCATGTATCAATAAGTAAAAGACAATGACAAACTCAATCATAGAAAGAAGGTAAGTACACAGATAGCTCCATGGACGAATGAAATAGTTATGTTTGAGCCAATTTATCAGCTTGCATGCTTTTGACAGTTTTGTTGCAGAAGAGGCAGATAAGTCAGTGAAAGAGTTGTTGGCATCAGCAAAATATCCAGAAGCAGTTTGTGCAAAAACTACAGCCATAATTGGAAAAGGGGAGCTGACAGAAATCTCCATTGGTGGTTCATAGTAAACAAGTCCATTGTTTGAGTTAAATTTGGGAACAGTTCATCATTGTTGTGGATGCTTCTTGTCAAAGTAGAAGATAGTGATACTAATAAAAGATAATATTCCTCCCTCCCCAAACTCGGGGAAGTCTCAGCGTTGCTGTTCAAAACCTGTGGAGGAGCATCCTGGTGTGTAGTGAGAGGGAGTCTGGAACTACCCATGAGTCCTCTAGGTCTGCTGTGTAGGTTTAGCGATATGGTGTAACTTGATGTTGTCACTTGAGATAAAGCAGTTTTCTTTAGAACCGGGCAGAAGAGGTAGGATAACAGTTCCGGTGCCCTGTATTCCCAGGACTGGAACCAGCACACGGTAAGAAGGACCAAACTCCTTTTTCACAGCAGTCTTTTCATGCACTAGATCCCTAATTTTTTAAACTCAGCCATTAGGTGTTATTGCTGCATTTGCTATTCCCAAGGAGGCAGCACTGGCAGATGCGTTGCCATCAGAGAACTATTGTAAGTCCTGCAGGACAGTAGCATGTTCATTTATATCAAAAGGCGTATCGGCCACCTCCGCACCAGGACCATCAAGATCTAGAACATACATTTGTGTTTCAAAAAGGACTTCATATGGGGTGCACCCTCCCTCGGACCTTCTGGGCATAATATTAAGTGCTCTTTGGACTCCATACAAATGACTAAGTCAACAACAACCTGTGCCTAATATTCTCGCTGTTAAGGATTGTTTTAAGTCTTGATTTCTTTTCTCCAAAACACTATTTCCCTTGGGATGATACGGAGACAAATATTACAGTTGGACCACTAATGAAGGCATGGTATCCCTGAATACCCTTGAGGCAAAAGCAGGGCCCTGGTCTGAGTGGAAAGCCGCAACTGCATACATACTGCTAAAGACTTGCAAATCTTTAATAACAATTCTGGCATTAGCTGAGCATTGTGGCCATACCAATAGAAATCTGGAGCATGAGTAGACAGCGACTAAGATATATTTGTATGCACCATCAGATGTCAGAGGACCACAATTGTCCAGGTGCACACATTATGAAGCTTTGTTGGAGATTGAGGGGTGTCTAAGGTGGGCATTTTATGGTGAACCCTTTAATTTGCTGACAGATGTCACAGCAAAGGACATACTGCTTGGTCTGTTTGTATAGACCTGGCCACCAATAACGCACTTTTAGTAGAGAAATATTAGCCACCACACCAGCATGGGCAGAAGCAACTCCCTCGTGTGTTGCTTTAATCAACTCAGGTTTTTGGTCTTGGTAGGGATCACATGATCACCCACCCCAGGTATTGTTATTAGGCCAGTATTTCGACTAGATATGCTGTAGGATTATTTGGCAGGGCATCCCTTTGGCATGGGCCTGCTTTTAGCCTAAGCTTTCACAGCTGCCAGTGTTTCATCATCAAATCTTGTCCATGAATGGGTTATTGCAGCAAGAGAAGCCATAGCTACTGCTGATTTGGCCAATTCATCAGCCACGGTATTGCCTGTAATGTGTATTCCAACATGTTGATATCCCATTGTATGAACTTCATTAACTTTGGATAGCATTTCTTTCAGATCCGCTACCTTCCTCCACAATAATCTTATTTGATTGTGTTTCCTTTGGAATCTATGAGCCCATTCTGCGCCAGTAATGCAGGTAGTCATTGAAGGACTGGAAACAATAGTGTTGGAAAATGGGTTATTGGTAAGGGCAGGTAGGTACCTACACCTAGCAATAGGCCACTAACCTCCACTAAGGTCCAGTTAGGTCTCAGTAAATTAAACCCAGCTCAACCCTTGGTAGCTTGGCAACGAGCGACAAGGCTTAACTTAGGAGACAGAGGCCCTCATTCTGACCTTGGCGGGCGGCGGAGGCCGACCGCCAAAGTCCCGCCGTCAAGTTACCGTTCCGCGGTCGAAAGACCGCGGCGGTAATTCTGACTTTCCCGCTGGGCTGGCTGGCGGTCGCCTTCAGACCGCCAGCCAGCCCAGCGGGAAAGAGGCTTCCACGATGAAGCCGGCTCGGAATCGAGCCGGCGGAGTGGAAGCTGTGCGACGGGTGCAGTTGCACCCGTCGCGTATTTCACTGTCTGCGCAGCAGACAGTGAAATACTTGTAGGGGCCCTCTTACGGGGGCCCCTGCAATGCCCATGCCAGTGGCATGGGCACTGCAGGGGCCCCCAGGGGCCCCGCGACCCCCCCTACCGCCATCCGGATCTCGGCGGTCCGACCGCCGGGATCTGGATGGCGGTAGGGGGGGTCGGAATCCCCGCGGCGGTGCAGCAAGCTGCGCCGCCGCGGAGGATTCAATGGGGCCGCGGTACACTGGCGGGACCCCGCCAGTGGTGCCGGTCCGACCGCGGCTTTACCGCCGCGGTCGGAATCCCCATTGGAGCACCGCCGGCTTGTCGGCGGTGCTCCCGCGGTCCTCCGCCCTGGCGGTCAAAGACCGCCAGGGTCAGAATGAGGGCCAGAGTGTAAAGCATTCAAATATCACAAAACAGTAATTAAATTAAACACAGGAAACAGTTTAAAAATCCAAAACCAATTTATAAAAATAGATTATATTTTTATCTTTAAAATGACACCAAAACGAATAAAATTGGATAAGGGGAACCGGAGATATGAATTTTTAAAGAATTATTATTTTTTTAGCGCCTAGAAACAAAAAGCGCCAATCGGGTCATCTGGTTGCACCTCGACCGGGGCAAAGTCAAAGTTTAAGGCCGACCGCGATGGAGCCCTGCTCGGCTACAGGCCACGGGAGGCCTCGGTTAAAAGTTTACCTTCACACTTAGGGGGTCATTCCGACCCTGGCGGTCCATGACCGCCAGGGCGGAGGGCAGCGGAAGCACCGCCAACAGGCTGGCGGTGCTTCCTGGGCGATTCTGTCCGCGGCGGTAAAGCCGCGGTTCAGAAAAGGGGAGCCGGCGGTTTCCCGCCGGTTTCCCGCTGGCCCAGGGAATCCGCCATGGCGGCGCTGCTTGCAGCACCGCCATGGGGATTCCGACCCCCTTCCCGCCAGCCTGTTTCTGGCGGTGTCCACCACCAGAACCAGGATGGCGGGAACGGGTGCCGTGGGGCCCCCTAACAGGGCCCCACAAAGATTTTCACTGTCTGCTTTGCAGACAGTGAAAATCGTGACGGGTGCCACTGCACCCGTCGCACCCCTGCAACTCCGCCGGCTCCATTCGGAGCCGGCTTCATTGTTGAAGGGGCTTTCCCGCTGGGCCGGCCGGCGGTCTTCTGGCGGTCGCCCGCCGGCCCAGCGGGAAAGCCGGAATGGGCGCCGCGGTCTTTTGACCGCGGAGCGGTCTTTCGGTGGGAACCGCTTGGCGGGCGGCGATCGCCGACCGCTCGGTCAGAATGACCGCCTTAGTCTCTTTTTCGAAGATTTTTCTTCAGCGGGACGAACCTGCTAGTCCAGTCCGACCTCCTGGAGCCCTTCTCCGGATACGCGATGCGGGAATCCTCGGTGGAGATTTTTACCTTCGGACTTAGTCGTTTTTTTGAGGTGAAAATCCTTCGACCGGGGTTAACCTGGATCTTGATCCGACGTCCATGGAGCCCGCCTCGGATACGCTGGCTGGGAGGTCCCGGTCAACTTTTTACCTTCGGACTTAGTCTCTTTTTCTGAGATTTTCTTTACCGGGACGAACCAGCAAATCAGGCCGGGTCGCGGTTGAGGCAAGCCGGCTAGAGTTGCCGCGGCAGGTCGGTCCCTCTATGGAGCTTTTTTACAAAAATTCTCCAAACTTCTCCAAACTTCTGGGGCTTCTCCCAGATGTCCTTTTAAGGTTCTTTTGGGGTCCTCAGCTCACCCCAAGGGTCCAGAAGTTCTGAGATGGTCCTTGGGGGG
Source organism: Pleurodeles waltl (assembly GCF_031143425.1). Lineage (NCBI taxonomy): Eukaryota > Metazoa > Chordata > Amphibia > Caudata > Salamandridae > Pleurodeles > Pleurodeles waltl. The sequence goes on from NC_090439.1 coordinate 72,903,459, forward strand.
TGCGGACTACGACTCCCAGAATGCACCTGGCGCAAACTCCTTTTTGGCCACTGGACAGTGGTCAGCTGGTCACTTTCTTCAGGAGTTGGTGCAGGGGACTCTGGATAGCAATTTTTCACCTGTAGCAAACAGGAAGTCCCTCCTTGAACCAGTTGAAGCCAGGCAAAGTCCTTCTTGTGGTGAAGCCCAAGTGTGCAGCTGGTGCAGTCCTTCTGAGTGCAGGTTCCAGGTGCAGGCCAGAGGTCCAGCAGGGCAGTCCTTCTTCTTCTGTTGTTCTTCCTTGTTGGATGTGGTAGGGAACTGAGGTGTGGGTGCAGGCCTGCCAGTTTTATCCTTGCTCCTGGGTGAAAAGCAGAGGGGTTCTGGTTCTCCAATCAGGTGCAGGGTCCTTCCCCCTGTGATGACCACTTCCTGGGAAGTGTGGCAAAAATCAATCCCAGGAGGCAACATTCTCCAAAAATCCATCATGGCTGAATCTGATTTTTGGAGGTTACATCTGGCTGAGCCCACCCACTGGTGTGGCTAAAAATCATAAACACACCCCTCTCCTGCCCGCTCCTAATTTAATCAAGGGGGCACCTAGTTGTCTGGGGTTGCAGGATGTGGGGGTGTTGCTGGTTGCTCCAAATGTCCTTCTCTGCCTTTGAAGACCAGTTTGGCAGCCCTCCCCCTTCCTGCCTCACCATCTGCTGAGGGGAGATTCCTTCCCACAGGCACATTCCTTTGTGTGAAGCCAGGCCACTTCACACCTGATCAAGGCAGCTTGGCCAAGCTGCTGAGGCTGGCCAATCAGAGCACAGTAGCAAAAACAATGCAGGGCTGAAATTGGCAACTTTTTCAGGTAAAGTTTAAAACTCTTTACCTGAACAAGTTATATTAAATCCCACAACTGGAAGTTGTGGGATTTATTACAACAATTAATTTGATACCAAACTCTTGGTATGCATCATTTAAGGAGACTTTAAAAATTAAAATAAAGTCTCCCCATTCTAGCCTATGAAGGCCATTTACTACAATGAGGGAAAAACGAATTTGGCTGTTTTGACCTCACCAGGGCTCATAAAACTATTTTTATAAAGTCCCTGCTTATAGCTACATGGCACCCAGCCCTAGGGGCACATAGGGCACACCTTAGGGGTGACTTATATGTAAAAATAAGGTAGTTTAAGACTTTGGAACTACTTTTAACTCCAAAGTCGAATTTGCATTTAACTTTAATTTAAAAGCAGCCAGCAAGGCAGGCCTGCCTTTAAAATGACACTGGGCACCTCAGCAGTGCACCTATGGGTGCACCACCTATGCTGAGGTCTCTAAACCTACATGCCCTACCATATACTAGGGACTTATAGGTAGGTTAGCTTAGCCAATTATAATTAGCCTAATTTGCATATCCATTTTACACAGAGCACAGGCCCTGGGACTGGTTAGCAGTACCCAGGGCACCATCAGAGTCAGGAAAACACCAGCAAAAAGTGGAAAGTGGGGGCAAAAAGTTAGGGGGCCTCTGCAATCAGCCCTGTTTTCTCACAAATAGCATGAATGACAGACGATTAATGTTAATTGTCCTGGACCTGTGTGTTCCAATGTCATCAACAGAGCCTTAAGCTCTGCTAGTTGTGCCGTGCAGTCCCCTAAGACCTGTGTGCAAGTATGTTGTGGATAGAATTCACCATTGTTCATGTAGCCAACCCAACTAACACTCACATGTCCTCCTCTCAAATTCACTCCCTGTACTAATACTAATATTGTACATATTTTCCTAAACTAATCCTCCACTAATCCTTTGGGTTCCTGAGTAGCGTGCTACTCGCCAAAAAGTGCTTCAAAGCCTTGTCTATATAAATGCAATTACAACTACAATTAACAATAGCTGGTGAATTTCAGTGTTTTTTTTTATTATTGGAAGAGTTTCATATATCTTCATGTTACCCTTTGTTTTTTCAGTGAATTTTTAAGGTTCTTTTTAACATAAGTCAAAATCTTACTGCCTTACTTATAGCTCCACTTTGACCTTGTTTTTTTAAAAGTATTTCTGATTTTATAATGTGGAATAATACCTTAGTGCAATATGTGACACCTCCAAAAGTGACCAACTGGCCATGGATATCCACACAACATTTTATTTTATATATATATAGTTTGTTCTTACAGAATTCCAGCAGGAGTCCCATGGGACCACATGTGGGACAGTGCTGTACCCCACAGGAGTCCTGTTGGACCACAACAATTAAAAAAAAGTATATATTTTTTCGTTTGTTTATGCTTTATTGCGTAATTACTTAAAATCATTGCAACCGTACAAGCGGAGATGTTAAGAACACCATAAAACAATTAATACATTCCTGCTTTCTTTGTGATTTTTAGCCCAGTTGAACCCTGGGGCTGCCAGTGTTCATTTTCTATGCCAGTTGAGGGCTTGTTATGTCAACTTGATTTTTTATGGCATGTTTTAAGGAATGTTCTGTTTTTAAAATACATTTTGCAAAACAGGCCATGTATTGTGGAGTCAATCCTTTCAGACTAAACAGGATAGCCTGCCGGCATGTTCTGATACCATTGGTGTTAAAAATGTTTTTCAGATACAGCTTTCTCCAGGGTAATAGAGCAGGGCACATACAAAGGATGTGTAAGAAGTCTTCCTGGTGATGTGCGCAAAGTCCGCATAGTCCATTCTTTGTGGATCTGAGCCATTTTGGTTCAGTCTCCAATGCCGGTAGCAGTCCGAGTCTGGTGTGCAGCACCTTTATTTTTAGTGAAATTTTAATATTTTTGCCATTAAGGTTGAGCCTTATATGTGTTAATTGTCATCCAAGCGTGAGATCGAATTTTGAACTTATCTTTGTCCTTGCTCCAGGAGAGATTTGTTTGTTTTGAAGTTGCTTGAAATTTTTATAGGGTAAAAACTTTTGCCATAACTCCTCTGCCTGCAGGTGCTTTATGGCAAGAGTGATTCTCTTTAGCCAGGGGTTTGGGAGTTCCACCTGGTTTCTGTTGATTTCCTCTTAAATCAGTGCCTTTAGTGTGTTTGGTTGGGCTAGTCTTGCATCGATGCTTATTTGAGTAATGCCCAGTCTTGAACTAATGTTTGATTTTGTAATCCAAATTCCAACCTAATCTGTGCTGGCGAGGAGCTGTGTGGGATGGGGAAGAGAAGGTGAAACACCTTGCTTTGTGCATTGTTCATTTAGTCGTTCAATTTGCTTGTGTATGTTTCCAAACCATATGTTAAGGCTGGCAGGAACTTTGCTTTTATCACTGTGAGTAGTGGATACCAGATTCTGGTTTGTAGTTTTGAGGCCAGGGCAAAGACTGATGCAAGCAGTGATGCCAATATTGCTTTCAAGGTGTTTAGGTGCAGGTGATGCGACCAGCGCTCCTGTAGCCAGACGCCGAGGTATTTATAGCTTCCGCTTCTTTCCACGGATTGATTACCACAGAACCATTTAGTTTTCTTGATTATCCGTTTGCCAAAAATGATTACCTTGGTTTTCTCCATGTTTACCACCAACTCATTAGTCCTGCAATATCGATTGAAGGTGTTTAACACTTTTTGGAGTCCTGTACCTGAGAGATTAAGTAAGACGATGTCTATGCAGTTAGGGGATAGTTGCTCAGTTTGGGAGGATGGGAGCCAATGATGTTTAGCAGTGTGCACAGATCTGCCAGATAGAGGTTGAAAAGCTTTAGAGCCAGGACACAGCCCTGCTCAACACCTCTGTCTATCTGGATTCTGGCCGACACTCTTCCGTTGTTTCCAAATTTCATCCTTGCCCAATTTTCTGAGTACAGAAGCTGTATTCCTTTTAGCAGCTCTGGCGGGATTTTAAGGTTTGCCAGTTTCCCCCACAGCTTGCTCCGGTCCACTGAATCGAAGGCTTTGGACAAGTCCATGAAGCAGGTGTAAAGGGCCATTTTTTTGTTTGTATATTTTTCAGCGAGCATGGCTAGCGTTATCAGGTTGTCAGAAGTGCTTGCCAATGGCCGGAAGCTGGTTTGATTCAGAGGTATTAAATTGAATTTGCTCATCCATCCTTTGAGGTTCTCAAGCAGGAGGCCCGCAAATATTTTTGCCTCAATGTCAAGCAGGGATATTAGTCGGTAGCTGTCTGGGTTCACGTGGGGGCCCTTCTTATAGATTGGGTGGAAATTTGCCCCTTTCCAGGAATCCAGAATTGTGTTTTCCGTGCTGATGGCATTATAAAGAATGCAGAGCAGGCCGGTCCAAAGGGCAGGGTCTTGTTTTAGTATTCCTGCTGAGAGACCGTTTGGCCCAGGAGCCCCACTCTGTCTGCTTCGCCGTAATTGTTACTCAATGTTTTGTATTTTGACTGATAATGGCTTTGTCTTGCGGCTTGTGGTGGGAGATGGCTCCACTGTGTTAGGGCTGCAATAGAAGTTGGAGATGTGTTCTATCCACTTTCTCTCTGGGACCGCGTTACTTTGATTCCCGGATGGCCTGCGCTCCAGCTGATTAACTAAAGACCACAGCGACCAGCTGTTCTTTTCCTTGGTGGCTTCCATGATTCTGATCCATTCCTGATCCATGTGAGCTTGCTTTGCTTCCCATATTGCCTTCTTGTATTCCTTTCTTAGTTCCTGAAAGCTACTCTGGTAGATGTTGCCTGGTGGTTGGTTGGTTAGGCTTCTGGAAATGTTGTTAAGCTGTTGTCTGTGTTGCCTTAATATCTGTGTGAACCAGCCATTTCTGCTCAGTAGTCTGCCGGCCTTGAATGGCTGTTTTGGCTCCAGCTGGTAATGATGTTAATGTGGCCTCCCATTTTGAAATTGTGTTCACCTGTTCCGTTTGATCCAATGTTAAGTTGTCTTTCCATAGTTCATATTTCTCCATGTACTTGTTAGACCATGGTGGTGGCTTTCTGGATCTTGTTCGCCAATCCTCAGTAGTGGAGTTTGTGGGTGGTGGTCACTTTTGCATCTCACCTCTATGCTGAAATCCTGGAAGAACTTGAAGATGTCCGTTGAGACAAAGGTGTAGTCTAGGGTGGAAGCTGACTTCTTGGCAATGTGGCTTGGGTTCATTGGGATGTCTTTTGGGGATCTGCTATTTGGGGCCCTTGGTCCTAGTGCCTCTAATAGTCTTACCAGGGGGTGATCACATTTGTCCTTGTCCTTTAAGGGTGATTCCTGTGGTTGAATGCCCAAACACTGGTCCAGGGCACCTTCCCTGGAGGTTCTTTTGCCATGATTGGCCATGTTGAGGTTAAAATCACCTGTGATGATCCAGGGGGCGTTTCCAAATGCCGTTTTTAGGGCTAACAACTCTTTTTCTGTTGTGTCTAGCAAGTGCTGGTTAAGCGTCACGTTAGGGTTGATGCAAATATTTATTATTATTATGGGCATTGGTGTTTGTTCCAACATCCAGTTTTCGATAATAATGGCTAGCATATGAGCTGACTTCAGGTCTATGATCTTGGCATTGAAGGATTTGCATGTGGTTATGTGGATTGAGAGGCCGCCTTTTGGGTGCCCTTTGGGTTTAGGTCTAGCTGCCGGGCTTAGGAATTCTTCAAATCCAGCTAGCGGATTTTCTGATACTTTTCAGGATTCCTGCAGGCATTTGATGTCGAAGTTGTTCAGATAGGATTCAAAATTTGGGTCTTGCCTGATTTTACTGGCCCCTGCAATGTTCCATGAAATTATATTTGTGACCCACAACTTGCTTTTGGACAGCGTTGATCCAATTCAGAAAGTTTTGTCAGTGCAACTTCCAGATCTATCATTATGCTGCAGGGTTCCGTCAGGATCGATAAGTGGATTTGTACTAGCCGCGTCCTTCATTTTGCTATCCACCTTCCCGACAATGTCTTATCTGTGAGGTGCCCTGGGTGATGGATATAGAGATCTCTCTTGTACTCTCAGTGAATGTAGGGAATGACCTTTTAGCGTGTTGCACAACAGATTGCTGCTTCGCTGCTCGGGAGATAGTTGTCCTGAAGTTGTCCCTTTTATTGGTCTCTTCTTGCGGGATGAGAAAAGAGGGGTATTTTGCTTTGCGAGTTTCCTTTAACTCAGTGCCCCAGTCTTCGAATGTCTCTGATTTTGACAGTACTAACTGTGCTATCTCTGTGCTGTTAAAGCAGACTTCGGTACTTTCACTGGTGTCACCTTTTTTTGGTGTTATGAAGGCCACGTGTTGCAAATCTTTACTACTTATTGTTTCCAGTCCTTGGATTGCACTGCAGATTCTCAGAAGATTGCCATGATTAACGATGTTCCAAGGGCCCTGTGATTTGTAGGAAGGGTAAAAAGTAAGGGTGTTAACACCCTAGTTTTTGAAGGTGTCAGCTTAATTGTTTATTTCATGCCGTCGGTGGTGTGCAGGGCTGTTGGAACTGCAGTGTCTATGGTTGCCTTTTCTTCTGCTTCAGCTATCATTTGATTTGTTATATTTGTGTGTTGCTGGTGGTGTGGAGGGTTTGGAAAGGACTTTGTTGATTTTGCCATCCAGTGTGTAGACCCTTCGTGATTGGGATCCCTGATCCGCTTGCTTGTGCCCTCTGGGTTCTTCCCAGGGAAGAATCCCTGTGTGTGCTCTTTGCATTGTCTGAGTAAAGCTGGCTTTTGCTGTATTCTTGTTCCCATATTCTTTTCTGGTGTGTTGGGTCAGGGGTGGATCTATAATTTATTCCAGAACAGTCCATCTTCTCCATTGATGGAAACGGTGTAGTTGCTTCTGGAGTTATAGACTTTGTCGCGGTTGTGGGTCCTATGTGGTTGCGTTCTTGTCCGTTTGAGACTCCTATTGTGCTTTTCGAGCCCCATGATCTTGTGTCCGGTTTGCCTGTTTTTTCTTCTTCTGGCAGCCTAACAGGATTGTTCCTGGGCCATGGGGGTGGCCGCTGGACTGTTGTGGTTGGTGACTTTGAGTTGTCTAGTTGGGCGGCTGTGTGTTGCTTTTGGTTTGCCATTGAGGTTTCCTCCTGGTGAGCTGAGATTGGCGTGGCAGGAAGGGTGTAAGTATTTATGTTCCGACTTGATCACTGTTTTATTGTGCATTTTCCTGAGGCATTTTTTGTTTTTCCTGGAAAGAAGAGGGATAAAAGGGGCTATTTGTGGCTGTGTGTTCCTGGTTTGAGTCTTCGACTGAAGATCCTAAAGCCTGTTCAGGACTTCCTGGGCTTGCTGGACTTGCTGAGTCCAGCTTGGGATGGATGGATGTTCTTTTTTGTGGGTTGTTTGTGTCTTGCGGGCTCTGTAGGAGCTGCTTGACGTTTCCCTGCTGGAGCAATTCCTGCTTTAGATCTGTCACTAATGTAGACATGACTGATGGCAGTTCTTGGAGTTTATCTAAAATTGGGCTACAGTGACACTGGTATGTCTGATTTACTTTGCCCTTGTCAGCCTCCCTGTGGGACTATGCTCTTCGAATGAGCGCGTTTAACTTGTCCAGCTTAATGTCTATTGCCATTGTGGTGGTTGCCAAATTTTACAGAATTTCGATTTGAATATCTAATTTATCAGTATTGAAAATCGTCGCATTGTTTATGGACGTCAGGGTGCTGTTTATGGCTTCCCAACCGGTCCGCAGGGCATCTTTCTTGTTCATGCGGCTGTGGTTGTGGTTGTAGGTTTGTGCTGTTTCAAGTGTCTGTTCCCCTATAGTGCTGGAATGTTTAACTCTTTTTTCTGTGTGTCCAAGGAGGGTGTCCTCTCCCCCTTCCTCTGTACATTGCTCCTCTTCTTTGTTGAAGACCTCGTCTAATTCATCCTGTGTAAGTGTGACCTTCCAGCAGGGGGAGGTTAAATGTTTTGCTGAGGCTGGACCTGGTGATGCTAGACCCGGTTTTTCCTTGTTACTGTCTGTGCTGTTTTCATTGGGAGTGTGGTTTCTGGGTGTCCCTGCCCCTCCCCTGTCTTTTATCACTATGATAGGAGGCACAAGGGGTTCCCACTTTTGAGGTTTGATGGTATGCTCAAGTGAATTGTCCTGGGTAACATGGGAGGGTTGAGTGTTTAATGCGCTTGGGCTGGACAAGTCCGGCATGGATTCTTGTGCCGTTTTACTCAGGGGAGCGGTTTCCCAGGAGGTGCCCAGTGTTATGGAACTATCGCTGAAAGATCTTCCATTTGGCTGTGGTCTTGGGGATATTTCTCCTGAGAGGGGTTTGCGGCAAACGTTATTCCTCAGTGGTGTAAAATACTTGTCAATTCCTTGGCCCCTAGTGCTTCGGCACCCCCCTTGTCCCTGCTTATGCTCCCCGGGGGTACACACCTTAGACTCCTCAAACTCATTGGTGCGCTGGGGGTCAGCCTCTATTGCTGTTTGATGTCTCCTACCGCAATTCACGCGCCCTTCTTGTTGGGCGCTGCTTTCTCTTTTCTCAGTATGTTTTGGATTCTGTCGTGGGCACTCAGGAGGAGGGAGCTGTGTGTTCTCATAGTCCTTTGCTGTTTCTCACCCACTCTAAGTGTCTGTTGGTTGTGGCTGCTAATTTTGCTGCTAATTGGGTATCTGATGATGTGGCGGTGCAAGTACCTTGATTCCTGGGGTGCACCCCCCTCTGGGCTGCTGATGGGCTGCTGGTAAGCTGCTGATGGAGTCATCTGAGCCTCGGGATCAGGATCCTGTTGAGCCCTGCTGGTTGCCCTACTGCGCTCCTGCCGTAGCCCTGGTTGGGACCTGGGTGCCTGGTGGGAGGGGGGCCGCTGGCCCGCTGGCTGGCTGGCTGACTGACTGCTGCTGGTGGGGCCATCTGAGCCCTTCTGGATCCTGCTGTGCCCAGCCCAGCTGATGCTGATGCTGTGATCTTCTCGTAGCCCAGGTTGGGCCTGGTTGCCCTGGTCCGTCCTGGTGGGGTTTTGGAGAGGGCCGGTTGGCTCCTGCTGTGATCTGCTATTTCCGATGGCCTGGTCCGGGCTTTGCCGTGTGGCCTAGATATCCTGGGGATGAGCCACCCCCCCCCGGAAAGTGGAGCTGGGCCACGTCTGTGGAAGGCCGGGGCTTTCTCTTAGCGGCAGCCATCTGTGGTTGCCGCACTTGCGCTGTGCCTCACCTGCTCAGACTCACCCTCACACTCCTTTCCACCTGCCGTGCTCTGCTCCAAAAGATGGGAGGCTAGGGGCTGTGGGGGCTGTGTGGCCCTGTTTGGGGCTGTTTAGTTGTTGGAGTGGACCGCGGCATCCAGCGCGGCCCGATCTGCTTCCTTGATGTGCTTGCTTGCGTGTGACATGTGACGCACTTCCGGTTCCGGTTTCCCAAAACAGACTGTAGGAGATCCATCCATATTTTTTCTTTTTGACCTATGGGGTAATCTCTTTTTGGATCCCCCCCAAAAAAATGGCTAGAGGTCAGTGAATCCCTACCATGCCCCTTCTAGGTTTTTTAATCTGTTCTTCAGAACTCGGAGACCAAGGGGTTCATTAGGAACACAGCGGAAAACCCTGCTGTGTTCATGCTGGTGGTCTTTTCACCGACCTCCAGTCCCCTTGAAACCCTGCTGCCCACAAAATGGACATTCTGCTGGGCCGGCGGGCAGAAACAGTGTTTCTGCCCACCGGCTCAGCAGAATGCAGGGCCGGGACATTGCTGACAGCTTGACATGGAGCCGTCGTCAATGCCGCTGTGCGGCGGGTGCAGCAGCAACTAGATCACTGCCCGTAAACTGGGTGCGAAAGGTCACTGCACGGGTCCCCTGCACTGCTCATGCCAAGTACATGGGCAGTGAAGGGGCCCCTGGGTGGGTCCCAGAGCACCCCTTCTGCCAGCCTTTCTCTGGCGGGGGAACCTGCCAAGGAAAGCCTGGAGGAACAAGGGTTCTTCATCCGCAGGGCAGCGCTGCCCTGTCGGATGAAGTATTCCGCCATCGTCAGGCTGCCTGTTAACAGTAGTCTGGCGCTGGCGGAGGGCCACCTGTGCTGGCCGTCTCTTGTTCATAATATGGCGGTTCAACCGCCAAGCCGGTGGCGGTCTGAACCCCCATGTGCGTAATGAGGGCCTAAGTCCCCAAGTCCTGTTATGACAGCTGCATTATTTCTCCTCATGTTCCAGCCAGCCAATTAGAGCTCTCATTCCCAGGGGACCACTCTCTGCCCTGCAAGACTGACCAATCAGAAAGCTCTGTTTTGTTTCTCATTTTGTTTTCCTAATAACTTTAACAAAAATACGAGTTATTGTTTTGTGAGGTTCAACTTCAAAAACAAAAACATGGCATTTGAACGTGAAGCAAAAGTGCAAAACTGATTCTTCTTGGGACTCTTGTGATCCATCACTAACTTGTCATTCACCGATGTCTTCTGCTCTACACAATTTCTTTTTGGTTCCCCTAAAAAAGTACATGTTGCAGATCACGTACATAAAAATTTGGAGGACACTTTCTTCACCTGTTTGACGGTTAGAAAAAAACAGCCACTCCAGAAACTCTGCTATGGACCAACAACTCTCCTCCAGTTCCTCTCCTATCTCATGCTCCCTCTCATCTTCAAAAGCCAAAGTTGAGCCCACAATTTTTTTTTAAAAATGAAACCAGGTCAAGGCCCCAGCACTGGATGTGTTAACAGCTAAGTGCTACTCACAAACGAGGATGAAAAGGTGGGATCTTCAGGTAGATAACTAGGCAGTGATTTTTACCAGTAAAGTCTTTTAGTGTGTGTCATAGGTCCTGCTATTCTTCAGCAGTAATCCCACAGGATCGTGACACCCAAAACACAGGGCAATTGCATAAAAAAGACTCAAGGGATCCTTCTTAACTGATCTTTTAAGAAAAGCTCCACACACAAACTTAAATAAAAAACACTCTTTCATACTAAACGCAACTTTTTATATTTTTGGCGTCCTTCCAGTACTCCCACATGATATGTAACAGGAAATAAAACCCATACAAAACATCCACGGGGCACTCCCATTGGTTTTGGTGTCACGTGGGAGTACAGCAAAGAAGAGGCATTTAGGTGAAAAACAGAAGCACCCTACTGAAAATTATAAGGAAAACATTATACCTAACTATCCTCATAACATTTTACTTTACATAAAAAAAAACACAGAAATTCACTGAAAGAAAATGTTAAAGTGACATTATAGTTGGATGTAATAATAACATCTTTGTTTACATTGGAAAAACACTGAAAAACACAAAATTCAATGAAAAAACAAAGGTTTAACCGACATTATAGTTATCAATGTAATCAATGATATATTTGACCATGTCGTGAGAGATGTAATACACGAGAACAGAAGTGGTGCTCGACAGGGGCGCAAGTTATAGTTAGCTCACTGAACTATGGCTGGCAAAAGTAATTATTTTTTAGGTTTAAAATATCAAGTTACAAATGACATTTTCACCTATATTTTTCATGTATTTCTTTATTAGTTTTACAATGCCTAGTAATAAAGAGTGAAACATTTTTGCACTGCAGTTCTGTCATGGAACAATTCACAAGAAGGCCTTGTTCCTTTGCACATTGCTGTTTTACCTTCTACACATTACCTCATCTGTTAGTTGTGATTCGCAACTAGCCTATACCAGAGAGATATGCACATGAATAGGAACAGAAAACATAAATTACTTAAGATAACCTAACAATAAAACTCTATGGATATAGTCAAGCACAGTAGTACAAACTTTACCATTCCAACAAGCTGTCACACATTTCACATTACATGTACCTACATCAATGTGTCAAGATCAACATTTCTACTGTGGGTCGCGCTTCCAGGAACTTTCAACTCTTTGCGAGGCAGGGGCAGGAGCCAAGCCCCCTCGCTTATTGGTCCTTGGTGATTTGGGGCGGGGACAGCCCCTTTAAAACTCATTGCGCGCCTGCTGCCGCGGGTCCCGCTTCCAGGAACTTTCAACTCTTTGCGAGGCAGGGGAAAGAGCCAAGCCCCCTCGCTTATTGGTCCTTGGTGATTTGGGACGGGGACAGCCCCTTTAAAACTCATTGTGCGCCCGCTGCCGTGGGTCACGCTTCCAGGAACTTTCAACTGTTCGCGAGGCAGGGGCAGGAGCCAAGCCCCCTCGCTTATTGGTCCTTGGTGATTTGGGGCAGGGACAGCCCCTTTAAAACTCATTGCGCGCCCACAGCCGCGGGTCGCGCTTCCAGGAACTTTCAACTCTTCGCGAGGCAGGGGCAGGAGCCAAGCCCCCTCGCTTATTGGTCCCTGGTGATTTGGGGCAGAGACAGCCCCTTTAAAACTCATTGCGCGCCCGCTGCTGCGGGACGGGCGCGGGACGCGCCCGGGCCATGACAGGGCGAAGCCCAGGCCAAGGGCAGGCCCATCCTGCAACCGTTGAGGCCGGGCTGGGCAATCCCCCTTTTCTTTTGTTCTTGGGGGTACCTCTGTTTGCCTGCTATCTGCAGCAGGGGCTGTGGAGTGTACAAGTTATTTTACGGTGCGGGTTTCCCAACAGCAGTGAGAGTGGCCTGTTTACATTCCAATAGTCAAGGCCCCAAGTTTCCAGCAAGAAAGATGGGCAAACGGCGTGGGGGGGGGTTTGAGGAGAAGTCTGGACTTAATAGAACCCTAGACGTCTTTTTACAAAAGGTCGTCGGGGCTCTAGAGAAAGAAATAGAGCTGGTGCAGCGCTGTCTAGCTGTTCCATCCTCACCAGCCATTAATGCAGCCGATAACGATCCTGCCATACACCCCCCCCTGCATATAGGATCTCAGCCTATATCGACCACCCTTCCCTTTTCCCCTGTTGGTAATCTCCAGGAGTTTCAGGGTGAAACGCCAAATGATTCCATCACTCCTGTATTGCCGATCCTGCCGACCAGAAGTCCTTCCAAGAGAGAGCCCTCAACCATTGTCATTTCCAATCCCAAGGGCAAAAGGAAACGTAGGGAGCCCGCCATTATAAATAAACGTACCAGGACTTTGAGCCCCCCTCATCCGACCCAGCTCCCTAACAAGGATATGGATCCATCTTCCTCGCTCCTTACCGATAACCAACGGTCAAATGAGTTTATTAGGGTTCTCATAAGGGAAGAGATCTCTAAGTTGCTCTTTCCAATTGCAACCCGCCTTCAAATAATAGAGGAGAAACTAGAAGTTTTTATTAAGACCCAGAAATCAGTACCCTCCATAACTATAGATACTCAACCCCATTTGTTCCACTCGCACTCTATTCATGAGCAGGTTAGTGCCAATAGACGACCTGCCCAAACGAGCAAGAGCCATCTTCCCTCTACAAATCAAGATACAATTAGTTCCGCCAGAGCACCAAATACTTTGACTATTTCCCCGTTGTTGGCCCCAGTCCCTCTTCCAGAAAGGATATCCCCACGCTAAATTCAGTGCCTAATACTGGCACCTCCAACTCCCTTTGTGATCATGTTCCCTCTGGCCCCCTGAAGAGGACCCAGAACACTGGTCCAACTGGAATAAGAGTACTGCAACTCCCCCCGGAGTCAGGCCCATATGTTTAGGTTATCTCTAATGTGCCTGTACTTAAAACCAAATCCCCGGAATCTTTCACTGAGCTTTAAAATAAGCTTATTCACTGGTTGCATGTCAACTCGGGGTTTGCATTTTCCATGACATCCTCGATACTGATGGTGAGAAGGGTTGGGTGGGTGGGCTCTCTAGAAAAGATCGGTACAGGGAATTGTATTGACATCAATTTCAACTCCCCTGTTCTTGTACGGCAGCTTGTGTTAAACGCAGATAGACCATATCCCTCAGTGGGCATGGTCTCCCTTTGTAGATTACAAGCATTCTATCCGCCCTCACGGCCATTCATGAATAGGCAAACATTACTGTTTTGCAAAGCTCCCCTTGACATTCAGACACAGTCTAGCCCTGACCTTGGCCCTAGACACCCTTCGGTGTCGCTTTCGGAGATAGACTGACTATGCGACGGATCATGGGGAGAGGTTCCTAATACCTATGTCTCTGAGCACATTAACCACTCTGCTCTAAATGTTTCTATCTTAGCAACCCCATTGTCCCTAATGAACCCTGATATTCGGGGAACTTCTGAAAATATTTTTCATCCAGCTAATAAGGAGGGGGCCCCACTTTTTACAACCACCTCCAGTGAACTTGGGCTCCGCTGTCTAGACACCTCACCAGATATGAATTTACTGGGTTCAGCACTTTGCGAAGTGCACATCACACAGGATAACATGGATACAGGCAACTATATGTCAGCAGGGAATAGTATGGTTCCCTGCTGTATTGTTCCTAGTATGAAACACCCCCCAAAGGAAGCTAGACACATCAAGCCAAATGATCTTGCCAAGGTCCTTCAGTTGGAATATAGCAGGGCTGGAAAGTAAATTGCAAAACCCGGAATGGGGCCAATTTATTGACAAACATCTACTATGTTTATTCCAAGAAACTTGGGCGATGGGTCCCAAACACAGATTAGGTTTTAGAAGCTATTGGGTCCCAGCACGAAAGTCCCCTTTGGGAGACCCTCGGGAGGGCTACTTATATGGATAAGTAGTTCTCTCAGATGTAAAGCTGTAGCAATAGATACAGGTTGCCCTGATTTACAGGCCTTACTGCTAACGATCTCTGAGGAGAGATCTTTACTAATAATTCATGTTAACAACAGGAGTGAGGGCAGCCCTGCAGACCACGATGCCCTATCCTCACTGGACAGCCTCCTTAAAAATAATTTATCCCACTTTATTCTGATTAGAGGGGACTTTAATGTTACTTTTGAGCCCAACCCCCTGGTTCAAGAGATATATCAAGAAGAGGATGCCTACTGGGGGATTCCACAGTTAGTCTCTAACAAAAGACCGAGATTGAATAAAACAGCGCGTTTAGTGGCAGATATTACAATAACATATGGCCTTCAAGCCTGTAATGGTCACTCCTGGTCTGACATAAATTTGCATCCCACTTTCAAATGAGGAGGGTCCAGAAGCCAGATTGATTATATACTTCTCGACATCCGACTGTGGGGCACATGTCTGATATGAGAATACAAGAGCATGAAGAAAGTGACCATGACCCACTGATTCTATCGACTAGAGGCCTATTCCCTTTACTTGAGACACCTCACTCTAAGGCTTACGCCCAACAGCTAGTGCTATCAAATAATAGATGCAATATAAAATGGGAGTCTGTCATCATATCCCCCGAGCATCTATCATCAATATATAACCTGTTAGCCGCTCAAATGGAGTGCATGCTTCAATACAAAGAAGATGGTGAGGCTGATAGGCTTTTAGCAGCCCATAGTAAACTGTTTGATTCTTTAAAACACCTTTTTACAAAAGAGATCACTAGCAATCCCAAGAAAAAGTGCCGGGCACGGCGGTTTAACAATTTATGTAGGGAAGCACAGCTCACCCTATTGAAAGTTCTAAAATCAGGCCAAGTTGAATTTATAAGAACAGCTAGAAAAGACTATAAGAACAAATGCACCAAGGCATGTAGAAATTGGGAAGAGGCTAGATGGGTTGCTATTCTGGAGACCGCTAAATCAAATGATACCTCCAGATTTTGGAAATTAAGAGCTGAAAAATGCGGAGACTCCGCCTCTGTACCTGGTACATCAATTCTTCCTGCAGCTTGGGTTGAGCATTTCGGCCAATTGTACGCAGGACCACTCGAGGTACCTCCCAGGACCTCTGAAGTTCTAATAACTCAAGATGCTACCCCGATTATATTTACCTTAGCTGAAACAAGTGCGGCAATAGATTCATTAAATTGGGGAAAGGCTCCAGGTCCTGACAAGATTCCGGGCGACTTATATAAGACAAGACCTGATATATGGGCTCCTTATCTCAATGGAATCTGCAATGCAATTGCAGCAGGAGCCCCTATCCCTCTTTCATGGAAAGGGGCTGAGATAGTTCCCATCTTTAAAAAAGGTAGCCCCTATAATCCAGCTAACTATCGTCCGATCAGTCTCCTGGATAATTTTCAAAAGATTTATGCCAAACATCTTTTGTGCCACCTCGATGAATGGATCTCGGAATCTAATGCTCTATCTAATCTACAAGCAGGGTTCAGACCTGCTGTGAGCACTATTGACCAAGTCTTGAGATTCCTGGCAATTAAATGGAAGAATGTGGACTTGGGGGGGGGGGAATCTGTATGTGGTTTTCATAGACCTGAGAGCTGCATTTAATCTGATCCCCAGGAACAAGCTATGGTTAACACTCTCCAATATAGGGGTTCCCTCAGGTCTTTTGAATCTTATCACCCAACTCCATTACAACACCTATGCACAAATTAGATGTGGCAAGGAGGGCAAGCTGACAGATCCCGTAACTATTAATAGAGGAGTCCGGCAGGGGTGCGTTCTGGCTCCTACTCTTTTTTTGCTTTACATTAATAACTGTATCCGCTATCTGGAGAATTGCACAAACGACTCGCCAAAACTGGCTGGGGATAAAATCCCTTGTTTATTATATGCGGACGATACAATTCTGTTAGCTAAATCACCCATGGGAATCCAAAATTTGGTTAACCAATTTTGTACTTTTTGTAGGGATTTTGGGCTTGACGTTAATGTCAAAAAAACGAAACTCATGATATATAGCACTCTAAGAAAACGTCCACGTGCCAGAATTGAAATGAATTCAGTCCCGCTGGAGAAAGTGGAAGAGTTTGTCTATCTGGGAGTCAGATTATCGACCACAGGATATTGGGAGGCTGCTATTGATAAAGGGGCACGTGTCTTAAGTCAAAGAGGTGGGGCCCTAGTACGTAGGTCCTGAAAGGCTCCAAGTTCCCCTCTGACCATAATAGCTGAGATCTATAATGCCCAAATTCGTGCGGCGGCCCTGTATGGAGCGGAACTTTGGGGATTGCATAGAAGATTGGACATTTTACAAACAAAAGAAAACAACTTCCTTAGACAGGTCTCCCGGTTAGGGGTGGGCACTCCAATGATCCCTCTCAGGCTCGATTTAGGACTAAACAGCATTAAAACCATAGCGGCCCTGAGACCACTTTCCTATTGGATCCACCTATGGAAAACTGCCAAACTCGAACCATTCAGGATTGCGGTGAGAGAACTTATAGGTACTCCCCAGGGCCCAATCAAAATTCAATGGCTGCAGGAGATGAAATCTGCTTGGATTAAAATAGGTCTCCCTTATTACTGGGAACACCCGGAGCTGATTCCCAATAACGCGAGACAACTTGTTAAAAGAAGATACTGGGAAAAAGTCAATGAAGATATACTGCGTCAAAACGGGATGGGCAGGTTAACAACGGAATTCCTTCAACTCAAACATGAACCTTGACCTGAGACTTTTATGAACCTCCCCATGCCACCTTATGCTCGTGCCCTCTATCTCCAGCTTCGGTATGGTTCCTTGCCTATTAATAACCATACGGCTCACTGGTCATCCAGTGACCCTTCAACTGACAGATGTATATCTTGTCCTTACTATAAAGAAACAATAGAGCATATCCTGTTCTTTTGCCCTTCATACAAGAGCCCTAGAGTAAAGTGGATTATCCCCCTCTGCAAAAATCTATCACTATTGGACAGAGCTAACGCCACTAGAAAATGCAAATATGATACATCCACACTGGTAGCCTCCTCAGTTACTAAGGGCCAGATGTAGAAAGGGTTTTGCGCCTCGCAAACAGCGAAAAACGCCATTTGCGAGGCGCAAAAGCCTCTCCGGTATGCAGAAATGCATTTTGCGAGTCGGATCCGACTCGCAAAATGCATTTCCGACTCGCAGATAGGAAGGGGTGTTCCCTTCCTATTTGTGACTCGCAATGCTATGCAATTCCATTTCGCGGTCGCAAATGGAATCGCAGTTACCATCCACTTGAAGTGGATGGTAATCCAGTCGCAAAAGGGAAGGGGTCCCCATGGGACCCCTTCCCCTTTGTGACTGGAATTGAAAATATTTTTTCAGAGCAGGCAGTGGTCCAATGGACCACTACCTGCCCTGAAAAAATCTGAAACTAAAGGTTTCGTTTTTTTTTTCAAAGTGCAGCTCGTTTTCCTTTAAGGAAAACGGGCTGCACTTAGAAAAAAAAAACTGCTTTATTAAAAAGCAGTCACGGACATGGTGGTCTGGTGTCTCCAGCAGGCCACCATCCCCGTGAGTGCCCAGACTCGCTATGGGGTCGCAAATTGCGACCCACCTCATTAATATTAATGAGGTGGGCCTTTGCCACCCCATAGCGAGTCGCAGAAGGTGTCTGAGACACCTTTCTGCATTCCAAATTGCGACTTGCAATTTGCGTGTCGCAGGGACTCGCAAATTGCAAGTCGCAATTTGGATTTTTGGTACATCTGGCCCTAAATTTGTATCGGAGGCCTGGTGTATCCGCCGTAGGCTCACTTCTGCGAAGGGCCCCTAGAGCTGGATGAGCCTTTGTTTATAGAGGGAGATTTCAATAAGATATACATTTCTTTGTACCTCCTCTTATTTTTTAAACGTGCTACGCAGCCTGCTATTATTGTGAACCTGTAAATTTATATGCGACATCTCTTTTGCATTTTAAGCCCTTTGTAGGAGCAGATTGAGATTGCACAAGTCTATAGAGATATCCTTTATGCCAAACCTGCTAATTGCTGCTATTTAAGCCCGATTTTATCCTCAGTTGTAAGGATTTTACTGAAATATTTTTTATGTTAGTTGATTACTAGATTTTATTAGTACTCTGCATGACTGTTACTGTGAAATATGATGAGTTATTGTGTCTCCAATGGATTTTAAATATTTATGTAAGATTGCCATTTTCTTATTAATTTTAAATGGCCCAAATACTTTGGACCGAATGTATTTAAATAAAATAATAAATACTGTGATAAATTCTCAGGCATCGTGCTTTACATGGTAGCCATATGTTTAGTCTTCAATATCAGGGAAGTGGAAAAAGGGGGATGAGAAATCCAAACTACTACCCACGTATTATCTTGCACTAGCTCCTACCTCGTCCGTCTCTGCATATAGAATTGCCTTCACAACTTCTCTCACAGGCAGCCCATACATTGGCATGCTGCCAGAGGTTCAGGGGGGTCCTTCATCTGACTTCGCTTCTAGTGCATTCATGTATGTACCCCATATATATCCTGCGGTCCCTCTAACTCTCAGTGTGTGTAATATGTGCCGTGTGTCCACCTCTGCATTGGCCCATTTGGTGAGATTGTGTTACCTATTTCTCTGTTGTGGGCAATGAGTGATTTCCACGCCATTGTGCTCTGTCTCCTAATCAAAATGAATGCTGAGTCTATAAATTCCATGATGTATTTGTATTTTTTCTTAGCTTGTGGTAGTACCCTCAATCGGCACGTGATGGGATCCACTGCAAGTGGCTTTTCAACTAATTCTGCTGTGATTGCCACCGTCTCTGTCCAAAACCATGTAAACTCCTGGATGGACCATACCCTATTGTGAAATTTACCTTATGGACATGGGCATCAAATGCATTTTAGCACTCATTGTGGGAACATGCAGTTAATCTGCACAGGGGTAACATATGTTTGGTGTAAATAACTCAATTGGGTATATTTGAGGCAGGGATACCTATGCACCTTTTTAACATGCTTCAAGAATGACTTACATTGTCAGTCCACCACTACTTGACCTATGTTAAAGACCCATTTATCACTGAATTCTGAGTATTAAAGAGAATGATCTGTCAGATGTGCACCATACACCAAAGTAATCCCCTTCCAGGTACCTCTGTGTCATATCAGCAAATGCAATGTTTCAGATGGGTGTGGTTCTTTCCCTTATTATGGTGGTCATTCCAACCCTGGCGGTCGGCGTGAAAGCAGCGGCTAAACTACCAACAGGCTGGCGGCAAAAATAATGTCATTCCGACCGTGGCGCTAACTGCCAACAGAGGCCGCCACTTTAACACACCGACCGCCATGGCGGAACCAACAAACAGCACGCCGGTCACCGCACACAGACAGGCGGGAGTAAATGTACCGCCCACAGTATCACAACCCACCAATCCGCCACCTTTTCCGGGGCGGTAGCACCGCAGATAAAAACATGGTGGAAACCGCTATACCGAAGGGAAAACACTCACCTCAATACACCCCACGAGGAGCCAGGACAGCATGGAACCGGAACTTCACATACTCCCAGCGATAGTATTCCTGCTCCTGTACCAGGAGTACGAACGCCGGCGCAGAAGACAACGGTGAGTACTGCACCTACGACACAGGGGAGGGGAGGCAAAAAATTACGGGGGCACACATACGCGACACACCCACCCCCACCCTCACCCACTACAACACAAACATTAATGCATAGCAAAACATCACAGTTACACCCCCCAAACCCCCCGGAAGAATGCAAAGACAACAGGAATTAGTTTGAAACATTTGCATATATAAAAAAACTACCTATGTAAATATTCACACCAAAACACAATAATAAATACAGTAATGTACAAGTCCGAGCATTGTAGCAGGCATTGTCTGTGGACCACTCGGGCCAAATCACATGGGCAAAGCCCACACAGGATACCTGAATCCAACGGAGAGAACACTGCAGGGGCATCAGATGGCAAAACTACAGGCACCTCAGGGGGAAGGGAAGGGGGAGCACCTCATCCGGATGAGTGCACGACGCAGATCCACGAGGGGCCTCCATGGCCACTGTTCAATCCTGGGGAGTGCAAAGCCACAGTCTCACAAGTCTATACAGTGGGTGGGCTGCCCACTGCTCAATCCTGGGGAGTGCAAAGCCACAGTCTCACAAGTCTATACAGTGGGTGGGCTGCCCACTGCTCAATCCTGGGGAGTGCAAAGCCACAGTCTCACAAGTCTATACAGTGGGTGGTCTGCCCACTGTTCAATCCTGGGGAGTGCAAAGCCACAGTCTCTGAAGTCGATGACAGTCTCCACTGGTTCTGGAGGGGGCCTGGTGCCCAGAGTGCCTCATCCTGTGCAGGACAGAGGTAGTGGATGCCTTCTTCCACTGGTTCTGGAGGGGGCCTGCTGGCCAGAGTGCTTCATCCTGTGCAGGACAGAGGTAGTGGATGCATGTCTCCACTGCTTCTGGAGGGGGCCTGGTGCCCAGAGTGCTTCGTGCAGGCCTGCCTGACACAGATGCGGCCCAGCCCCTGCCGCTCATGGGCCAGCTGTGCTTGAGACGGCGGTGCCCGGGTCAGCGGTGCATGAGACGGCGGTGCCCGGTTCAGCGCTGCTTGAGATGAAGGGCCCAGTTCAGCGGTGCATGAGACGGCGGGGCCCGGTTCAGCGGTGCTTGAGATGAAGGGCCCAGTTCAGCGGTGCTTGAGATGAAGGGCCCAGTTCAGCGGTGCTTGAGATGAAGGGCCCAGTTCAGCGGTGCTTGAGTTGGAGGGCCCAGTTCAGCGGTGCTTGAGATGAAGGGCCCAGTTCAGCGGTGCTTGAGTTGGAGGGCCCAGTTCAGCGGTGCTTGAGACGGCGGTGCCCGGTTCAGCGGTGCTTGAGATGAAGGGCCCAGTTCAGCGGTGTTTGAGATGAAGGGCCCAGTTCAGCGGTGCTTGAGTTGGAGGGCCCAGTTCAGCGGTGCTTGAGACGGCGGTGCCCGGTTCAGCGGTGCTTGAGATGAAGGGCCCAGTTCAGCGGTGTTTGAGATGAAGGGCCCAGTTCAGCGGTGCTTGAGTTGGAGGGCCCAGTTCAGCGGTGCTTGAGACGGCGGTGCCCGGTTCAGCGGTGCTTGAGATGAAGGGCCCAGTTCAGCGGCGCTTGAGATGAAGGGCACAGTTCAGCGGTGCTTGAGATGAAGGGCCCGGTTTAGCGGTGCTTGAGATGAAGGGCCCAGTTCAGCGGTGCATGAGACAGCGGTGCCCGGTTCAGCGGTGCTTGAGATGGAGAGGCCAGTTCAGCGGTGCTTGAGACGGCGGTGCCCGGGTCAGCGGTGCTTGAGATGAAGGGCCCAGTTCAGCGGTGCTTGAGATGAAGGGCCCAGTTCAGCGGTGCTTGAGTTGGAGGGCCCAGTTCAGCGGTGCTTGAGACGGCGGTGCCCGGTTCAGCGGTGCTTGAGATGAAGGGCCCAGTTCAGCGGTGCTTGAGATGAAGGGCCCGGTTCAGCGGTGCTTGAGATGAAGGGCCCAGTTCAGCAGTGCTTGAGATGGAAGTGGGCAGGTCAGCGGCCCCGGCCATGGCGGGGTGCTCATTTCCCACCTGACTTGTGGCTGGCGGTGTCCTCCTGGGCAGCGGGCCGGGCCTGTTGGTGGGGTCCTGCCCACATGGGATGGGGCTGGTGGGCCACTCCTGGGCAGCTGGGCTGATGGCGGTGGTGTCGGCCGTGCTGCCCTTCCCAGCCTTCCCAGTTCACCTGTGGCCCTTCCCCACCTTGCCCGGTGTGGCAGCTGTCTCCACACTCCCTGGCAGAGGCCTGGTCGGGGTTTTGGTGCCTGATGTCATCTGCCTCTCCCGCCGGCCACTGCCTATCTTCGGGTGTTTCTCCGGGGGTGGGCTGGCCGTGCCTTGGCTCCGGACCAAACTGGCTGCCCTGGTGGGTGGGGCACTCCACTGTCGCTGGCAGACCTTGATGACAGGGCCCGGTTTTGTGGGGGCTGAGGTGCTCAATCGAGTCATATGACATGGACGGGGTGGGGGAGTTGGTGGGAAGAGGTTGAGTTTCGACAGGAAGAACTTTTTGGGAGCAGTGGGATGGGTAGGTGTAGTGGTTATGGGAGTGGAGGAAGAGGTAGTGGTTGTAGGAGGTGTAAGTTTTGTGGTTTTGGGTGCTGGTGCTTGGGCTGGAGGCTGTCGTGAGGTGGATGGCTGTTGGGTGGGTGGCTACCTGCGTTTGTGTATGTTGGGAGGGGGTGTCACAGACACACTGGGAGAGGACACAGGGGACGTGTAAATGGCAGTGGGGGTGGTGACTGCACGTGTGCAGGGTGTTCTGGTGTCTGTGCTGCTGAGGGACGTAGTGGCTGAAGATGGTGTGCATGAAGGTGTGAATGTAGAGGTGACAGGGAGGGAGGAGGGAGACGTGGAGGAGGGGGACACAGTGGAGGCAGTGGCTGTTGCTATGTCTGCATGGGTATGATGCTTGTGTGACTGCCTGTGGGATGTGTGGTGCTTATGTCTGGCTGAGCCCCCCTTGGGTGTTGAGGTGTGTGCAGGCTGGTCTGATGGTGTCCCTGGGATAGGCAGAGGTACAGGTGATAGGGAATGGGTGGAGGAAGTTGGAGGGGGAGGCTAGACACAGGGACAATGGCTGCCATCAGTGCTGAGGCCAGAGTCTGGAACGATCGCTGAAGGGCCTCCTGACCAGAATGAATGCCCTCCAGGTATGCATTGCTCTGGTGCACTTCCCTTTCTACACCCTGGATGGCATTCAAAATGGTGGACTGCCCAACAGTGAGCGTCCTCAGGAGGTCAATGACCTCCTCACTGAGGGCAGCAGGGGTGACTGGGGAAGTACTGAGGTGCCTGGGGCGAAGGAGATGCCCACCTTCCTGGGTGTGCGGGCACGGAACAAACGCTGAGGGGCTGCTGGGAGGGCGGTGCTGGTGCGGGGGGTGGCGGCTGTACCTGTTGTTGGGGTGGCCACAGATGTTGCCGCCACCACAAGTGAGCTCCCTTCAGAGGACGAGTCGGTGTCACTGTTGTCGGCCCGAGTCCCCGCTGTGGAGCTCCCCTCGCCCTCCGTCCCACTGGTGAACTCAGACTCCGTGGTGTGGCCCTCCATGGCCATGTGGGATGCAGCTCCCTCGTGCTCCGGTGCCACTTCTCCTCCGCCTGATGATGCTAATGCACACATGAACAGGAAGACCACAAAAAAGGGGGGGGGAACAAAATAAAGACATGTTGAGTGCATGCATTGGTGACACTGTTGGCGGACAGGAAAGACACAGAAGCCCCCTGCACTACGCCGCACACTTGGGGTCGACTACTCAATCCCTGGGACATGGCCTACAAGCCTATGGACGACATCCGCACACATAGATGACACAGGGCCATGATCTCCTGTACTTGGCACCCTACAGAGGTGAGGGGCGGGGGCACAGGGCCATGCCTTACGGAGGGGCCTAGCCTACAGAATTTGCCCTGGCCTAGGGAGACCCACAGCCCTCCTCCCCCACCCAGACACCTCCACTGCGCGCACAGTCAGCAGAATGAGAGTGTACTCACCCCCTTGTGTCTGATGTGATGCCCTCACGCGCCCATCCAATTCGGGGTAGGCCACCGCCAGGATCCGGGACATCAGGGGGTCAAAGTCCGACTGGCACCCCTCCCACGTTGGGAGGCCATCCCCAGCTGAGCCTCAGCCGTCTTCCTGCTCCAGCGGCGGATGTCCTCCCATCTCTTCCGGCAGTGGGTGCCCCGTCTGCGGTGGACCCCCAGGTTCCGGACGTCCTTGGCGATGGCACGCCAAATATCTACCTTCTGGTGGGCGCTGACCTATATGAAAAGTACGGAGGGAGAAGAGAAGTCATTACCTTCTGCACCGTCAATGTGAGTGGCCCCCATCCCTACCCTTGCCATGTGGCACATGCAATCACCGTCGTTTCATGCACGCCTCAATCTCCCCTCCTCCCCCCCAACTTTTATCCACCCCACTCCACACAGGCATAGCCCATACAGCATGCTCCCAGTGTATTTACCTGTTTGTCTGGAGGACCGTAGATTTGCGCGTACTGGGAGAGGACCCCATCCACTAGTTTCTCCAATTCCTCAGTGGTGAAGGCGGGGCCCTTTCCCCAGTCGCTTGAGCCATTGTCTCTTCCAGACCGAGGTCACAGCAGCACTTGCAGTGTAGGTCCTCTCCTACCGAAGATCAGGTATCGAGTGATTAAGCAGATAGAAAATGGCGGTCACGTCCGCGGCGGTGCGTACCGCGACCGCCGGCGCACATCGTCATTGGCTCCTGGGACCGATAGGGTTCAATGTTAACCAATGCAGCATTGCGCCACGGTCTTCGACGGCCTACCGCCACGGTGTACAACGCCAGCGCAGTTACCTCACATCCCATTGTCACACTTCACAGGTCAGGCAGCCGCCATTTCAGGGGCCCACATGCCCTAATAAGCCATTCTATGGATTAAGAATCATGTTCT
The DNA here is from genome assembly GCF_031143425.1 of Pleurodeles waltl. NCBI lineage: Eukaryota > Metazoa > Chordata > Amphibia > Caudata > Salamandridae > Pleurodeles > Pleurodeles waltl. The sequence continues at coordinate 72,928,375 of NC_090439.1, forward strand.
GTGCAAGCTGTGGTTACGTACCTCTGGGATGTTTGACTCTGTGCTCGCTGTTGTCCTTCATAGGCCCCGTCCGCTGGGACATGTGAGGACATGGCGGCATCCTCCGGTGTACAGACCTCTGGTGGACCTGTCGACAATGGAAGAGAGACATGTCATACTGACCTACAGGCTTGACCGTGCCACAATCCTGGAACTGTGTGCCCAGCTGGAGCCAGACCTGATGTCACCTATCCGCCAACTCACAGGAATCCCCCCTCAAGTGCAGGTGCTGTCAGTGCTCCATTTCCTAGCAAGTGGGTCCTTTCAAACAACAGTGGCCACATCATCAGGGATGTCCCAGGCTATGTTTTCCAAGGTGTTGTCCAGAGTGTTGTCTGCCCTGCTGAAACACATGCGGAGCTACATCGTTTTCCCTGAGGTGGGGGTTTGCCTACAGTGAAGGGTGATTTCTATGCCCTTGGACATATCCCGAACATCATAGGTGCCATTGATGGGACCCATGTGGCTTTGGTCCCCCCCCACAGGAGTGAACAGGTGTATAGAAACCGGAGGAGTTATCATTCGATGAATGTCCAGATGGTGTGTTTGGCAGACCAGTACATCTCCCATGTTAATGCCAAGTTCCCTGGCTCTGTGCATGACGCCTATATCCTGCGGAATAGCAGCATCCCTTATGTGATGGGTCAACTCCAGAGGTACCGGGTGTGGCTAATTGGTGACTCTGGATACCCCAACCTGTCCTGACTACTGACCCCAGTGAGGAATCCCAGGACAAGGGCAGAGGAACGCTACAATGAGGCCCATGGGCGAACTAGGAGGGTGATCGAGCGGACTTTCGGCCTCCTGAAGGCCAGGTTCCGCTTCCTCCATATGACAGGTGGATCCGTATTCTACTCACCAAAGAAGGTGTGCCAGATCATCGTGGCCTGCTGCATGCTTCACAACCTGGCTTTGCGTCACCAGGTGCCTTTTCTGCAGGAGGATGGTCCAGATGGTGGTGTTGTAGCAGCTGTGGAGCCTATGGAGAGTGAAGAGGAGGAAGCAGAAGAGGACGACATAGACAACAGGAACACAGTTATACAGCAGTATTTCCAATGACAGACAGGTAAGAATACATAGCTGCCTACTACATGTACTTAACCACTACTACCTCTCTCCTGTCTGTCGTTTTCACCCAGTGTATGGTAACTGAGTTGTCACTTTCCTTTGCGATTTCAGAAATGTGGCCCCCAGTGTGTGACATCTGCTTTGTTTACCCATGGACTACAGCTGTGTGACATTGGTATGTTGGCATTACAATGTAAATAAGCATTTTGGCACGGTAATGTCTGATACATTTGTTCAAAATCACAGCCAGACTCCTGAGTTTTTTGTGCAATAACTGTGTTTATTTGAGTGCTCTATATTGTGGGGTGGTTGCAAATTGGTGAGGGGGGATGGTGGAGGAATGTCCATGGCAGAGTCCAGACTATTGGGATCACAGGTGCATTGTCCAGATGCCTGTGGAAAGTGGAGCTGGGGCAGTTTAAGGATGGACAGGGTGACAATGTGGGACAGTGGGATGACAATCAGGGTGGTATCCTTTGCTGGCGGGGGTCTTGGCATCTTACTCTGTCTTCTTCCTGGATCTCAGGGACCGCTTGCGGGGTGGTTCTCCTTCTGCAGGGGGTGGGGTGCTGGTGGCCTGTTGGTCCTGTGGCGGGGCCTCCTGTCCACTAGCGCCTGCGGAGGTGGTAGGCAGTTCTTGGTCCATGCTAATGTCAGGGGCCCTTTGTGGTGCCACGGTGGGCTCAATGAGGTGGTTATCACATTCAGCACCCCTACGATGGTGCCCAGGGTGGAACTGATGGTTCTTAGTTCCTCCCTGAACCCCAAATTCTGTTCCTCCTGCAGGCGCTGGGTCTCCTGAAACTTGGCCAGTACCGTTGCCATCATCTCCTGGGAGCGGTAGTATGCTCCCATGATGGTGGTGAGGGCCTCGTGGAGAGTGGGTTCCCTGGGCCTGTCCCCCCCCCTGTCGCACAGCAGCCCTCCCAGTTGCCCTGCTTCCCTGGGCCTCTGTCCCCTGGACCGTGTGCCCACTGCCACTGACCCCAGGTCCCTGTTTTTGTTGGGGTGGTGGGTTAACCTGGGTGCCCTGTAGTGGTGGACACACCGCTGCTTGACGTGTCCTGGGGACAGAGGTTAGGGCCCCTCTGGGTGGGTGCTGTGATGGTGTTCCCAGAGGGGGGAAGGTCTGTGGTGGCCTGCGACTGGGTGTGGGGAACCGACTGTCCCGAGGCCCACGATGGTCCGGGCTGGTCATCTAGATCCAGTTGGACAGAGCTGCTGTCATCACTGTGGGCCTCTTCTGTGGGTGGGGTGGAGATGTCTGGATCCTCCTGTCTGGTGACGTTGGGTAGTGGTCCTACAGGGGTGTAAAGGCATGATTATTGCATCTGTGTGTGTGTCATGGTGTGCAATGGGTGGTTGAGCGTGTACCCCAGTGCTAGCATTCCTGTGTGGGGGCTTGTGTGATGATGGTTGAGGGGGGTGTTATGGGTATGTGCAGTGGGCATGCTTTAGTGATGGGTGTCCATGCTTTGTTATGTCATGCAGGGCTTGGTGTTGGGATGGGTGGTTTGTGTTATTTGTACATTAGCGAGGAGTTGGAGTGATAGGGGAGGGGGCGAGGGTGGGGGTCTGTGATAGCATGCAGGTAGGGTCGGGGATATGATAGTTAAGATTTGACTTGTCAGAGTCCATTCCTCCACCAACTCCTGCGAGGCCCTCAGGATGCAGAATAGTCAAGACCTGCTCCGCCCATGTTGTTAGTTGTGGGGGAGGAGGTGGGGGTCCGCTGCCAGTCCGCTGTACCGAGATGTTGTGTCTAGAGACCACGGAACGCACCTTCCCCCGTAGGTCGTTCCACCTCTTCCTGATGTCATCCCTATTTCTTGGGTGCAGTCCCACTGCGTTGACCCTATCGACTATTCTTCGCCATAGCTCCATCTTCCTAGCTATGGAGGTGTGCTGCACCTGTGATCCAAATAGCTGTGGCTCTACCCGGACGATTTCCTCCACCATGACACTGAGCTCCTCCTTCGAGAACCTGGGGTGTCTTTGCCGTGCCATGGGGTGGTGTAGGTGATGTGTGGGGTGGTGTATGTGGTGATAAGTGTGGTGATATGTAGTGTTGTGTGGTGTTTTGTGCGTGGAAGTAGTGTGGGTGATGGTGTTGAGTCCCTGTGGCTGCTAGTTTGTGGATGGTGGTGTCTCTCTCTGGCCTTCTTTCATATTTTTTTGTCGTAGGGGTTTGTGGGTGATGTGGGTGTGTGTTTTGTATAGTATTGAGTGTGTGGGAGTGGTGTGTGTATATGTACCAGGTGTGTGTCTTTGGAATTGTCCAATGTGGTGGTGTTTTGGAGATGTGTGTGTATTTTGAGCGCAGCGGTGTGTACCGCCAATGGAATACAGTGGTTGAAAGACCGCCGCGTGGATTCGTGGGTCGTGATAGCATGGGCGTATTTCTGTTGGCGTGACGGTGTCGGTTTTGTTTTCGCCAATTTATCACGGACCTTTGGTGTGGTAGACTTGTGTGGGTATCTGAATTTTGTCGGATTTCGGGATGTGGGTCATAATACCTGTGGTGGATTTCCGCGGCCACGGCGGTGTGTTGGCGGTCTTCTGCACGGCGGTAAGCGGCTTTTACTGCCAATGTTGTAATGACACCCTAGTCTTTCTGACACCTTCATCAGGTATGGCCATCTCAAGATGTTATATGCTTTCTCAGTGTCGAGTGACATTGTTATGTTGAGATGGCCTTCTTTAGGAATTCTTCCATGAGGTGAAATATTCATCTCTGGTTCAGAAATGTGATTCTTATCCAGTATGAAGCCAATCTACCTTGGTGGGTCAGGGTCTCAGTAACCAGAGTCAGTCTATTGGCTATCACTTTTCCATGGATTTTACAATCAGTCTTTAGAAGTGATAGAGGCTAAAGCGGGAACACATCAAGTGGGTCACAACCTTGATTAGGAAGTACTACAATCCGTGCCTCTCTCAGCATCCATAAACAGCTGGAGAAGTAGTTTTGGATACAGTTTAGTTTTGTATGTGGAATAGAACTCCTTCTAAGTCCATTTGTGTCAGGGGTTGTATTACGTGCAATCTGGTCTATTGCAGCATAAATCTCATATTTACTGAGTGGTTATCTTAAGCCACTGTAACAGGTCTAACCATGGAATTGGAACCTTTTCTATGTAAGATTGCAAGAAGGGTCCACCCATCACTTTTGTTGCTGTGTATAGGGTACTGGAGTATTTTGAATAAATCCTATTCATGTCTACCTGTGTAGTAACCATTTAATTTATCTGCGATTCTAAGGCTCCTCTCGGGGCTCTTGTGGTGGTGCCAAGCAGAAGCCAGGTCAGGAAGTGCCCCACCTGTTCTACTTCTAAGAGCTGTTTGGATAGTATTCCCTGTGATTCAGGGATCCCCAATCTATTCACAAGATCAGAATATTCCTTTCTAAGTTCTGTGAAGCTGTGCTTCTCACCTATCTCTTCCCCCACTTGCATCTCTGCTTCCCTCACTTTGTGCTATAAATATAAAATCATTTTTTTCAGTGTGTCTTTTACACCACAGGTGGTTTTGCTGCACAGACCATGAGTCACTGGCTTAAATGCACCCCATTCAGCTCTTCTATCAAATGCTGACCAACTGTTTTCTGTAAAACATTGACCTATAAGCATGCCCGTGATTTCTCTAACTGGAAGACCTATAATGCCTAGACGTTAAGTTTCCAAGTGGGTATCTGCGCTCAACGTCAACCCTACATCTCCACCAACTTATATGGGTTATGGTTGGAGAGGGTTCAGTCCAGGCATTAAGGCCCTCATTAGATCCCTGGCTGTAAATGCCACCCACTGCCGTTCTGACGGCTGCCAACATACAATGACCGTGGCGGTATTCCGCCATGGGTATTATTACCCACACTGAGAATTCCACCACTATACAGACACCCACACAAGTCCGCCAGCCCAAAGATCAGTGATAAACTGACGATAGCAAAACCCACACCATTACACCAACAGGAATACACCCACAGTATCACGACCCATGAATCCCCGTGGCGGTCTTTCAATTGCAGTAAACCATTGGTGGTACACACCGCTGCGCTCAAAATACAGACACACTAACAAAACTACACCACATTGGACAACTGAAACTACACACACCTGACACACATACACACATCACACCCACACACCCACACCACTATAAAACACACACCCACATTACCCACAACCCCTTACAGTGAAAAAAAATATATAGCAAGCAGAGAGAGAAAAGCCAGGAGCACCCACTCAATCAGGGGGACAAAACACCATCACCAATACACTATTCACGCACATCACAGCATACACCCCAGCACATCACCCCACACATCACCCCACACATTCTCCCACATATCACACACACCACATCCATGGCATCCCAAAGACACCCAAGGTTTCCTGAGGAGGAGCTAAGGGTCAAGGTGGAGGAAATCATCCGGGTAGAGCCACAGCTATTCGGATCACAGGTGCAGTAGACGTCCATTGCAAGGAAGATGGAGCTATGGCGGAGGATCATGGACAGGGTCAACGCCGTGGGACAGCACCCAAGAACCAGGGATGACATCAGGAAGAGGTGGAATGAACTATGGGGGAAGGAGCGTTCCATGGTTGCAAGACGCCAGGTAGCAGTACAGAGGACTGACGGTGGACCCCCACCTCCTCCCCCACAACTAACAACATTGGAGGAGCAAGTCTTGGTGACCATGCATCCCGAGGGCCTCGCAGGAGTAGCAGGAGGACTGGACTCTGGTAAGTCTTAACTACTTTATCCCCCCACCCTACCTGCATGCCATCACAAACTCAAACCCCTACCCTCACCCCCATCATTCCACCACCTCACATATACCCCACCATCACAACCCACCCATCCCAATACCAAGCCCTGCATGCAACAACAATGCATGGGCTCCCATCACAGACCTGCATTGTCACCCATCACCCCAGTATGCCCAGTAGAGAGACTCACCCAGCCCACAAAATCACCACTCACACAAGGCCAAGCTGACAGGGAAATCACAATCGTACAGGGAAACACACCTATGCACAAGATGGCACACGCAGACACATTAACAATGCATTTGCATTCCCACAGGACCCTTATTCCACGTCACCGGAGAGGTGGTGCCAGCCACGTCCAGTCCCCCACCTGAAGAGGTCCTCAGTGACGACAGCAGCTCTGCACGCCTGGATAAGGATGACCAACCTGGCCCATCCGGAACCTCCGGACAGTCGGTTCCCCTGCCACAGTCCCAACCCACCACAGACCTTCCCCTCTCAGGAAACACCAGCACAGCACCCACCCAGCGGGCCCATGCCACTGTCCCCAGGACACATCAATCAGCAGTGTGTCCACCACTACAGGGACCCCGGGCAACTCAACAAACCCAGAACAATGAGGGACCCGGGGTCAGTGGCAGTGGGCACACGGTTCAGGGGACAGAGGCAAAGGACAACAGGGAAGCAGGGAGGACTGTTGTGCGACAGGGGGAGGACAGGCCCAGGGAACCCACTCTCCACGAGGCACTCTCCAACATCCTGGGAGCATACCACCATTCCCAGGAGACGATGGGCCAGATACTGGCCAAGTTGCAGGAGACCCAGCGGCTGCAGGAGGGACAGTACCTGGGGATAAGGAATGACCTAACAAAAATATACACCATACTGGTCACCATTGCAGGGGTGCTGGCTGACATGGGCAGGACCATGAGGGAGGCAGTGGCACAACAATGGGCCGAGGAACAGCCTTCCACCTCCGCTGGCGCTAGTGGACAGGAGTAACTGCCACAGGAACAACAGGCCACCAGCCCCCCACCCCCTTCAGAAGGAGAACCACCCCGCAAACGGTCTCTGCGATCCAGGCAGAAAAAAACAGAGAACATTGCCAAGACCCCCACCAGGAAATAGGACTCTCCTGATTGTGATCCTTGTGTCCCACTCTGTTACCCTGCCCACCTTGAACTGCAGTTTCCCCCCTTTCTATGCCCCCTTGGACAATGCACCTGTGATTCCAAGAGACTGGACTCTACCCTGGACTTTCCTCCACCATCACCCCAGCCCCTTGCACATACCTCTATACTTATGAGCACCTAAATAAACACCCTTGGAACAAATACCAATCTGGAGTCAGTCTAATGATTCACAAATGTATTAGTACAACATTATCAAAGCATTGCAATGCACATGTACAGCGACATATACTTTAGGATGACCTTTGGTGGGCAGCAGTACACATAACAGGAGCCAGATTGGGGCACAGAGATCTGAAAATTGAAATTCCAAAGGGAACAGTCAGTGGCCGTAGACATAGGGAAAGAGGCTGCCTTGTACAATGTCAAACAGATAACTGAAATGTAAACTGGAGTTACAGTGTCTTATCTGTCACTGGAAGCACTGCTGCATTATATTTGTTCTGTTGTCTACATCTTCTTCCTCTGCCTCCTCTTCCTCAGTGACCACAGGCTCCACCGCTGCCACAAGACGATGTGCAGGCACATCCTCCTGCAGAAAAGGCACCTGGCGTCTCAAGGCCAGGTTGTGCAACATGCAACTATGATCTGGCCCACCTTCTTGGGGTGAGAAGTACAGGGATCCACCTGTCAGATGGAGGCACCGTAACCTGGACTTCAGGAGGCCAAAGCTCCTTTCAATGATCCTCCTTGTACGCCCATGTGCCTCATCGTAACGTTCCTCTGTCCTTGTCCCGGCATTCCTCACTGGGGTCAAAAGCCATGAGAGGTTGGGGTAACCAGAGTCACCTGCAAATATCGAGGGACAACTGTTGGACACGCACTAACCCTTAGGGACAATACACTACCCAGACGCCAACATATACTGGGTGGGGACCTTTGGCTCACCTATTAGCCACACCCGGTGCTTCTTGAGTTGGCCCATCACAATGGGATGCTGCTATTCCTCAAGATAAAGGCATCATGCACAGAGCCAGGATATTTGGCATTCACATGGGAGATGTACTGGTCCGCCAAACACACCATCTGCACATTCAGAGAGTGATAGCTTTTTCTATTCCTGTAAACCTGTTCATTTCTCCGGGGGGGGGGTCAAATGCCACATGTGTACCATCAATGGCACCAATGATGTTGGGGATATGTCCCAGGGCAAAAAATTCAGGCTTCACTGTGGCCAAATCCTCCACCTCAGGAAACACGATGTAGCTGCGCATGTGTTTCAGCAGGGCAGACAACACTCTGGTCAACACGTTAGAGAACATTGGCTGAGATATCCCTGATGCCATGGCCACTGTTGTTTGGAAGGAACCACTTGCCAGGAAATGGACCACTGACAGGACCTGCACTAGAGGGGGGATTCCTGTGGGCTGGCGGATAGCTGACATCAGGTCTGCCTCCAATTGGGCACACAGTTCTTGGATTGTGGCACGATCAAGTCTGTAGGTAATGATAATGTGTCTATCCTCCATAGTCGCAAGGTCCACCAGGGGTCTGTACACCGGAGGATGCCGCCATCTCATATTCTGCCTCAGCGGTGGAAGCCTATGGAAGAGAACGGTGAGCAGAGGGTCATATTCCCACATCTATTGCACTAATGTTGATATATTTACTTTACAGAAACAGTATGTGAACTCGAGAGTCAGTTGATGTGCCAATGTCTGCTGTGACGCAGTTAGGTGCCATGCCCTGTGCCCCCCTGAAATGACGGCTGCCTGACCTGTGAGGAGGGACAAGTGGAAATGAGGTAATTGCGCTGGCTTTGTGGACCGTCGCGGTAGGCGGTCGATGACCGCTGCGCAACTTCGCATTGGTTATCATTGGACCCTATGTGTTCCAGGAGCCAATGTCAATGTACGACCAGTGGTGACGGTCCACACCGCCGTGGACGTAACCGCCATTTTCTATTTGTTCACTCACTTGCTACCTGACCTTCAACAGGAGAGGACCTACACTACAAGTGCTGCTGTGACCTGTGTCTGGAAGTGACAATGGCTCATGTGTCTGCGGAAAGTCCCCGGCCTTCACTGCGGAGGAGTTGGAGAAACTGGTGGATGGGATCCTACCCCAGTACGCATTACTCTACGGTCCTCCAGACAAACAGTACACTGTGAGCATGATGCGTGGGGCATGAATGTATGGAGTGCTGTGGTTGTAAGCCACATGTTGGGGGGTGCTGAGGCGTCCTGGCCAGAGTGCAGCATGTAAGGTGGTCACTGTTTGTGCGTCAGGGGATGGGTAGGAACTGGTGGGCAATGAGTCTGACTGTCCAAACGGGTGAATAATTCCCTTTTCTGTTGTCTTTTCCCTCCAGGTCAGCGCCCACCAGAAAAAGGGTATTTGGTGTGCCATCGCCAAGGAGGTGCGGACCCTGGGGGTCTTTGACAGGCTGAGCACCCACTGCTGCAAGAGATGAGAGGACCTGCACCGCTGGTCAAAGAAGACGGCGGAGGCCCATCTGGGGCTGGTCTCCCAACGAGGAAGAGGTGCCCGTCGCACCATGACCCCCCTGATGTTCTGCATCCTGGCGGTGGCCTATCTGGAGTTGGATGGGCGCTTGAGGGCATCACAGCAGCCGCAAGCACGTACAGATTCTGAAAGCTGACTTTGTACGCGTTAGGAGGTACTTGGGTGGGGGATGTGGCTGTGGGTGCCCCTAGGCCAGGGCAAACATGGCAGAGAAGGTCCTTTGTTGGGCAGGCTCTGGAGCAATCCTACCCCAATAGTGTAAGTGGCCATCTACTACGAGGCAGGGTTCTGTGGATTTCTGGTGTGCACATGCTGGCGTTAGGCATTGTACCCCATGGGCTGGTGACTGTCTCTGCCTTGTGTGCATTAGCATCATCTGGCAGAGGAGCAGAGGCACCGGCGATGGAGGGAGCTGCATCCCACATGGGCCTGGAGGATGAATCCACTGAGGGTGAGGGCACCAGTGGGAAGGAGGGCGAGGGAGCACCACGATGGTGACCGGAGGGGAGACCACAGACAGCGACTCCCCCTCCGATGGAAGCTCCCTGGTGGTGGCCGACACCTCTGTGCCCACCCCAACAACAGGCACAGCTGCCAGCCCCTGGTACCAGCACCGCCCTCCCAGCAGCCCTTCAGCGCGTTTCCCGTGCCCGCTCACCCCGGAGGGTGGGCATCTCCTTCGTCCCAGTCACTCCATTCCCTGCCCCAGTCAACCCTGCTGCCCTCAGTGAGGAGGCTATTGACCTCCTGAGATCCCTCTTTGTTGGGCAGGCATCCATACTGAATGCCATCCAGGGTGCAGCAGGGCATTTGCAACAAACAAATGCATACCTGGAGGGCATTTACTTTTGCGTGGCAGCCCCACAGAGAGCATTTCAGGCTCTGGCCTCAGCAATGATGGCAGCCCTTGTCCCTGTGTCTAGCCTCCCCCCTCCAACTTCCCCTACCCAGACCCAATTCCCTCAACCCCAGCCTATCCCAAGCACACCTTCAGACCAGCATTCACTCAAATCACCACATAAAAGTGGCTCAGGCAAACATAAGCACCACACTTCAACTCACAGGCACTCACACAAGCACCATACCCATGCAAACACACCAACATCCACTGCCTCTACTGTGCCCCCCTCCTCCTCATCATCCACCTCCCTCCCAGTAGCATCTACACTCACATCTGCATGCACTACATCTTCATCCACTACCTCCATCACCAGCACGCCCATCACAACACGCCCCACACGAGCAGTCAACACCCCCACAACCATGCACACTTCCCCTGTGTCCTCTCCCAGTGTGTCTGTGACCCCTCCTCCCAAAGTACACAAACACAAGCACCCACCCACCCAACAGCATCCAGCCCATGCACCTTCATCCAAACTCAGCAGACAGACACCTCCTACAACCACTCCCTCTTCCTCCACTCCCAAACCCTCTCCATCTTCCTGTCCCAGTGTGCCTACAAAACTTTTCCTGGCAAACATTGACCTGTTCCCTACTCCTCCCCCCATCCTTCCCCTCAGGCCAGGGTGCCCAGATCCCAGGCCAGCAACTCAGCCACCAAGTCGGTATCCGCTGTGGTACCTGCAACTCCCAGATGATCAAAGGGGCCTCCTGTCAGGCCAGGCAGTGTGCCAACAACCCCTGCAAAGGACCAAACCATTCTGCCACCTGCCGATGTGATGAAGGTGACAACATGCAGCAAGGGCAAGGAGCATGACCCACCCAGCAAGGCCTCCTCCAAAACTCCAGCTGCCAGAGCCAAGGTCCCAGCAGCATCTGCCAAGGTGAGGAAGGGGCAGAAAAGCCAAGGCAAGGCACTTCAGACCTTGGAGGCTCCAGGTGAGGGCCTGGTGCCCACCATCAGGACCGCCAGCCCCGCCACCTGTACAGCGGCCAGCACCGCCTCAAGCACGGCCGCAAGCACCGCCACCTGCACCGCCACCTGCACCGCCACCTGCACCGCCACCTGCACTGCCGCTGCCACCACTACTGTCAGCAGCAGCAACCCCAGTGGGCAGCCTTCCGAGGCTGCAGGGGATGGGCTGGTGTCTCCCTCCACCACTGGCAGCACCAGCACCTGCACCACGGCCAGCACTGCCAGCATCCCCGCTACAAGCACCACCACAAGCACCGCCACCTGCTCCACTGACAGTAGGAGCACTACCAGCAGCAGCAGCCCTAGTGTGCCTCTGTCCGAGGCTGCAGGAGACGGCCTGGAGCCTCCCACCACCCCTGGAAGCACCCCCACCAGCACCGGTACTACCACCAGTTTGCAGCCTTAGTCGCCACAGGATGAGGTCTGGACCTGCCTCCACGGAGTATCATGCTACCTCGTCCATGCAAATCTCGTGCCTCGGACACCCAGGTGAGGGAATGTGAACTGACACACCCCAAGTGCTGCATCACTGGACACAAAGCCCCCTCCAGAACCAGTGGAGAAATGCATCCACTCACCCTATCCTTGGCAGGATGAAGCACACTGGGCACAAGGCCCCCTCCAGAACCAGTGGAGAAATGCATCCACTCACCCTATCCTTGGCAGAATGAAGCACACTGGGAACAAGGCCCCTCCAGAACCAGTGGAGAAGCCATCACTTGAGAGACTGTGGCCTTGCACTCCCAGGACCAAGCAGTGGGCAATCCACCCACTTGAGAGACTTGAGATACTGTGGCTTTGCACTCCCCAGGACCAAGCAGTAGGCAAACCACCCACTAGAGAGACTGTGGCCTTGCACTCCCCAGGACCAAGCAGTGGGCAACCCACCCATTTGAGAGACTTGAGAGACTGCGGCTTTGCATTTCCCAGGACCAAGCAGTGGGCAACCCACCCACTTGAGAGACTGTGGCCATGTACTCCCCAGGACCAAGCAGTGGGCAAACCACCCACTTGAGAGACTGTGGCTTTGCACTCCCCAGGACCAAGCAGTAGGCAACCCTCCCACTTGAGAGACTTGAGAGACTCTGGCTTTGCACTCCCCAGGACCTAGCAGTGGGAATGGAGCCCCCTCGAGGAGCAGTGGCATTATTCCATCTTCTGGCTGAGGTGCCCTCCCTTTCCCCTTCCCCCTAAGGTGCCTGAGTGTTTTCGACCTGATGCCCCTGCAGTGTTCTCTACGTATTGAGGCAGGAGTCAAGTGTGGGCTTGGCCCATGATTTTTGTGCCAGTGGGCCACGGACATTTGCAAAGGACTATGTACAGCCTTCTGTACATATTGTAAATATTTGTATATACTGTTGTTTCTGTTCGTTACGTATATCTGCCTATTTCTAAAATATCACTTATTTCACTCAATTCCTTTTGTCCGGGATTCTTCCAGGGGGTAACGGGGTGTAAATGTACTGTTGTGGCATGTGTTTGTGTGTATGGTGTTGTGGGTGAGGGTGGGGTGGGGGTGTTGTGTGTTGCGTGTGTGTGTCACTCTCTTTTTCCTCCGCCCTCCCCTGTGTGCTAGGTGCAGTAATCACCGTGGTCATTGTCGTCGCCGCTGCCTTTGATATTCCTTCTGTATGAGGAGGTAGACCATCATGCGCAGGACCTGTAACTTGGGCTCCATGGCGTCCTGGTTCTTTGTTGAGTGTCGAGAGGTGAGTGGTTTCCCTTCCAAACACTGCTTCCGCCGTGCTTTTGATGGCATTGGTACTGCCCCAGAAAAGCTGGCAGATTGGCGGGTTGTGATGGGGTGGGCAGTATATTGTCTTCCGCCTGTCTGTTGGCGGTTACCGCCGCGATGTTTGTTGCTACCGCAGTGGCGGTCGGTGTGTTAAAGTGGCCGTCTGTGTTGGCGGTTTCCGCTGTGGTCGTGATTCCATTTTTTGTACCACCGGCCTGTTGGCGGTATTACCGCCACTTTAACACCGACTGCCAGGGTTGTAATGAGGGCCTAAGTGTCTAAAATATTGAGAGACATTATTGAGTTATGATAAAAAAATATCAATTTTAGTGTGCAATTGGTGTTCTGATGAAAACACGGCATATTCAGCTTTTGTAGTACGCCACATGTCAATGTCATGTAACTGTCCATCTTGTATCAAGAAGCCAAAATAGCATCATGTCCTAATACTCAACAAAACCTTCAGTGGGGTGTCAATCTATTGAGGTCAATATCATGTACACATTTAATATTCCTACCCAAAGTGCTCAGTGCTGCTTAGTCCAATACTAATGTAGGTGAAAGTTCATCCCGGAACTGCGAATGATTAATATTTGGGGCACTCATTAACCCTAGTTATACAGGTGTGTAACCCAGCATCCCCTCAACCACCACATAATGACCCTCAGTGTCCACTGTTTTCCAGTAAATTACAACCAGGACAGCAGGTGATATCTAAATCTTCTCTTCCTTATTGCCCCCCTCCATCTCCTTGATAGTCCAGAAGTGATAATGTTATAAGAGTCTCCTGCAGATATGCAGCATGACTCTGACTACGTTTCCAGCAGATTTCAATGTGGTGATGACTTTCAGGGGTGGCCATCCCTTATGCATTCCATGCGATCACATTATAGCTAGTTAATGAAACATTTTGCGCAACTGACATTGTTCATAATGTTATTGCACCTCACTGCCCATAAGTGTCAGGGATCCAATGACTGTGCTATCTATGCTTAATTTGTAGTCCACAAAAACATTAGGAATAGTGTTCATCCTAAATTATGCTTCACAGACAGATTGAAAATGATCAACTGACACATAAATAACACTTAAACTTGTGTAACAAACTTCCATCTCTGAACCAAGGGTGCCCTAATGGTCAGCAGCCTATAGTGTCTCAGACTCTGTGCAATTTGTCGATTTTATGTAATTTCACAGATCTGCCCCTAGACCAAAGTTTGTACATTTACTCTCATGTTCCCCCATGCAACACAAAACATCTGTGAAAAGTAGCATTATCATGATGAGAAAAAGGATACAATGACCCAGAGCTGTATGACAAGTTCAGACATCATTGGGGTAAGATCTGGTCCAGCCCTCAGTTCCAGTTCAAGATCCTCCATAGAATCTACTGCCTTCTCTGGAGATCCAGTTGTAGATCTTAGTGATACTGAGTATGGGCTGCTACGTAGTTCCACCCCTGTTAATGTGATGAATCTTTCTCTTGCCACCTGTTGTCCCTTTCACCTCTGTTGGGCTGGCATCTAAATTTCTAAATCAGCCACTCCCACACCTCTTCAGGCTTCATAAAGAAGAGTGTTTTCTTGGCATCCACCACTCTAAGCCTGAACAGGAAAATAAGAGAGTACCTGATTTGTCCTAAATGAATGAACCCCAATGCGTTGGGGCTTTCGTTGTATAATCTAGTCACTCTCCCATTAGCCAACTGCCATGGGCCTCTGCTCCTGGAAGCTTGAAGGATTTGGTCTCCACCCAAATAGTGAAACAATGAAGCTAGAATTGGGTTGTGAGGGGCCCTCAGTGGAGAAACACTCTGTTCTAAACCTTATGGCCCCACTCCACACCATGAAGGCATGGCAGGGGAGACAGAAAAGCAGCTGCCACCCAGAGAACCAGCCCATATTCTGGCTGATTTCATGACAGAAATCAAGGGGTCCGGGAACTAACGGTGGCAAGGATTGATTTGGTGGCACTTGTGGTTGGCCTGTTATGCACCGATCTTAGAAAGGTAACTGACGGGGTCACCAGAGGGCCAAGTTTCAGATCTCCAATGAGAAGGAAGCTCTAGCAAGAAAACTGAACTGCAGTCCCTTGTGGCTACATTGGATGACCGGGGCGAGGATATGGAAGGTCGTTCCAGAAGGAACAATCTCTGATTTGTAGGCTTTCCTGAAATAGCAAAAGGACAGTCCACAGAATTGTTCTTACAGGAATGGATAACAATGGTCTTGAAATAATCTTTACTGATCATGCCCATTGAGCATTGGCACCAATGCACAAGCCTAAGGGCCTGTCTGGAGCCATTGTTGCTCATTTATTTATTTTTTGGGTCAGAGATGCCATACTACAATATGTCCATGTTTGGAGGGCCCTCCGGGTTTGAGAACAATAATATTATGATCTTCCTGGATTATGCTTGCAAGGGCCAAAACCTAAGCAGAGACTATATGGCAGTTAAAAAAAAGACTGGAGCCCATGATCTCTGATACAGCCTCATGTTCCCGACAAAGCTACGGGTGCAAAATGAGGGCCATGCACTGTTCTCTCTTACCCCAGTGGAGGGTCATGGTTGGTTGGATCCTCCTGGGCCACAGCCTGGGTCCAAGATGGGCGGCACAGGGAAACCTTGGAAGTGCATGAGGCTACATAAGCACTCTTCCAACTCCACTCATAGGGTGGGCAGCCATCGGATGGGGAGTATACTAGTGTGCTCCGATGAAACCCTGATGAACTTTACCTGTGTGCCAGATACTACTGAATTCTTTCAGTGTCACAGAGAGAGTACCAATTGTTGCAGCGATGGCTCACACTGAAAACCATTTTGTAAAGCATGGTATGACTGGCTGGATTGAATTGGATCTGTACTAATGTTTGCATGTGATTATGTTGTATTATTCTGAGGCACGGAATTTCATGCATTTATTCTGTCTTTGCCCACCATGCAAAAAGGGGTTTGTGGAAGGATGCATCAATTATGAAGTCTTGTATGATACTGTTATTGGGGGATTGGCTGGTGGGTGTTCATGGTGGACTGCGGTCCCATCATTGGTGGTTAAAATGCCTTTGGCCTCACCACCCAGTTGAGATGCAAGGCTCACAGCACAAAGCAATTTCTGAAGTTGTGATTTGTTCCTTACAGGAGAGATTGGGGCAGTGGGAGTTGGAGGTTTATTTGATATTTAGGGGCCCTGGACATTTGTACTCCCACTGCCTGTGGAAGGGGTGTATGGTTTCCTACATTTGATGGGTGTTTTGATGGTACTGCTGTATAGGTATTGGCTGATCAGTGATGACACTTTGCAGCTCCCTTGCTGGAGCATATGTAGTGTATGTCAGCATGTTCCATGGTACTAGTGGTGTGATGTGGGGTGTTGGAGTATTGAGGAACCACGCTGGGTGACTGGAAATCATTAACCTGGAATGTAAGGGGGTTGGGACCACCTAAAAAAAAGGAGAAGAGTTTATTCATATTTGGGTCAATATGGGGTGTCACTGGCTTGTTTGAAGGAGACTCACACCTGGGGGGAACTGTGTGGCACCCTTGAAGCACAGTTGGGGGGACCAGCTTTTTGCTACTTCCTATTCCAGCTACACCAGAGGTGTACTTATCTGGGTGGCCCCTGGAGTCCCCTTTGTTGCCCTGAAAACCAAGATTGAGCCCCAGGGGAGCGTTAGATGCTAAAGGTGTATGCTTGGTGAATGTCTATGACCCCAGTACAGATGAAGGGAGCTTTTTTTGAACTGTGAATAGTTTAGTGGCTTAGCATATGGCTACGGAAATTCTCTTTATGGGGGACTTTAATTGTGCTATTGATGGGGAGTTGGATCACATCGCCCCTGTTCGGATTCTAAGCCCACTATGATTGGCACCATTAAGGAAGTGATGGTTGGTGCTGGTCTCTGGGATGTATGGAAAATGAGAAATTCAAATGCCAAAGTGTATTCATGTCAGTGCCAGCCACTGCGTCTTATAGTTGCCTAAAATATGGTTTGTTAATTGGTGCACTATTACAATGTGCAGAGGCTGTGAGCTACCTGGCACACTATATTTCTGACCACTCCCCTTTGTTGGTGATGCGCCAATGGTCCAGAGAGCCACCAAGTATACTCTTGTGGCAAATAAGGGTTGAGGCCCTGACTGATTTGTTGTTTAATGAGGTGATGCGAGAGACAGTTGATCATTATTTTACAGAAAATTGGGGCAGTGCATCAACAAGAGGGATTGAATGAGATGCTATGAAAGTGATATTGCGTGGTGAGTGCTTAAATGTAACCTATGGGCTGAAACAACAACTATACAGATCTTTAGATTCTCTGGAACAAAGACTAGGCACCCTGGTGACAGAGGTGACAGAATGGCCGCAGTCCTTGGTTGATTGGCGGGAATGTAAGTGAGAGTTATTTGAAACCTAGGACCATTTAGACAAATTCATCCACGCCAGCTACCAACAACCGCTCCAAATGGAGCATGAAAAGCCAGGTAGACTTCTTGCCACTCTCTTCCATAATAAAATGTGAGTTTCTCCATTGACTGGGATTCGTGATGAATCGGGAGCAGGGTTTGCACACAGCAGGGCATAATTGGGGTGTTTGTCTCACATCTGAAGACACTTTATGCTAGCCTGTCGCCTAGCACAGCACAAATGAGATTCCATATCTGGCGAGCTTGGAGCTACCATATCTGCCCCAAGAAGAGAGAGACAGTTTGGAGGCCCCATTGTTGAAGGAGGAGATAGTGGCGGCGATACGGGCTTTTGGTGGCAATGGCATGTCAGAAGAATTTTATCATTGTAGGACCAGGGAGATGGCTGAAAGGCTTTTAAAAGTCTACACTGAAACCTTTGGTAAAGATAAACTCCCAGTCTCTATGAGAGAAGCCATTGTGGTTGTCGTTGTGTTTTCCAAACCAAATAGGGATGTGGAAGCGGTTGATTCTCACCACCACATCTCCATGCTTAACGTCGATATAAAAATCCTGAGTAAGGTCCGGGTGGTGCGACTCCTGCCCTTCTTGCCTCATTGGACCCACGAGGATCAGTGTGGTTTTGTACCTTGGAGAGACACCATCTGCAATCTGAAGAGACTCCTGAGTAGGATCTGTATGCGTTGGCCTACCTAGATATCAAACAAGCCTTTGGTTTTTTATCTTGGGACTATTTGTGGGATGTTTTACATAGAGCAGGCATAGAGCCCACTTTCCTGAGATAGATTCTATTGCTTTACAAACAGCCTACTGTGTGGGTGAGGGGAGTGGACGGTGTCCCACCAGTTCTCTTTGCATTGTGGTACTTGACAACGGTGCCTGTTGCCCCCCCTGCTCTTCATGTTAGAGATGCCAACTGTGTGACACCTTATGGGGATGGGGAGTGCAGATAGGGAAGTGCACCCATGTGATTGCCCTATATGCTGATGGCGCTCTGATCTATTTGAGACAACATGACTATTTAGTCCCCATTTTGTTGGCACTTCTGGCTGAGTACAATGAATTATCAGGTCTCACTGTTAATCATGTCAAGCCTAGCCTCTTTCCCATGGGAGTCTGGCAGGCGTGCCACTGCTTATCCACCCCCAGTTGACATAACCTGGTTAAATGACAACATTAGATACTTGGGAATCAATTTTGCCCATGGTACATCGAGATTTGGGGGAAGAGTAGGGAAGAAACTAAAACCATCCGTAAGATTCTGTAGCACATTGCACTTATCCTTAATGGGAAAAGTGGTGCTAGTTAAGATGATTGTTTTGCCCAGCTGTCTGTATATCTTTGAAGGACCCTTATATGAGATCCCCAGGAAGGTGTACATTAAACTGAATAAATTAATTGTTAAATTATTATAGGCATCGGGTAGGAAGCATGTGGGCCTCTACACACTTAAACACACCTGGGGTGGGGGAATCCTGGAGTTGCCTTCATTGAAACTCTTCCATTTTGCTGCACAATTGCAGCACACAGTTCATTGGTTTGATGACAATGTGTATTTGGAAACCTGAATGATTAAGGGCACTTGTGCAGAAATTTCCTTCCCTGAGCTCTCGATGATGGGCACCAGAGTCCCTCCTGTAGTGCAGACTGTGGGTAGACAGGTGTGTGTGATCTGGGAACGAGTGGTTAAAGGGGTACTGTGCTGAGCACCATTTGCTTTTCATATGCATATAAGATTGCTCTGTGCCTTCGCCCAAATTGCCAGATCAATGTATGTGATAAGGTGGCATGAATCAGGATGTGAGACTCTGAGGAATTTGTACCCGGATGACTGGTTTATTACATTGTCTGATGCGATGTCCTCATTTGGCCTGGGTACTGTACAATTTCTCCAATTTTCCAAAATTGTAGCGACAGCAAGCAAGATTCGGCTTTCCTTTCTAGAGGCACACCCGAATCCCAAATCCTGGGGTCATTACTGAGCTTGGGAGGTGGACATAAACTGATCTCCCACCTTTACAGGGCACTGGTAGAAGACCTGCTGATTGCAGAGCTCCCAGTGCAAAATAGATGTCTGCACTTATTGGATACTCCATTAATGCCTATAGACTGGGTTGCTATTCTTGAGGGGATCGGGACAGTATCACCTAATGCTCGTTTTAAATTGACTCAAATTAACACATTACAGCAGGTGTATTTATCCCCCATTACCTTGCACTATATAAGCCAAGAGGTCACCCCAAGGGATTTAGGGCAATCCCTCTTAAGACGCGTCCTGATCAAAAAGAAAAAGAAATTAAGTAGAACGTTTTTACTGTTGGGACTCACTTTGTCCAAGCATAGGTTGGCTATATGATGGTTGTCCCTGAGGGCCTGATGTTTGCTGAGTGGAAAAGAGACATGGCTGAATGGGAAAATGCAGAAGAGTATCATATGCGGAAAACCCGCAGGGATGATAAACTGCCAGATGAGTCACGGGCATGGGCTGCGATGCTGACTGAGCTGTTGAACCCTTTGGATGCTCAACTTCCTTGAGCTGAGTTGAGTGTGCAGGTGGGATCGTGACGGGAAGGAGGTGGGGTTGTCTTGGGTCCCTGGGAGTTAGCGTAAGAGGATGAGGATGGGTTTGGCTTCAGAAAACTGACATGTTTAGAGACCTAGTATGCTGTAGTGTGTCTCAGGGTGGATGAGGATTAATTTTTTTGATGATTGTACATTGCTATGATTCTTTACTGTCATCATGCTGATCTATGATATCATATTGTCATGCTGATGATAAATGGCAATAAAAACCTATAATTAAAAAAAAACAGTCCTTAAGGAAGATTTTTATGCTGGGCCCTTCCAACCCCTCTTTAAGTCCTAGAATACAAACGTTATCACACCATGATCAGCTCTTTGCATCTTCACATTTCACCCAAAGGAGGTGTATTTCACTCTGTAGGGCGTTGATATGTGATTGCATCTAAGCCAATGAAGGGCAAACTGTCGTCAATATCCATTCACAAGGTTCCACTTTTTCTGTGACTTTCTTATGATCCACTTTCAATGGCCAGGGCATCAATCATGAGCTCCAATGATGTTTTTACATCCTTGATGACTTACTGGATCCTGTCAAACTGCCATATATGTTCCTGTAAACATCTGTTCCATTGTAGTGTCTGATTGCTCCTGTGTGGCACAAGTATTATATAGGTGGAATCCATTATCCACACTATTTCCACCCTTGGGGTTTCATGGTTTCACCATGTTGCAAGACCAAATTACTGAAGCCCATATTTATACTTTTTGGTGCAAAACTGCATTAACGCAGTTTTGTGTCAAAGAGTTTTTTGCCGGCTTGCGTCATTCCAAAGCGCCAGCCGGATGGCAAATTTATGGAATGCCGCAGACCAGCACTAAGCTTGGGCTACCGTCAGATAAAAAGACGGTAGCGGGGTGGGGCTGGCGGTAGGGTGAAGGGGGTTTTGCCTCAAAAAATGACGCTAGGCTGGTTAGAGGCAAAAAAATGCCATTAACTAGCCTAGCATAATTTCCTGATATACAGCCATCAGTAACACATGACTCTGGTCTTAGCAAAGACAGGAGTCATGCCCACCACTCCAATGACCAGCACAGGGGACCAGTGTCCCCTGGGCATGGCCATTGCACCCACTGTCATGAAGGGGGCCCCATTTAAGGGCCCCCAGTGGCACTTAGAAATTGTTTGCAAAATACTTAACCATACTTACACAACTCACCTGGGATGGGGACCCCCATCCTCTGGTGTCCCTCTTGTGTGGGTGGGGGTGTTCCTGGGGCTTGGGGTGGGCACCTGTGGACCCATTCCATGGTGTTTGACCATGGAAATGAGTCCACAGGTACCCTAACGCCTGGTCTGACCCAGATGTTAAATAATAGCACAAAGCAGGCTTATCACCATTATTTAGACCCACACGTGCACCATTTTATGCACAAGGGATAAATATGGAGCTACAAACTTAGAGTACGTTTTTGGACGGGAACGTCTACCTTGCACCTCATTGATGCAAAGTGGGTCAAACATCCAAAAAATGACAATAAATTCTTATTTTGACGCTAGACAGGTCTAACATCAAAATATAAATATGGAGTTAAGTTTGTGCCACTTTTGCGTGAAAAAAATGATGCACAACAGACACAAAAAGTACAAATATGCTCCTGAGTGTCTTACAGTATAGTCTTGTTACCAGAATGTGAGCCCCTTTAGGCCACCACAATGGGCACTCAAAATGCCACACACAATATCTCCAGATGACTTCCTCAAAAAGTAACAGGGGTTACCATTTGTCATACCACTACTTCCTACAGGCCTTGGGGTCCTTTAATGTGTGGCCTAAGATATTTCCCTTCTGTGGAAAGATTAATGACTATTGTAGGAGGCTGGCCTGGCTTATAGTGGGTACCAGGTGGTACTTACACCTTGTGCCAGGTCTAGTTATCCCTTATTAGTAGATTAGCAGTGTTCTAGCAGCTTAGGCTAATAGAGTTAGCTATAGCAGAGCAGCTTAGGCTGAACTAGGAGACATGCAAAGCTCCTACTATACCACTTATATCATATAGCACTATGGCCCTCATTACCACCCTGGCAGTAAATGCCACTTACCGCCGTGCAGAAGACCGCCAACATACCGCTGCGCCCGCAGAATTCTGCTACAGCTATTACGACCCACAGCTCGGAATCTGCCATAATACAGACACCCACACAAGTCTGCCACACCAAAGGTCAGTGATAAACTGGAGATACCAAAACCTCCACCGTCACGCCAACAGGAATTCGCCCACACTATCACGACCCACTAATCCACGTGGCGGTCTTGCAACCGCGGTATTCCATGGGAGTACACACCGCTGCGCTCAAAATACACACACATTTACAAAACACAACCACATTGGACAGTTCAAATTTACACACACCTGATACACATACACATACCACAGCCACACACCCAATCCAATATAAAACACACACCCACATCACCCACAAACCCTTACAACCAGAATTCTGATACCACGCCCGAGAGAGACACCACCATCAACAACACCAGCATCAAAAGACACACAACACCATTACTTACACAACATCCATGCACCTCAAACAACACACAACACATCCCCTCAAACATCACAATACACACCACCTCACACATCACCCACACCACATCATGGTACCTCAATGACACCCCAGGTTCTCTGAGGAGAAGCTCAGGGTCATGGTGGAGGAAATCGTCCGGGTAGAGCCACAGCTATTCGGATCACAGGTGCAGCACACCTCCATTGCAAAAAAGATGGAGCTATGGTGCAGAATCATTGACAGGGTCAACGCAGTGGGATAGAATCCAAGAACACGGGATGACATAAGGAAGAAGTGAAACGACCTACGAGGGAAGGTGTGTTCTGTGGTCTCCAGACACCAGATTGCTGTACAGAGGACTGGTGGTGGACCCCCACCTCCTCCTCCACAACTAACAACATGGGAGGAGCAGGTCTTGGCAATACTGCATCCTGAGGGCCTCGCAGGACTTACTATGGTAAGTCAAAGCTTCAATAATATATCCCACACCCTACCTGCATGCCATCACATACTCCCACCCTCACCCTCATCCATATCACTCTAACACCTCACATATGCCCTACTATCACAACCCACCCATCCCAACACCAAGCCCTGCATGCAATACCTAAGCATGGACACCCATCACCAAAGCATGTCCACTACAGATAACCACACAGACCCCTACCCAAATATCACACAAGGACCAAGACAAGCATGCAAGCACTGGAGTACAGGGTCACTCACCCATTGCACACAATCTCACACACAGATGCAATAATCATGCCTTTACACCCCTGCAGGACCCCAACCCAAGACATGTCCAGTCCCCCCACAGAAGAGACCTACAGTGATGACAGCATCTCTGCACAACTGGATTAAGATGACCATCCCCGCCCATCAGGGACCTCAGGACAGTTGGTTCCCCTGACACTGGCACAAGCCACCACAGAGCCTCCCCCTCAGGAAACACCAGCACAGCACCCTCCCAGCGGGCCCATCCCTCCACCATCCCCCCCTGCCCATTTTACAACCCCCTCCACTTATTTGCACAGAAATAAACACACTTCAATCACAAAACAATCTTGAGTCAGTCTGTGCTTTCACAAATGTGTAATTGCAATAACCATGGTACATAGCAATGTCAATTTAAGTGTTCACATACCGATGTAACACAGCTGTAGGGCTGGAGGAAATATAGCAGAGGGCACAAAATGGGACCCACATCTGTGAAATGGAAAGCCAAAGTGACAAGTCAGGGTCCATACACTAACTGAAAATGACAGACTTATGCTAGCTCCAACACTAGTATGAGATGTGGGAGGCAGTGACATCTTCTTACCTGCGACTCACTAGAAGTATTGCATGAGTATGTTGTTTTTGTTGTCTATATCCTCTTCTTCTGCCTCCTCTTCTTCACTGTCCACAGGTTCCCCAGCTGCCACAAGACCACCAGCTGGACCATCCTCCTGCAGAAAAGGCACCTGCCATCGCAAAGCCATGTTGTGCAGCATACAGCAGGCCACGATGATCTGGCACACCTTCTTTGGTGAGTAGTAGAGAGAACCACCTGTCATATGGAGGCATCGGAATCTGGCCTTCAGGAGGCTGAAGGTGCGTTCAATCACTCTCCTAGTTCGCCCATGTGCCTCATTGTAGCATTCCTCTGCCCCTGTCCTGAATTTCTCACTGGGGTCAGTAGCCATGACAGGTTGGGATAACCGGAGTCACCTGCAAATATCAAGGGACAACTGTTAGACACACACTAACCCGTAGGGACAACCCCATACCCAGAAAAATATTCACACTGTATAGGGTCCTTGTCCTCACCTATTAGCCACACACTGTGCCTCTGGAGTTGCCCCATCACATAAGGGATGCTGCTATTCCTCAGAATGTAAGCGTCATGCACTGAGCCAGGAAATTTGGCATTCAGATGGGAGATGTACTGGTCGGCCAAACACACCATCTGCACATTCATCGAATAGTAGCTCTTCCGGTATGTGTACACCTGTTCACTCGTGCAGGGGGGTCCAAAGGCCACATGTGTCCCATCAATGGCACCTATGATGTTGGGGATA
This sequence comes from Pleurodeles waltl, assembly GCF_031143425.1. Classification (NCBI taxonomy): domain Eukaryota; kingdom Metazoa; phylum Chordata; class Amphibia; order Caudata; family Salamandridae; genus Pleurodeles; species Pleurodeles waltl. The sequence goes on from NC_090439.1 coordinate 72,953,093, forward strand.
TGTCCCAGGGCATAGAAGTCACCTTTCACTGTGGGCAAATCCTCCACCTGAGGGAACACGATGTAGCTGCGCATGTGTTTCAGCAGGGCAGACAACACTCTGGACAACACGTTAGAGAACATTGGCAGGGACATCCCCGATGCAATGGCCACTGTAGTTTGAAAGGAACCACTTGCCAGGAAATGGAGTACTGACAGGACCTGCACTAGAGGGGGGATTCGTGTGGGATGGCGGATAGCTTACATCAGGTCTGGCTCCAACTGGGCACACAGTTCATGGATTGTTGCACGATCAAGTCTGTAGGTGACTGTTACGTGTCTCTCTTCCATTGTCGACAGATCCACCAGTGGTCTGTACACTGGAGGATGCCGCCATCTCATCACCTGCCCCAGCGGACGTGCCCTGTGGAGGAGAACAGCGAGCAGAGAGTCAGCCAACACTGAGGTATCACAAATGTCATTTGCACACATTTATCAATCCGCAATGTGCCAGTTACTGTGTGTATTCAAGGCATACATTGGTGTGACGCAGTTAGATTAATGCCATGTAGCCCCCTGAAATGGCGGCTGCCTGACCTATAAGGTGGGACAGGGGAATATGAGGTAACTGCGCTGGCGTTGTACACGTCGCTGTAGGCAGTCGAAGACTGCGGGGCAATCCTGCATTGATTAACATTGGACCCTATGGGTCCGAGGAGCCAATGACGATGTACACTGGCGGTGAGGGTACGCAGCGCCACGGACGTGACCGCCATTTACTATCTGTTCCCTCACTTGATACCTGACCTTCAACAGGAGAGGACCTACACTGCAAGTGCTGCTGTGACCTCAGTCTGGAAGCGACAATGGCTCATGTGTCTGGGGAAAGGGCCACTGCCTTCACTTCGGAGGAGTTGGAGAAACTAGTGGATGGGGTTCTCCCCCAGTACACACAACTGTACGGTCCTCCAGACAAACAGGTGAGTACACTGTGAGCACGCTGCAAGGGCAATGCCTGTTTGGAGTGGTGTGGATGGAAGATAAATGGGGGGGGACTGAGGCCTGCATGTGCGAGCAGTGAGTGTATGTGTTTCAGGGCGGGAATGTGGGGCAATGAGTATGACGTTCTGGACGGGTAAAGATTTTCCTTTTCCCCTGTACTATTCTTCTAGGTCAGCGCCCACCAGAAGAAGGCTATTTGGCGTGCCATTGCCAAGGACATCCGGACCCTGGGGGTCCACCACAGACGGAGTACGGAAGGGATGGGAGGACCTTCGCTGCTGGAGCAAGAAGACGGCGGAGGCCCAGCTGGGGATGGCCTCCAAACGTGGGAGGGGTGCCTGTCGCACCATGACCCCCCTGATGTTCCGGATCCTGGCGGTGGTGTACCCGGAGTTGGATGGGCACTTGAGGGCATCACAGCAGCAACAAGGGGGTGAGTACACTCTCATTCAGCTGACTCTACGTGCATTACGAGGTGTCTGGGCGGGGGAGGTGGGCAGTGGGTTCCCCTAGGCCAGGGAGAGCTTGGTAGGCGAGGTCCCTTGTGAGGCAGGCTAAGTGGCACCCCAACCCCACTAGTGGTTAGTGCCTTCCACACCTAGTCAGGCTCCTGTGACTTCCATGTGTGCAGCAATCGGGCTTAGGCCTTGTACCCCATGGGCATTTGATTATTCTCGGAACTATAAGTGCATGGCGTAGTGCAGAGGGCAGCTGTGTCTGTAGTGTCCGCCAACGGTAATGGTGTTGCATGCACTAAACATGTCTTTCTTCTGTTTTCTCCCCCCTTTTTGTGGTCTCCCTGTTCTTGTGTGCAATAGCATCATCAGGCAGAGGAGCATTGGCACTGGAGCAGGAGGGAGCTGCATCACACTTGGCCCTGGAGGGCGAAACAATGGAGTCTGAAGCCACCAGTGGGACAGAGCGCGAGGGGAGAACCAATGCGGGGACAGGAGCATACAGTAGTGACAGCGACTCCTCCTCTGATGGGAGCTCCCTTGCGGTGGCAGGCCCCTCTGTTCCTCCCGCATCAACAGGTACAGCCGCCACCCACCTACCAGCACAGCCCTCCCAGCAGCCCCTCAGCATGTGTCCCGTGCCCGCTCACCCAGGAGGGTGGGCATATCCTTCTCCCCAGGCACCTCCGGCCCTGCCCCAGTCAGCCCTGCTGCCCTCAGTGAGGAGGCTATTGACCTCCTGAGATCGCTCACTGTTGGGCTGTCTACCATTCTGACTGCCATTCAGGGTGTTGAGAGGCATTTGCAACAAAAAAATGCATACCTGGAGGGCATTCATTCTGGCCAGGCAGCCCAACAGAGAGCATTTCAGGCTCTGGACTCAGCACTGATGGCAGCCACTGTCCCTGTGTCCAGCCTCCCCCCTCCAACTTCCTCCGCCCAGACCCTATCCCCTGTACCTCAGCCTATCCCAAGCACACCATCAGACCAGCATGCACACACCTCAACACACAAGGGTTCTTCAGGCAAACATAAGCACCACACATCCCACAGGCACTCACCCAAGCTTTATACCCATGCACATATACCAACATCAACTGCCTCCACTGTGTCCCCCTCCTCCACGTCTCCCTCCTCCCTCCCTGTCTCGTCTCCACTCACACCTGCATGCACTACATCCTCAGCCACTACCTCTATCACCAGCACGCCCATCACCACACACCGCTCATGTGCAATCACCACCCCCACTACCATTCACACATCCCCAGTGTCCTCTCCCAGTGTGTCTGTGAGCCCTCCTCCCAAAGTACACAAACGCAGGCACACACCCACCCAACAGCAATCCACCTCACAACAGCCTACAGCCCATGCACCTTCACCCAAATTCAGCAGACGTACACCTCCTACAACCACTACCTCTATCTCCACTCCCAAACCCCCTCCATCTACCCGTCCCAGTGTGTCTAAAAAACTTTTCCTGGCTAATATTGACCTCTTCCCTACACCCCCGTCCTTCCCCTAGGGCCAGGCTTTCAAGGTCCAAGCCCAGCACCTCTGCCACCACATCCCCAGGCACAGTGGTGCCAGCAACTGCGGGGTCATGGAGTGTGTCAACCATCAGGGCTGCCAGTGTGCCACGGAGCAAGGGCAAGGACATCTGAAAAAGGGTGCCCACATCCCGGAGGGAGAAGCCGAAAACACCTGCCACCAAGGGGGTCACGGAAAACAAAAGGGGATAGTGGCAAGACAGCTGCTCCACCATCAAAGGTGGGGAAGGGCCAAAAACTGAAGGGCAGGTCAGGAGAGGGCATGGTGGCACCGACTGAGGGACCAGTGTCACACCTTCTGTCCATGTCGATGCCAACCTGTTTGGCGGAGAACACTGCCACCTGCACCGCCACCTGCACCGCCACAGACCCCGCCACAAGCACCGCAGCCACAGAGCCCTCATCCAGCACTGCCACCACAGACCCGGGCGCCAGCACGGCCGCCACAGAGCCCACAGCCAGCACGGCCGCCACAGAGCCCGCAGCCAGCACCGCTGCCACAGAGCCCACAGCCAGCACCGCCGCGAATTCCACCGCCGCAAGCACCACCACGAATGCCACCGCCGCAAGCACCGCCAACGGCCCCGTGACATCATCAGCCAGTGGCACCACCGCAGACATGGCTACCATCCCCAGTGGTCAGTCGTTCGAGGCTCGTGGTGAGTTCCAGGACCCTGGGCAGCTTTCATGAAGCATCACTCTCATCACAGTTGTCACCTGCATATGGAATGCGAAGCCGCAGCAGTGTGGGGTATGTCGCTGCCTCCATGGCGTATCATGCTACCTCTACTGTGGCAATCTTGTGGCACACACACCCAGGTGAGGGAATTGTACCAGCCACACTGCACGTGGAGCACTCTGAGCACCAGGCCCCCTTCAGAACCAGTGGAGAATGACATCCACTACCTCAGTCCTTGGCAGGATGAAGTACTCCGGGCACAAAGCCCCCTCCAGAACCAGTGGAGAAAGGCATCCACTACCTCAGTCCTTGGCAGGATGAAGCACTCTGGGCACAAAGCCCCCTCCAGAACCAGTGGAGAATGGAATCCACTACCTGAGTCCTTGGCAGGATGAAGCACTCTGGGCACAAAGCCCCCTCCAGAACCAGTGGAGAAAGGCATCCACTACCTCAGTACTTGGCAGGATGAAGCACTCTGGGCACCAGGCCTCCTCCTGAACCAGTGGAGAATGACATCCACTACCTCAGTCCTTGGCAGGATGAAGCACTCTGGGCACCAAGGCCCCTCCAGAACCAGTGGAGACTGTTATCCACTTTAGAGACTGTGGCTTTGCACTCTCCAGGATAAAGCAGTGGGCAAACCACCCACTGAAAAGACTTGAGAGACTGTGGCTTTGCACTCCCCAGGATAAAGCAGTGGGCAAACCACCCACTGAAAAGACTTGAGAGACTGTGACTTTGCACTCCCCAGGATAAAGCAGTGGGCAAGCCATCCAATTGAGAGACTCTCGCTTTGCACTCCCCAGGATAAAGCAGTGGGCAAACCACCCACTGAAAAGACTTGAGAGACTGTGGCTTTGCACTCCCCAGGATAAAGCAGTGGGCAAACCACCCACTTGAGAGACTTGAGAAACTGTGGCTTTGTACTCCCCAGGATACATCAATGGGCATGGAGCCCCCTCATGGAGCAGTGGCTTTGTGCGTTCATCAGGCTGAGGTGTCCCCCCTCCGTCTCCTCCTGAGGTGCCTGTGTATTTTCTATGTGATGCCCCTCCAGTGTTCTCTCCGTTTGGAGTCAGGTATTATGTGTGGGCCTTGCCCATGCATTTTGGGCCAAGTGGTCCATGGACAATGATTGGTGCACTATCCGGACTTGTGTAGTTGGTGTACATACTGGATTTTGACTTTTGACTAATGGATTGTTATTGATTACACTGGTTACAATAATTTCCTTTTGTCCTTACGTTCTTCCGGGGGGGTGGGAGGGGTGTATATGTAATGTTGCAGCATGTATTTGTGTGTATGATGTTGTGGGTGAGGGTGGGGTGGGGGTGTTGCGTGTGTGTGTCACTCTCTTTTACCTCCCCCCTCCCCTGTGTTGTAGGTGCTGTACTCACCGTGGCCGTCGCCTCTGTCGTTGGAGCTCCTGATAGAGGAGCAGGAAGACCATCGCCGGCAGGATCTGCAATTCGGGCTCCATGGCATTCTGGTTCCTCGTGGGGTGTGAAGAGGTGAGTGTTTTCCCTTCTGTGTACTGTTTCTGCCGTGTTTTTATTTGCATTGGTTCCGCCCCGGAAAAGGTGGCGGATTGCCGTGTTGTGATAGGGTGTCCGGTACATTTTCTCCTGCCTGTCTGTTGGCGGTGTCCGCCACGCTGTTTGTTTCTACCGCCGTGGTGGTCGGAGTGTTAAAGTGGCTGTATATGTTGGCGGTTTCCGCCATGGTCGTAATCCCAATTCTTTTTTCGCTGGCCTGTTGGCGGTATTACCGCCGCTTTAACACCGACCGCCAGGGTTGTTATGAGGGCCTCTATCATAAGAAACACCATACTCAGAGTTACTAAAAATAAAGGGTACTTTATTTTGGTGACAATGTGTCAGAAATATCTCAGAGGATATACTCCCTTAGGAGGTAAGTAAATACACAAAAGATACACACAAACCAAAATCAAGTAAGTAAACAGTTAGAAAAGTAGTGCGAACACTGTAGAATACAATAGGATGCAATAAGCCTAGGGTCAGCACAAACCATATACTCTAAAAGTGGAATGTGAACCAAGAATGGACCCCAGGCCTAGTGTAGTGTGTAGAGGGTCACTGGGAGTGTAAGAAAACACTAAGGGTGTCCAAGGTACCCCACCCTAAGACCCTGAAAAGTAGGAGTAAAGTTACCCTACTTCCCCAGAAACACACTAAAGTCATGATAGGATAGATTCTGCAAAGGCAACAACTGACTCCAAAGCACTGAAGACAGATTCCTGGACCTGAGGACCTGTAAAGGAAGGGGACCAAGTCCAAGAGTCACGCAAGTGTCCAGGGGTGGCAGGAGCCCACTAAACCCCGGATGAAGATGCAAAAGGGCTGCCTCCGGGTGGAAGAAGCTGAAGATTCTGCAACAACGGAAGATGCTAGGAACTGCTCCTTTGCACAGAAGATGTCCTATGGCGTGCTGGAGGATGCTGAGTTGTTTCCATGCAGAAAGACCGCAAACAAGCCTTGATAGCTGCAAGAGTTGTGGTTAAAGAACATGGGTGCTGCCCGAGCCCAGGAAGGACCAGGAGGCTGCCCCGTGGAGGAGGAGACAGAGGGGTCGCTCAGCAAGAGAGAGAGCCCATGCAGGAGCAGGCAGCAGCTGCAGAAGCACTTGAACAGGCATTCAAGAAACCTGAGCACGGTGGTTGTCTCAACACAACAAAAGAGGGTCCCACAAAGCTGGTGGTCAACTCAGCGAGTTGAGCAATGCAGGATGGAGTGCTGGGGACCTGGGCTATGCTGTGCACGAAGGATTCCTTTCAGAAGTGCACAGAAGCCCTAGAAGCTGCAGATCATGCAGTACACACGATTACTGCCTGGCGTTTGGAGGTAAGGACTTGCCTCCGCCACATTTGGACAGAAGGACCACTGGACTGTAGGGGTCACTTGGATCCAGCTCCTGTGTTCCAGGGAACACGCTCGTCAAGATGAGAGGGGCCCAGAGGACCAGTGATGCAGAAGTTTGGTGCCTGCATTAGCAGGGGGTAGATTCCGTCGACCTACGGGACATTTCTTCTTGGCTTCCAGTGCAGGGTGAAGGCAGAGATCCCTCAGAGCATGCACCACCAGCAAACAGTCGAGAAAGCCAGCAGGATTAGGCGCTACAATGTTTCTGGTAGTCGTCTTGCTACTTTGTTGCGGTTTTGCAGGCGTCCTGGAGCAGTCAACTGTCGATCCTTGGCAGAAGTTGAAGAGAGAGATGCAGAGGAACTCTGGTGAGCTCTTGTATTCGTTATCTGAAGAGGAACCCACAGGAGAGACCCTAAACAGCCCTCAGAGGAGGATTGGCTACCTAACCAGGTAAGAGCCTATCAGGAGGGGTCTCTGGTGTCACCTGCTGGCACTGGCCACTCAAAGGTCTTCATTGTGCCCTCACACCTCTGCATTCAAGATGGCAGAGGTCTGGGACACACTGGAGGAGCTCTGGGCACCACCCCTAGGGTGGTGATGTACAGGGGAGTGGTCACTCCCCTTTCATTTGTCCAGTTTCGCACCAGAGCAGGGGCTGGGGGATCCCTGAACCGGTGTAGACTGGCTTATGCAAGGAGGGCACCATCCTGCCCTTAAAGCATTTCCAGAGGCTGGGGGAGGCTACTCCTCCCCAGCCCTTAACACCTATTTCCAAAGGGAGCGGCTGTAACACCCTCTCTCAGAAGAAATCCTTTGTTCTACCTTCCTGGGACTGGGCTGCCCATACCCCAGGAGGGCAGAAACCTGTCTGTGGGTTGGCAGCAGCGGTAGCTGCAGTGAAAACCCCAGAGAGCTAGTTTGGCAATACCCGGGTTCCATGCTGGAGCCCCGGGGATGCATGGGATTGGCATCCCAATACCAGATTTGGCATGGTGGGGCAATTCCATGATCCTAGACATGTTACATGGCCATATTTGGAGTTACCATTGTGAAGCTACATATAGGTATTGACCTATATGTAGTGCACGCGTGTAATGGTGTCACGGAATCACAAAGTCCGGAGAAATTGCACTGAACAATGTGGGGGCACCTTGTCTAGTAACAGGGTGCCCTCACACTTAGTAACTTTGCACCTAACCTTCACTAAGTGAGGGTTAGACATAATAGGTGACTTATAAGTTACTTAAGTGCAGTTTAAAATGGCTGTGAAATAACGTGGACATTATTTCACTCAGGCTACAGTGGCAGTCCTGTGTAATACTGGTCTGAGCTCCCTTTGGGTGGCAAAAGAAATGCTGCAGCCCATAGGGATCTCCTGGAACCCCAATACCCTGGGTACCTAGGTAACATATACTATGGAATTATAGGGGTGTTCCATTGTGCTAATCAGAATTGGTAAAAATGGTCACTAGCCCGCAGTGACAATTTTAAAAGCAGAGACATAAACACTGAGATTCTGGTTAGCAGTGTCTCAGTGACACAGTTAGGCACCACACATGGAACACATTTAGGCCACAAACTATGAGCACTGGGGTCCTGGCTAGCAGGATCCCAGTGAGACAGGCAAAAACAAACTGACACACAAGTAAAAATCGGGGGAACATGCCAGGTAAGATGGTACTTTCCTACAACTATAAGCTGTGCTTCGATGGTACTCAAAGGTGGAAGAGCTGCTTGCACAGCAAAGGCAGAAAGCATATGTCGCCCCTTCCATGAAGGTGCTTCAGGAGGCACAGGCCACTGCCCCTTGCCACAACTCTGCACCAGTGCTGAAGCTCATCAGTCCTCCAACTGGCTCCAAGACACCACCGCAGACCGCCCCTCCTCACAGGATTGGGTGCACAACCTCAGCACCCCCTAGTGCAATATCCAGGCAGATGCACAGTCCCAAGGCTCTGCCTCCCGACATATCAAGGGGCCCACCCAAGATCAGAGACTGTAACTCCAAACTATGGCGCAAATCTCATCTGTGTGCTGCACACTGCAGTGCCCTGAAAAGCTTCTGTGGCCTTGTACGATATGCTGGGACTTCAGGAAGGGAAAGCAGATCAATGTAATGCCTACGTGGTCCTTAAAGATCTTCGAGATATATAATCACAGGTTGCAGCACCGGAGCTTGCTACAGTGCGCGAACCCCAGCTGCCATCTTGGCCACGCCCCTTTCTCACCATACTATCACGTCCCTTTAAACTTTGTTTTTTTCTGTGAATTCTATTGTATTTTTAAGTAAACTAAGATGTTATTACCATAATTAACTATATCTTCACTTTAAACTTTGGTTTTTCGAATGAACATATACACACACAGACCCATGCGCACACACTGACACACACACACACACATATATTAGCTACTGGTGGTCAGCAGTTATAGTTAGGTGTGCTTTTACATAGATGGAACATTTTTTGTTTTACTAATAACTTTGGCCTGGTTAGAGGAGTCTTTACAAACCTTTTCAAACAAAAGGCTCATTCAACACAGTTCCTTCCTGGAAAGTTTTGGGATATTTATCAAGTGGGGGTTGAGAAAAACATTTGAAATTCCCATGCATTTTTCACAGACTTCTTTAGACATGGCTACAGCAAAAACTGCTGAACTGAATTACACCAAAGTCAGCATAAAGGTAGAGCTTGGTCCAAAGATTATGCTTTTTATGATCTGATGTAAATCTGTTCAGTAGTTTTATGGAAAAAAAGTGCAAATATAATTGAACATTTAGATGGCTGGGCTAGCAAGAGTCTCACGAGACCTCCTGCGAGAGCGCCAGTTTAAAAATGGAGGCTTGGAACTAGTTTAGTGGCCTGTTTATTCTGTGAGCCTTCATGCTCTCATGGGAGGCTTCTACAAATCACACGAGAATGAGCGCTCTCATTGGGTGCCTGTGGGAATGCTAGAAATGAAATGGCTGCCATTACTCTTTACTAAGAAAAATTGGTGGTGTTGTGGAAATGAAATAAAAAGACTGTAGAAGGCGGCAGCAAAAAGACTTGCTGACCTCTAAGTTTAGAGAGCATGTGTCTAAGCGATAACTACTAAGAAGAAAGGTAATGTATATTGTTTTAAACTAATTTTTGCAATCTTTGTGGAATCTTGTGGGATAGCGAATATTAAAAAGGAGTAGATGAGTTGTCCATACACGCCATTAATAGGAATATATATTGTGGCTGTTGTTTTTGAGAGGAAGTGTATTGTGATGAATGAGTCCTATTCAAAAACAAGTTATGATGATCCACCATGGTCTCACAGCATCATGAACAGTAAGAAAGAATAGATGGTCTTTGATAATACTCTAGTATGCACACTTGTTACCGTTGGAAGGAGTATTACTAGAGATGGTGTTTATCAGGGTCTACTATTTATGGCCATTGGCTTTGACAGAGTTGTAAGTAGAGTATAGTCTCTTACCACACCCTACAATGCACACCCATTATCAGAGAGAGCGGGGAGTTAGCACGGAGAACACTCCCTGGACAGAGCATAATCTGCACAAATGTAATCCCATCTCAGTGGAGAAGCCAATCTCTCTATACGCAGCCGAATAAGCACAGCCGTCATCTGAGGCAGAGGTCTGACAGAAGATGCCAGCCCATTTACACTTTTTACTACTGTTGTAGGATGCCCTCTGTAGTAACGAAACTGTTGGATTTTGGGCGGCAGGACCACCAAGCATGAGGAACAGAGTCGGTTCTCACACTCTGTGACAGCTGTTGGCCTAACCCTTCCAGCTCGCTAGCAGCACCTCACCAGTACAAGAGGTAAAAGTGATGTGTGGCAGACTATCACATGGTACTCAACTCCTCAGGGAAGTTGTGGTAGAACAGATCATACCCCTTTCCCTCAGTTATACAGGTCTCATACATGCAAAGACAAATAAAAGCAGAATCTTGGCTTAATAGATTTTGTTGAAGTAACTGTGTTCTATGAATAAGGAATGAATTGCAATTATGATGATAATGAAACACAATACTATTACAGCAGTGATAAGGAAAGTGAAGCACAGAAAGAGTCCCATTATATTGTCACAATGGTGTATCTAATATACCTACCTATACTACTAAGTTTCTACATGAGAGCACATAGCAGTGGTAGCCCTATTCCACCCATCTAGGCCTGGAAGGAAGCCAATTCCCATATGTGTGTTCAGAGGTAAAGAAGAGGTCTGTTAGTCTGCGGGGAGTCCTCCCATGTAGCTGAAGAGGAAGTGCAAAAATTGTGACAACATGCAGCATAAGATGGCAGGCTGGTTGGAATGCCCCTTTTAACTTAGCATGTTGTTTTATAATAAAACATGTTGTTGTTCTTGTAGGAGGCTGGTCTGGTTTGTAGTGGGTACTTTGGGTACTTACACCTTACACCAGGTCCAGTTATCCCTTATCAGTGAAATATAGTAGTGTTCTAGCGGCTTATGCTGATAGAGGTAGCTATAGCAGAGCAGCTTAGGCTGAACTAGGAGACGTGCAAAGCTTATGCAATACCCCTTATAGTTACACAGTACTTATACACAAGTAAAGACAATACTCAGTGTTACTAAAAATAAAGGTAGTTTATTTGGGTGACACAAGGCCAAAAATATCTTAGAGGCAATACTCCTTCTGGAGGTAAGGATTATTCACAATATATGCACTATACCCCAAAATAAGGTAAGAAATTAGACATAGGATAGTGCAAAGAGTTGGAAATGCTATAGAATGCAATGGGAGAAAATAGGTCTAGGGGCAAAACAAACCATATACTAAGAAAGTGGAATGTGAATCACGAATTCCCCCCTAGACAAGTGTAGTGTGTAAAGAATTTCTGGGAGAGTAGGAATACAGCAAAGGTAAGTAAAATACCCCAACCCAGAGCCCAGAAAAGCAGGAGCCAAGTACTACAAGTTTCCTTAGGACACACTACAAGTCATGATTCGAGTTATTGCTCGAACCAAGCAAGACTGCAAATAACATATGGTAGATTCCTGGACCTGAAGACCTGTAAAGGAAGGAGACCAAGTCCAGCAGTCGAAAGAAGTTCCATGAAGGACAGGAGCCCCTGCCAACCGAGAGAAGAGTGTCAGGTGTTAGCCACGGCGCCTACATTGCCGATCGGGATAACATAGTCCTTTTGGACTACATATCCCATGACGCCTAGAGGGGAAGAGGTCGCTTAAAAAGCAAGCACATACAGGAAGTAATGTGCGTTATTCGTTTCCTAGAAACCAGTCGGATGGACAACGAGGGCTCTTGCTGACGGCGTTTCCGAGGTTGAGTTGTTTGCTTAGGAGGTTTAATTCCTCCTCCGGTTTTCCGTGGAGCCTGGGACCTTCCCGATATCAGGGGGAGTGTCGAGTTTTTTTCCCAGGGGAACCTGCCACGAAGGAGAGGTGGTAAGCGGTGAGACGATTTGGTGCCGGAATCCCTCGCCTTTCTTTTTACAGTTCGACAAGGACACTGGTAACTTCTGAAGCACGGCGGTCTTTTGTTTGAGTTACCAATAAAGCACGAACGATTATCCTTGGGGCCAGAGAACATTATATGTTTGGCTACGACAAGGGGTTAATGTTTATTTTTGCAGGAATTGAACTGCCGGGACGATTTTTCTTTTCAATACGTAATGAAATAACACCGGGTTATTCCTACAAATTGCGTGACTATGACATGGGGCTTAGTGGATTAACTGAGTCATAGAAAGGACTACGAGATAGGTTCTTATCATCGTTAATTTTATTCCCTTTCTCTTCGTTTCTGTCTCCTCATTATTTCGTGACTATCTTGTATAAAAGTGGGTGTTGAGCAACCCATTAGAGATCATCGGTATTAATTGTTGGCTTGGGGCGTCCATCTATGATTCAGATGGAGCACAGATAGGTGTTGGATTAGTTCTGCCCTCATGAGTTATGGGCAGGTACGGTCGTTGGTACTTTAGCGAGACATTGCGAGAGTAGACAGGCAATGTGATATTAACACTGTGTATTCCTCTCTTTACAGATATCCCGTCCCTGCTGTTCCTTCCCCTTCCTTCCCTCACCCGATTACTCCAATGCACCGTGGTTTATATAGGTGACTTGGTGGAGTCAGGAGGCGGACCCTTATTTGCATCGCACCGAGTCTGAGGAGCATCTACAACGTGACAGAATAACGCACCCACGAATAACGCTCCTCCCGCTCGGTGTGATACAAAGATGGCGTCTATGGATGATGTATTACAGGCGTTAGTAGTAGTGCAACAAGAGTTGGCTAATTCTAGGGTGGAGGCAGCAGCGTTAAAGGAAAAGGTAGAAAGGCTTACTAGGAATCCCTTCGATGCTTCAGCATCCACACCACAGGTAACCGTGAATGTCTCCCCTCCTATCCCTTTGGCCAGCCCGGAACGGTATTCAGGGGACCCCAGGAAAGTTCAGGCCTTTCTAACTCAGTTGTCTCTACAATTCTCTTGTAGACCCGCGTCTTTTCCCTCTAACCTTTCCAGGGTAATGTTCGCTATTTCTTATCTCTCGGGAGACGCAGCCAATTGGGCCGTACCATTAGTCAGGAACGATGACCCCTTGTTATCGGACTGGAATGCCTTTCGGACAGCTTTCGAGAGGGTGTTTGATCATAGAACAACCACTTTTAGTGCTGACAGGGAATTACTGGAGTTGAGACAGGGGAGGTCTGATCTGGTCTCTTATCTCACGACCTTTAATAGATTGGTGGCAGAATCAGGGTGGCCAGAGGAGAAGAGAATGTCTCTCTATTATCAAGGTTTACGAGACGACATGAAGGATATACTCGCTCAAATAGACCCGCAGCCTTCCACTTGTACAGATCTTGTGAATCTTACCCTGAGACTGAATCACCGATTAGCAGAAAGAAGGGGAGAGCGTAGAGCGGGGGATAGGCGACCAGGCATTCCAGAAAGGGAAGTGCGATCTGTTTCTACTCCCAATGATATAGGTGGGGAGCCTATGGACGTGGGAGCCGTTAGGGCACCCTTGTCGAAGTCCGAGAAGGAGAGTAGGAGGGTACAGGGGTTGTGCATGTATTGCGGCAGGAAGGGTCATTATGTAAGAGAGTGTCCCCAGAAACCACGTAAGAGATTCTCCTACTCCCCCACTCAAAAGGCAGCGGTTACGGCAGGAAAAACATCGGAGAAAGAGGAATTGCCCGTTATAGAACCCCAACCGGTGTTACGGTTAACTTCCCTAGCCCTTTTTCCACAGGAGCAAAAGGCGTCCCACCTTTTGTTAGCAGTGGAGCTGGTGTCCAAAGAACAAAAGTTTCCAGTATGGGCGATGATAGACTCCAGAGCCACGGGAAATTTCATAGATGCAGGGGTGGTTAGGAGATTGGGACTTCCTAGCATTCAGAGAAAGGACCCCGAAATAGTGTTGGCGGTTGATGGTACACCGCTGAAATCTGGGCCCCTTACAGAACATACTGAGGACGTTGGGTTGATCTTCAATGGGGTATCTCCGGAACATAAAGAAAGAATTAGACTGGATATAATAGAGGCTCCTCAGTATGAAATTATTTTAGGAATGCCCTGGTTAAGAAAACACAATCCTGTTATAGATTGGCAAACCAAGACGGTTAGTTTTCAGTCCTCGAGGTGTGAGAATATCTGCTTCTTGTATGACGAATCCCCCATGTTAGCATTGGCTCAAGGGTTACAGTTGGCCACAGTGATGGAGAAAACAGTGATATTGCCCTCTGTTTATGCCGAGTTCAAGGATGTGTTCGACGAAGGTCAGGCTGAGACATTGCCACCCCATCGTGTATATGATTGCAAGATAGATCTGATTCCTGGAGCTCTCCTTCCTTCCTGTAGGGTATATGCTCTATCAGACCCAGAAACCAAGCATTTGAGAAAATACTTGGATCACTTCCTGGAGATCGGGTTCATTAGACCATCTTGTTCTCCGGCAGCCTCTCCACTCTTTTTCATAGCTAAAGCTAATAAAGAGTTGAGAACCTGCATCGATTATCGAATGCTGAACAAGAATACAGTGAGGAATAGATACCCTCTTCCTCTCATTCCTGTGTTATTGGAACAGGTGAAAGAGGCGGTAATCTATACAAGGTTGGACCTGAAGGGAGCTTACCATCTGGTCAGAATCCGCAAAGGGGACGAGTGGAAAACGGCGTTCAAAACCCGTTATGGTCTGTTTGAGTACTTGGTAATGCCGTTCGGGTTGTGTAACGCCCCGGCGGCATTCCAGTATTTTCTGAACGATGTTCTCAAGGAATACGTAGACCGTTTCGTAATCGTTTATATAGATGACATTCTGGTGTATTCCACATCCCTGGAGCGCCACTTTGACCATGTTTCCTTAGTACTCCTAGCATTGCAACAGCATAGTCTTTTTTGCAAACTGAGCAAATGCGAGTTCCATGTCCGGAAGGTTGAGTTCTTGGGGGTGGATTTAAGCCCTGAAGGGTTTTGCATGTCGACAAGAAAAATACAGGCTGTTCAGGAGTGGCCAGTACCCACTAGTGTGAGAGACGTGCAATGCTTCCTTGGGTTTTCCAATTACTATAGAAGATTCATCTTTCATTTTTCTCACATTGTGTCACCTATAACAAGGTTACTAAGAAAGGGGGTGTCTTTTGTTTGGTCAGAGGAAGCAGAGGAGGCCTTTTGCTTTTTGAAACAGGCCTTCTGCTCCGCACCTATACTTCAACATCCACAGCCGGATGCCCCTTTTATCGTCGAAGCGGATGCCTCGGATATAGCGATAGGGGCCGTGTTATCACAAAGAAACAAAACCACCGGACAGCTTCATCCTGTTGCGTTTTTATCTAGGAAACTATCGGCTGCGGAACTTAACTATACGGTGGCAGAAAAGGAATTGTTAGCCATCAAAAAGGCATTCCAGGAATGGCGACACTACCTATGGGGAGCTCAACACCCGGTCACGGTATATACTGATCACCGAAATCTGCAGTATCTGAAGGAGGCAAGACAACTTACCCAGTGGCAAATGAGGTGGATGCTGTTTTTTTCAGAATACGAGTTTGTGGTGACCTTCCGTCCAGGGGTTGACAATCGCAAGGCAGATTCACTGTCTCGACAAGAGGACGTGAGAACCATCGCTTCAAGACCTGAGGAAGCAATCATCAAACCTGAAAGAGTGCTTTGTGCCCTTCATATCTCCCATTTCTTAGAAAAGGTTTCTAAGCATAAGTCTGCTGCTCAGTGGAAGAAATGGGCGGAGTTAAGTCAGGACCGTACCCTTAAGCATGGAATACCGTTGCAAGGTAATCGTTTGTATTTGCCAACACGTGAACTCCGAGTGCAAGCCTTTAATTGGTGTCATGATGCGGTAACGGCTGGTCATCCTGGTTACACCAAAACGGCGCAAATAGTTCGACGACATTTCAGGTGGGAAGGTTGGGCTAAAGACGTTGCGGCCTGGGTGGCTCGGTGTGAGATATGTGCACGGGCCAAGGGAGAAAACGCGAAGAGCCAGGGCAGACTGATACCTTTGCCCACTCCGGATAAACCATGGCAAACCATTAGCGTGGATTTTGTGGTAGGATTACCAATGGATCAGGGGTACAACGCTATCATGGTGGTAATCGACAGCCTTACCAAGATGGGTAATTTTCTCCCTTGTAGAAATCTGCCTACAGCCAGTCAAACCGCCCATCTAATTTTGTCTCAAGTGGTGCGGTTACATGGTCTACCGAGAACCATTATTTCGGACAGAGGCCCCCAGTTTGTTGCTAGGTTTTGGCGTATGTGGTGCAAGGTGCTGCGCATTGAATCCGCACTGTCCACCAGTTTCCACCCACAAACCGATGGCCAGACGGAGCGCCTCAATCAAACCCTGAAAAAATATCTGAGGTGCTATGCAAAGGACGCTCACGAATCCTGGGTTTCGTTGCTATGGCTGGCAGAACTATCATACAACAATGCTTGGCATAGCTCGATACGAGAATCTCCTTTTCGTGCTAACACGGGGTTCCACGCGGAAATGTTGCCCATAAACATACCTAGGGAAGTCACGGATCAACCTACGGTTCATGCCATGATTAAGAATCTCCAATCCGTGCAAAAGAAGATACGACTCAATCTGGAGAAGGCCAAAGAACAGTATAAAAAGTGGAGTGATGAACATCGGCGTGAGGGGCCGGCATATCAGCCAGGCGATAGAGTGTGGCTTTCCACCAAGTATATACGCTTCAAGATGCGTAGCGTCTTTCATCCTCGTTACATTGGTCCCTATGAGGTGTTACGCCAGATAAACCCTGTGGCTTACCGTCTCAACTTACCTGCTTCCTTAAGGATCCATCCGGTATTTCATTGCAGCCTTTTGAAACCGGCTCTTTCAGCGACCCGGCAGGCGGTGCCTCCGGTGGTCAGAGATGGGCAGCTGGAGTACGAGGTGCGCAGAGTGTTGGATTCCAAACGACGGGGGGGTAAGCTGTGGTACTTGGTTTCATGGAAGGGGTACAATGCTGAGGACGATTCATGGGAGCCGGAAAGCAATGTCCATGCCCCTAGGGCAGTACGGCTGTTTCATGCCCGTCATCCCTGTAAACCTGGTCCTAGGAGGCGCTTTGGAGGCGGGCGTACTGTCAGGTGTTAGCCACGGCGCCTACATTGCCGATCGGGATAACATAGTCCTTTTGGACTACATATCCCATGACGCCTAGAGGGGAAGAGGTCGCTTAAAAAGCAAGCACATACAGGAAGTAATGTGCGTTATTCGTTTCCTAGAAACCAGTCGGATGGACAACGAGGGCTCTTGCTGACGGCGTTTCCGAGGTTGAGTTGTTTGCTTAGGAGGTTTAATTCCTCCTCCGGTTTTCCGTGGAGCCTGGGACCTTCCCGATATCAGGGGGAGTGTCGAGTTTTTTTCCCAGGGGAACCTGCCACGAAGGAGAGGTGGTAAGCGGTGAGACGATTTGGTGCCGGAATCCCTCGCCTTTCTTTTTACAGTTCGACAAGGACACTGGTAACTTCTGAAGCACGGCGGTCTTTTGTTTGAGTTACCAATAAAGCACGAACGATTATCCTTGGGGCCAGAGAACATTATATGTTTGGCTACGACAAGGGGTTAATGTTTATTTTTGCGGGAATTGAACTGCCGGGACGATTTTTCTTTTCAATACGTAATGAAATAACACCGGGTTATTCCTACAAATTGCGTGACTATGACATGGGGCTTAGTGGATTAACTGAGTCATAGAAAGGACTATGAGATAGGTTCTTATCATCGTTAATTTTATTCCCTTTCTCTTCGTTTCTGTCTCCTCATTATTTCGTGACTATCTTGTATAAAAGTGGGTGTTGAGCAACCCATTAGAGATCATCGGTATTAATTGTTGGCTTGGGGCGTCCATCTATGATTCAGATGGAGCACAGATAGGTGTTGGATTAGTTCTGCCCTCATGAGTTATGGGCAGGTACGGTCGTTGGTACTTTAGCGAGACATTGCGAGAGTAGACAGGCAATGTGATATTAACACTGTGTATTCCTCTCTTTACAGATATCCCGTCCCTGCTGTTCCTTCCCCTTCCTTCCCTCACCCGATTACTCCAATGCACCGTGGTTTATATAGGTGACTTGGTGGAGTCAGGAGGCGGACCCTTATTTGCATCGCACCGAGTCTGAGGAGCATCTACAACGTGACAAAGAGGGTGCAAAAGCAGAGTCCCTGGTTGGACGAAGACTGCAGAAATGCACTCAAGGAAGATGTCAGCGGGTTCTTGCATGATGCACTGGATGTCCCACGAAGAGAAGTTGGATGCCGGTGAGTTTTTGGGCCGGATTCCACCAACAAGCCTTCGTTCCGGCAAAGTTGCGTTTTGCATCAAAGTGGCGCTGTCTGGACCCAGGAGGGACCTGGGGGCCTCAACTCTGTGTGAGGAGGAAGAGGGGGATCTCAGCACTTCTGAGAGCCCTCAGAAGATCAGACAGCACCCACGGGAGTCCCAGGACACGGGGACAAAGGAGGTGCAAAATGCGTTATGCAGCACTACAAAGGAGGGTCCCACGCCGCCGGAGGTCAACTCAGCGAGTTAAGCAGCACAGGATAGAGTGCTGGGGACCTGGGCCAGGCTGTGCACAAAGGAATTTGCAAATAATGCACAGAGTCCTCAGGAGGTGAAGAAGATGCTGTGCACGGGGGTAGTGTTGTTCTCGGGGAAGGCAAGGTCTTACCTCCTCCAAATTGGGACAGCAGGACCTCAAAACAGTCTGTGTCAAAGGGGACCACCCTCTATGTTCCAAGGAGCACACTCGTCACCAGGAGAGGAGTCCAAGAGAACCGGTCGTCGACTTAGAAGGAGCCAGCTTGAGCTGGCGAGTGACTGCGTCACTCCACGGGAGATTTTTTCGTTCTTCTGGTGCAGGGTGAAAACAGGGAGTCCCCAGAGCGTGCACACCATGGAAACTGTTGCAGTTGCTGGCTGGAGCTGAAGTTGCCCTTCTGGATACTTTGTTGCTGTTAGTGTGGTTCCTGGAGCAGTCTGCGGTTGATCCGAGGTCAGAGGATGAAGTAGTAGTTGCAGAGGATTCTTGCTGGAAACTTGCAAGCCGAATCTGAAGAGAACCCAGAGGAGAGACCCTAAATAGCCCTGAGTGGGGAATTGGCTACCTTATCAGGTATAAACCTATCAGGAGGGATCTCTGACATCAGCTGCTGGCACTGGCCACTCAGAGGCCTCCATAGTGTCCCCACACCTTGGAAAACAAGATGGCTAAAGTCTGGGACACACTGGAGGTGCTCTGGGTACCACCCTTGGGGTGGTGATGGACAGGGGAGTGGTCACTCCCCTTTCCTTTGTCCAGTTTCGCACCAGAGCAGGGAAAAAGGGTCCCTGAACTGGTGTAGACTGGTTTATGCAAGGAAGGCACCATCTGTGCCCTTCAAAGCATTTCCGGAGGCTGGGAGAGGTTACCCCTCCCCAGCCTGTAACACCTATTTCCAAAGGGAGAGGGTGTAACACCCTGTTCCCAAAGGAAATGCTTAGTTCTGCCTTCCTGGGACTGAGCTGCTCAGACCCCAGGAGGGCAGAACCCTATCTGTGAGGTGGCAGCAGCTGTAGCTGCATTGCAAGCCTCAGAGAGCTGGTTTGGCAGTACTGGGGGTCCATGGTGGAGCCCCCAGGAAGCATGGAAGTGGCTCCCCATAACCAGATTTGGAATGGGGGACACATCCATGATCTTAGACACCCTACATGGCCATATTCAGAGTTACCATTGTGTAGCTACATATAGGTATTTACCTATATGTAGTGCACATGTGTAATAGCGTCCCCAAACACACAAAGTCCTGGGAATTTGCCCCTAACTATGTTGGTGCACCTTTGGTAGTGCAAGAGTGCCCTCACACTTAGTAATTTTGCATCTAGCCTTCATTAAATGACGGTTAGACATATAGGTGACTTATGAGTTATTTAAGTGCAGTGAAAATGGTTGTTAAATAATGTATGCACTATTTCAAGCAGGCTGCAGTGTCAGTCCTGTGAAAGGGATTGTCTGAGCTCCTTATGAGTGGCAAAAGAAATGCTGCAGCCAATAAGGATCTCCTGGAACCCCAATTCCCTGGGTACCTAGGTACCATATACTAGGGACTTATAAGGGGAGTCCAGTGTGCCAATTGAAATTGGTAAATGAAGTCACTAGCCTATAGTGACAAATTTAAAAGCAGAGAGAGCATAAGCACTGAGGTTCTGGTTAGCAGAGCCTCAGTGACACAGTTAAGCACTATACACACACACAAACATTAGGCCATAAACTATGAGCACTGGGGTCCTGACAAGCAGGATCCAAGTGAGACAGGCAAAAACATACTGACATACAGGTAAAAATCAGGGTAACAACCCAAGAAAGATGGTACTTTCCTACAGTTCTGACAACTGCCCTCATGTGATAATGCATCTTTTTTGTCTAAGTTAGACATTACACTCACTGGACCAGCAATATCTGGTAAACTATTGTGTGCAGCCTTGGAGTAAGCACAGGATGAAATGTCGTGCAGAGAAAAGAAAACAAATTCAGTATCAAAGGGCAACTGATAATACAATATCACCCCTAAAAATGATGACTTACTAAAATGATAACAGGAGTAAAATGGCAAGAGACTAGGTGAGAGGGCGCAGGCCTCAGAACCAAGCTAAAATAAATGTGCCTACATCAACGTTAAATTAACCTCACAACTCTACGCACACCCATCATCTGAGAGAGAGATCTGATTGGAAAGGCCAGTTCATGTACACACCCTAATACTCACACTCGTCATCTGAGAGAGAGTTCTAATGGGAGAGGCTGGTCCATGTACATACGCTACTATGCACAGACATCATCTGAGAGAGGTCTGACAGAATAAGCCAGACCCTGTACTTACTTTAAAATGTACACCTGCCATCTGAAAGAGAAGACTTAGCAGAGAGGCCAGTCACACTCGATACAGCCTACTACATTAAACTGTCATTTGAGTTAGATCTGGAAGATGAGGATAGTCAATGTACATGCCCAGCAGAGAGGCCATTCTCTCTTCTCATATCCTACTATGCACATCCAATCTCTCTCCATACTCCCTATTACACACACCTGTGACTGAGAGAGAAGTCTGACAGAAGAAGCTAGTCCCTGTACATACCCCACTATGCACAGCTACCATCTGATTCAGAGGTCTGGTAGAAGAGGCCAGTCCATGTACAAACAGTAATATGTGCACCTGTCATCTGAGAGAGAGAGACCAGTATCTCTTCATACACCTAATACATAAACCTTTCATTTGAGGGAGAGTTCTGGAAGGAGAGTGTAGTCCACGTACACACCCTAATATTCACACTCGCCATCTGAGAGACAGGTCTGGCAGGAGATGCCAGTCCATGTACACTTTCTAATATGCATTTGCGTCATCTCAGAGAGATGTCTCAACAAACAGAGCAGTCTCTCTTAGCACTCCACTCTCAGTGGACAGGCCGGTCTATCTCTACACACCCTACTATGCATATCTCTCATCTGAGAGAGCGGTTTGGAAGAAGAATGTAGTCCGTGTTCATGCACTTCTATGCACACCCATCATCTGAAGGGGGCTCTGACAGGAGAGACCAGTCTATGTATGCAGCGTAATACACAAACCTAACCGTCTGACAGAAAGGTCTGACAGGAGAGGCCAGACCATGTACACACTCTAATACGCACACCAGTCAACTCATAGAAATGTCTTAGTAGGGAGAGCAGTCTCTCTGAGCCCAACCTACTATGTACACCTCTCACTTCAGAGAGAGTTCTGAAAGGAAAGGGCAATCTCCCCCACTCACTACTATGCAGAGCTATCATCTGAGAGAGATATTGTAGCAGAAAAACGAGCATCTATTCCTGTATCCTACTACACACACCTGTGCATACCTCTGCCAACCAGAAACCCTATTTCGAAAATTGGTGATCAGCAGTGAGGATAGGACTTGGGTAGGTGCAGTGGCTGACATTAATTTGGTGTACACTCCAATCCTCATATAAGACAATTCAAATCAATTGTATCTGATCTGTATCGTTCCCTACTCTCTCTGATTGACAGCTTTTAATTTCTCTATTCTCCCTTATTGACATTTTTGCATTTCTCTATAATCATGTCTCTTATTCACATCTGCAACTGCACCTGCAAAAATGAACTGTGAGCTGGCAAAACAGGAGAGTTAAATTGGGGCCTGCTAGGATTTCTGCAAGGAGTTGGGCTTTCTACGAAAGGGTTCAGCAGGAAGGCAGAGCTGCAAATTCTGCTCCAGGTCATTACCAAACAGACAATCCACAGGCATGACATGGCCAGAATTAAGGAGGAAGTATCCAAGATGCTGGCATGAGGGGTTATTGAGCTCTCAAACAACCCATGGTTCAGCCGTGCGGTACTGGTCCTCCAGGTGTCACACCCAAGCTCAGGTTCTGTGTGGACTACCATAGGCTCAATGCGGTCACCAAGACTGACTCACAACCCACCCAGAGAGCTGATGAGCTCATAGATTGGCTTCGAGCTGTGAAGTTCTTGTCACATTTAACTTAACATCTG
Organism: Pleurodeles waltl; assembly: GCF_031143425.1. Lineage (NCBI taxonomy): Eukaryota > Metazoa > Chordata > Amphibia > Caudata > Salamandridae > Pleurodeles > Pleurodeles waltl. The sequence continues at coordinate 72,975,678 of NC_090439.1, forward strand.
GGAACTGACAGATTGCATTGACTGAGAGGGCAAAAGAGAGGTTTGTGTTATATACAAAAGAAGGTCACTTCCAGTTCCAAGTTGTTAGAAATGGGGTCTTTGGTTGGCAGTCAGGTTACCCCCTGTCCAAGCAATGAGCCTCACTCTAGTCAGGGTAAGTCACACACAATCCAAATTATCCTGTGCCCACCCTCTGGTAGCTTGGCACTGAGCAGTCAGGCTTAACTTAGAAGGCAATGTGTAAAGTATTTGTGCAATAAATCATACAATAACACAATATAGCACCACAAAAATACACCACACAGTGTTTAGAAAAATATATAATATTTATCTGGATATTTCCAGGTCAAAACGATAAAAGATGCAATAAGAAATTGTAAAGATATCACTGGAAAGTGATATAAAGGGGGTCATTCTGACCCTGGCGGCCGGTGACCGTCAGGGTCACCGACCACGAGAGCACCGCCAACAGGCTGGCGGTGCTCCCAAGGGCATTCTGACCGCGGCGGTTCAGCCGCGGTCAGAAAGGGTAAACCGGCGGTCTCCCGCCGGTTTACCGCTGCCCCATTGAATCCTCCATGGCGGCGGAGCGCGCTCCACCGCCATGGGGATTCAGACACCCCCTACCGCCATCCTGTTCATGGCGGGAAACCCGCCATGAACAGGATGGCGGTAAGGGGTGCCGCGGGCCCCTGGGGGCCCCTGCAGGGCCCATGCCAATGGCATAGGCACTGCAGGGGCCCCCGTAAGAGGGCCCCACAAAGTATTTCAGTGTCTGCTTTGCAGACACTGAAATACGTGACAGGTGCAACTGCACCCGTCGCACCCCTGCAACTACGCCGGCTCAATTCTGAGCCGGCGTCCTTGTTGCAGGGGCATTTCCGCTGGGCCGCCGGGCGCTCTTGTGGAGAGCGCCCGCCGGCCCAGCGGAAACGTTTGAATGGCCGCCGCGGTCTTTTGACCGCGGTGCGGTCATTTGTCGGCAGGACCTTGGCGGACGGCGCCCAAAGTGTCTTAAGTCTTTAAAAAGCAAACAAAGGGGGTCATTCTGACCCTGGCGGCCGGCGGCCGCCAGGGCCACCGACCACGGGAGCACCGCCAACAGGCTGGCGGTGCTCTCACGAGCATTCTGACCGCGGCGGTTCAGCCGCGGTCAGAAGCGGAAAGTCGGCGGTCTCCCGCCGACTTTCCGCTGCTCGGGGGAATCCTCCAAGGCTGCGGAGCGCGCTCCGCAGGCATGGGGATTCTGACACCTCCTACCGCCATCCTGTTCCTGGCGGGTCTCCCGCCAGGAACAGGATTGCGGTAGGGGGTGCCGCGGGCCCCTGGGGGCCCCTGCAGTGCCCATGCCCATGGCATGGGCACTGCAGGGGCCCCCGTAAGAGGGCCCCGCAAAGTATTTCAGTGTCTGCCAAGCAGACACTGAAATACGCGACGGGTGCAAACTGCACCCGTCACACCCCTACAACTACGCCGGCTCAATTCTGAGCCGGCGTCCTCGTTGCAGGGGCATTTCCTCTGGGCCGGCGGGCGCTCTTTTGGAGAGCGCCCGCCGGCCCAGAGGAAATGTTAGAATGGCCGCCGCGGTCTTGTGACCGCGGTGCGGTCATTTGGCGGCGGAACCTTGGCGGACGGCCTCCGCCGTCCGCCAAGGTTAAAATCAGGCCCAAAGTCTCTTTCAAGCACAAAGTACCTGGTTGGAGTGAAAAATCTCTGCAAAGGGGCCGCAGAGGAGGAGATGCGTGGAAAAATGGTTTTGTGTGTCCGTTTCGCCCCTTCACACACAGACTTGCGTCGTTATTTTCCACGCAGGGAAGACGTTGCTTCGATTTCCGGCACACGGAGGGCTCTCCTCTTCGGGTTGCGGGGTTTTCAGACGCCCCGGGATCTGTGCATGTAATCCTGGGCTTGTTGACCGGCTGCGCGTCGTTCCTGTGGGCGATGCGTGGAATTTTCTCCTTCACGGCAGGCGCTGCATCGATTTCCCCTCTGGAAGTAGGGCGGTGTAGTCCAGGCGGGCCGTGTGTCGAAGTTCCGGTCGCACCGCAGGCGCCGCATCGTTCTTTTCCTCGCAAAGTCAAGCAGCGTCTTTCCGGTTCGGCTTGCGGTGAATTTTTCACTGCGGAACAAGCTGTGCGTCTAATTTTTCGCCGCACAAGGAGTCCAATTTCAAGAGAGAAGTATTTTTGGTCCTGAGACTTCAGGGAACAGGAGTAAAGCTCTATCCAACCCCTTGGAGAGCACTTCTGCAGAAAAGCAAGAGAGCAGTAAGACAGCAGGGCAACAGCAAGGCAGCAGTCCTCTGTAGAAAGCAGTCAGGTGAGTCCTTTAGGCAGCCAGGCAGATCTTCTTGGCAGGGTGAAGGTTCTGGTTCAGGTTTCTTCTCCAGGAAGTGTCTGAGGTGGTAGGGCAGAGGCCCTGTTTTATACCCAAATGTGCTTTTGAAGTGGGGGAGACTTCAAAGAGTGGCTTAAAAGTGCACCAGGTCCCCTTTCAGTTCAATCCTGTTTTGCCAGGGTCCCAGTAGGGGGTGTGGCAGTCATTTGTGTGAGAGTAGGCCCTCCACCCTCCCAGCCCAGGAAGACCCATTCAAAATGCAGATGTATGCAAGTGAGGCTGAGTACCCTGTGTCTGGGGTGTGTCTGAGTGAATGCACAAGGAGCTATCAACTAAACCCAGCACGACGTGGATTGTAAGGCACAGAAAGATTTAAGTGCAGAGAAATGCTCACTTTCTAAAAGTGGCATTTCTAAAATAGTAATATTAAATCCAACTTCACCAGTGAGCAGGATTTTGTATTACCATTCTGGCCATACTAAATATGACCTTCCTACTCCTTTCAGATCGGCAGCTACCACTTCAACAATGTATGAGGGCAGCCCCAATGTTAGCCTATGAAGGGAGCAGGCCTCACAGTAGTGTAGAAACAAATTTAGGAGTTTTACACTACCAGGACAAGTAAACTACACAGGTACATGTCCTGCCTTTTACCCACACAGCACCCTGCTCTAGGGGTTACCTAGGGCACACATTAGAGGTGACTTATATGTAGAGAAAGGGAAGTTTTAGGCTTGGCAAGTACTTTTAAATGCCAAGTCGAGGTGACAGTGAAACTGCACACACAGGCCTTGCAATGGCAGGCCTGAGACAAGGTAATGGGGCTACTAAAGTGGGTAGCACAACTAGTGCTGCAGGCCCACTAATAGCATTTAATCTACGGGCCCTGGGCACATATAGTGCACTCTACTAGGGGCTTACAAGTAAATCAAATATTCCAATTTGGTGTGATCCAAGGTTACCATGTTTAAAGGGAGAGAGCATATGCATTTTAGCACTGGTTAGCAGTGGTAAAGTGTGCAGAGTCTAAAAACCATCAAAAACAGTGTCCAAAAAGTGGAGGGAGGCAGGCACAAATGTAGGGGTGACCACCCTAAGGCTGTCAGGTCTAACACAAGTCATACCCTTTGGGTTGAAGAACACCCTGCCACCTTCCAGAGGTTGGTAAACCAGGTCCTGGCTGAATTGGAGAACTTCAGTGTGTCTACCTAAAAGACACTGCAGTCTTCAGTTCTAGCTGGGAGGACCACTTGTGTCACCTCAAGGGATTGCTTCAGGCTCTACAAAGGAGATGCCTGATTATCAAGACGAATAAGTGTCAGATAGGGCAGGATTCTGACGTCTACTTGGATCACCAATTGGGGTGTGGGAAAGTGAAACCCCTCAAGGCCAAACTTGAGACCATTCTGGGTTGGGAACCTCCCAAGACCCAGACAGTAGTGAGAGCCTTCTTAGGCCTAACTGGCAATTACAGGAGATTTGTCAAGGGTATGGCACCTTTGTTGCCCCCTTGACAGGGGTGTCGTCCAGGAAGCAGCCACATCAGGTGAGCTGGACAGAGTTGTGCCAGAAACCTTTTGACACCCTAAAGGAGGCCACTGGTGCACAGCACCTGTGGTCAAGGCCCCTGAATTATCCCAAGAACTTATTGTTCAAACAGGTGCCTTAGAGCATAGTGTAGGGGCTGTGTTCTTACAGCCAAATGAACATGGCTTAGATCAGACTGTAGCCTTCATCAGCAAGAGGCTTTTTACAAGGAACAGAGGTGGAGCACAATAGAAAGGGAAGATTTAGCTGTGGTCTAGGTACTAAAAAAGCTAAGGTCATACCTGTTTGGCACTTACTTCTGGGTTCAAATAGATGATAGGCCCCTCAGACTGTTAATGCAGATGAGTGGTGAAAATCAAAACTGTTGAGGTGGTCCATCTCCCTATAGGGAATGTACTTTACAGTGGAACACTGTCCTGGAACAAACCACACAAATAACAAGCCTCTCTCCAGGTGCTTCCACCTTAGTGAAGAGAACTAGCAAGGGGTGGGGTAGCTCTCCCCACTTGCATCCTTAGTGTGGTTTCCCCTAACTTTTTGCCCTCTGACCTCCTGTTTTGCTAACTTCATTTTTGCTGGCTTTGGGACTCTGGGCACTTTGCCACTTCTGACCTGTGCTAAAGTGCATGTGCTACTTCCCTAAATATGATAACATTGGTTTAGCTACAATTGGCATATTTAATTTAGTTATAAGTTCCTAGTAAAGTGTACCACCCATACCAAGGGCATATAAATCCAATGTTACTGGTAGGCCTGGGGCACTAAATGTGCCATTTACTTCAGTAATCTGTCACACATGGCTCAGACCTGCCATTGCAAAGCCTATGTGTACAGTTTTAAAATGCCATGTCGACCTGGCACGTTAGTCCTCTTGCTAGGCCCAATGTTTCCTTTATTATTATACATATGAGTAGAGCTTAGACAGCCCTAAGGGGAGGATGCAGTTTATTTAAAACATTGGACATGTATGTTGTTTTACACCACTGCAAGGACTATCTATCCCATAGATTAACATTGGGATTGCCCTATTGCATTTTATAAGTGTGATTTCAAAATGGGAAGGAATGGGACCTCCATGTTTGATGTCTATGTAATCACAATTTAAAATCACAACTTATTGTGAAGTAGGGTTTTAAATTGTAATTCTGAAAATGCCAGTTTTAAAAAGTTAGCATTGTATTACTCTAAATCATCTAGTGCGTTCTGCCTTTCTCTGTATACACATTGTTGTGAATTGTAGTTTGTTTTGATGGAATACAGGAGTTAGCTTAGCCTGTGGCTTGCAGACTCATGACAAATACAAACAAACTGTAGGTGTTTACTTTAGGTACTCTCCCTCTTCAAGCTGTTGAGGGAATTGTTTATATTAATTACCGTCCCAAGAATGCCTTGTTATCTATTGTTTGGGAGCAAACCTACGTCAGGGGTCCAAGTAGATCTGTATAAATACTCCTCACTTTATCAGATACTCAGAGGGATTTTGACCAGAGGCCATCGCTGCTATCGATGTGGCACGTCACCTTGACACTGACCAAGTCTTTGTGTTCCTGCGGAGTCTGAGCTAGAGACCTCATTCCAAGGTAACGAGGGTTGGGGGCTCTTTTCATGGACATGGCATTGGCAGATTGAGGTTTAACATACCTAGCTCTCTTCTAGGTTAGGGGTTAGGCCTACATGCTAGGGTGTCAGGACATATCACACAGCTCATGTCATTTTATGATATTGCAAGAAGGCGGGGTCTTTGTATTAATGACTCTTGTCTTCTCCATTTTATTTCTTGCACTGTTCATTATCTTAATCATTGCAGCCCATGCAACTTATCACAGATTGCAGTCGTACTAAAATAAAACCTATTGAAACTTTACTGCATCTTCTTCATTGCCTGTGTGTGACTGAGATATGTTGTTAATGTGAGAAAGGGGTAATCCCCGTTTAACCACGACGCTCCCTGAGATTTCACACTTTTGAGTCCATGCGTAAAGGCTGCCACTAATCACCTTTGACTGTTTTGGGTTTTAGGTGAGGTACTGCTTGTGAGCCAGAAAGGTTAGGATGACAGTTGCGTTTTGTTGTAGGATTGGCATAGTCACCTACAAACATCAGTACTGTTATCCTTAAACCAGCAGGCTTGCCTAGAGCAAGAGTCCAACTACGACAACATCTGGGTGGGTGACAGCTGGGCTCTTGTGTATTTTCCCCAGAAAACCACAAACAAAGGAAGCTTAGGTGTGACTGAGTGGCCATCTATATGTTGCTGGCCCATCCTGGGCAGGATGGGAGGGAGGAACTGACACACCTGAATGGGGTGTTTCCTGAGCCCTCACAAAGGGCTGTATAATCCTCTGTAGTGTGTCTGGAACCAGCCAGGAATAGCAGGGACTGTGTGCCTTTCACAGACTACTTTTTGAATACTCCCTCATTTCAAAGATACTTCTGGGTATAAGAACTGTACTTCTGACCCTACAAATTCAGTACCCTGCTGGACCTGATGACATTCTGCTAGGAAGGACTGCTGTGCTGCTAAAGGGACTGTCACTCTGCTGGACTCTGCTTCACTATGCTGTGCTCCTGTTTTGTTGGGCCTACCCTTCTGTCTGCTGTCCTCCTTTCCTGTGAGTGAGAAGGACTAGACACCCTTTCGCTACAACCATCTATTTTTTCCCCCAAAATATGAGAGGAGAGGCCAATCCATTCACAAATCCTACTACACACACTCATCATCTGAGAGAGAGGTCTTGAGGAAGAGGGCAGTTCATCCACACACCCTATTATGAACATCAATCATCTGAGATATAGGTCTGAAATGAAAGGCCAGCCAATGGTCACACTCTACTGTGCAGATGCGTCATCTGAGAGAGAGGTCTTAAAGGAGAGGTCAGTCTGTGTGTACACCCCTCCTTTATATCTTCTACAGAACAGTACACAATTCCTTTTACTATCTTAAATATCATGTGTAATATTCTATTTTCTCCAAAATGACATTAAAACACTGTAATTAACTTAATTCTAAATGTACGTTCCTGCAAGGGCTTCAGGAGAGCCGAACTTTGAGTCCACGCTGGGGACTGTGCAGCCGACTCCTTCAAGCATATCATGAGAGTCATCACTTTTAAGAAATAAATAAATATCCAACCATGTTTTAATGACAACCCTATTATAGATTATAGATTAGCATTAAATAAATGAATTTACTTTAAAAAATCTTACAAAGTAACTGAAAAAATAAAGGTTAAAGTAACATTACAGTTAGGTGTAATATAAATATATATTTATGATAAAAAAAGTTTCACTAAAAAAACAAAGGTTAATGTAACGTTATAGTGAGGGGAATTTCTCAGTGACAACGTTAATGTTTTGAACTAAAAAAAGTGCACCATTTATCATTAGCAGGACTATCTATAACTTGTGCCTCCACCATGCACTGCTTATGACTTTATATATATATTTAAAACATAATGGCGGTCACAACTAGGTCTTCAAAGTTAGGAGCATTTGTTCCATAGATGGAGCAATTTTAGTTTGCTACCGCTTGTCAAATCTTTATGAATTTTTCAAAACATTTATTTTGGTTGGTTCAGGTGCTACCTTGAAAGTTTCGGGGTGATCTGTTAAGCGGAGGCCGAGAAAAAAGGTTTCCAAAACACTTTTTCTTCCTTCTACATCAGAGGGATTTTGAAAATGTTTTAACATGGCTACAGCCCGAACCGCTGAATGGAATTGCACCGAATTTGGTAGAAAGGTTTGTCTTGGTCCTGGAAGCATGCTTTTTGTAATATGGTGTAAATCAGTGGTTTCAGAGATTTTTAAGAACAAAAAAATATAGATATCTAGGGATGCGAATCCTCTGAGGATCCAACTGTCACTATGCTGATATCTGTTTGGCTGCGAACAATTCAACAAACAAGTATTGGCAGTAATCCTGGGACTTGGCTTCAGCCCCTAGTGAAAAAGTAAAACAATAAGAAAAGGTGCCTGGGTAGAGTCACCCTGACACCCATAACTCTGGTATTAGGGTCCCAGAGGGACCCCCTCAGCGCTTTAAAAGGATTTTTTTTAATCCGCTGAAAATTAAAAAACTAAAAACAAGTGCAGGCTTGTGTGAGAGAACAGGGCTGATTGCAGAGGTCCCCTAACTTTTTGTCCCCATTTTTCACTTTTTGCTGGAGGTTTCCTGACTCTGATGGTATCCTGGGTACTGCTAACCAGTCCCAGGGCCTGTGCTCTGTGTAAAATCTGTATGCAAATTAGGCTAATTATAATTGGCTAAGTCAACCTACCCATAAGTCCCTAGTATAAGGTAGGGCATGTAGGTTTAGGGACCCTAGCATAGGTGGTGCACCCATTGGTGCATTTCTGAGGTGCCCAGTGTCATTTTAAAGGCAGGCCTGCTAAAAGTAGTTCCAACGTCTTAAACTACCTTATTTTTCCATATAAGTCACCCCTAAGGTGTGCCCTATGTGCTCATAGGGCTGGGTGCCATGTAACTATAAGCAGGGACCTTATAAAAATAGTTTTATAGGCCCTGGTGAGGTAAAACAGCCAAATTCATTTTTCCCTCATTGTAGTGAATGGCCTCCATAGGCTAGAATGGGGAGACTTTATTTTAATTTTAAAAATCCCCTTATATAACAGATACCGGACGTTTGGTATCAAATTAATTGTTATAATAAATGCCACAACTTCAAGTTGTTGGATTTTATATAACTTGTTCAGCTAAAGAGGTTTAAACTTTACCTGAAAAGTTGCCAACTTCAGCCCTGCAGTGTTTTGTGCTGCTGTGCTCTGATTGGCCAGCCTCTGGCATCCTGGCCAGACTGCCTTGATGAGGTGTGAAGTGGCCTGACTCAGCACAAAGAGATGTGCCTGGGGGAGGAGATCTCCCCTCAGCAGATGGTGAAGCAGGAAGGGGGAGGGCGGCCAACCTGGTCTTCAAAGGCAGAGAAGGACATTTGGAGCAACCCAGAAACACCCTCACATCCTGCAAACCCAGACAATTAGATGCCCCCTTGATTAGATTAGGAGAGGCCAGGAGAGGGGTGTGTTCAGGATTTTTAGCCACACCAGTGGGTGGGCTCAGCCAGATGTAACCTCCAAAAATCACTTTCAGCCATGATGAATTTTTGAGGAATGTTGCTCCCTGGGATTGATTTTTGCCACACTTCCCAGGAAGTGGTCGTCACAGGGGGAAGGACCATGTCCCTGATTGGAGAACCAGGACCCCCCTGTTTTTCACCCAGAAGCAAGGATAAAACTGGCAGACCTACACCCACACCTCAGATCCCTATAAGATTCCAACAAGGAAGAACTATAGGAGAAGAAGGACTGCCCTGCTGGACCCCTGACCTGCACCAGGACACTGCACTCTGGAGGACTGCACCAGCTGCACACTTGGGCTTCACCACTAAAAGGACTTTACCTGTCTTTTACTGCTTCAAGAAGGGACTCCCTGTTTGCTACAGGTACAAAGGAGCTGCCCAGAGTCCCCTGCATCAAGTCCTGCAAGCAGAACCCAGCTGACCAGCGTCCAGTGGCCATTTGAGGATTCTGACCGGGTGCATTCTGGGAATTGTAGTCCCAACTCCCAAGGAGCAACTCAGAGCTTCTGGAAACTTGGATCAAGTTGTGGACACTTCAAGGACACAAAAAGGACCTCTGGAAGAAGATCCAGAAGTTTGGAGATGTTTGGAGCAACTCCATAAGTTGAAGGTGCATTGTGGGAGTTGTAGTACCAGACCCCAAGAGGCACACCACAGCCGCTGAACCCTTGGCTGGTGCTGTGGACCACTTTCCTGAATCAAACACTTCTGAAAGTAAGTGTGACAGTGTTACCTCATGGGTGGTCTGAACTCTGGACTTTGTTCCTTTCCAGTGTGACCTTTTTAACCCTTTGAGCTCTAGTTGCTTCTATGCGCTAGAAAGCATAAATTCTTTAAAAAATTAATATCTCCGGTTCCCCTTATCCGATTCTATTCGTTTTGGTGTCATTTTAAAAATAAAAATATAATCTATTTTAATAAATTGATTTTGGATTTTTTAACTCTTTCCTGTGTTTTATTTAATTACTGTTTCGTGATATTTGATGCTTTACGCTTTGTCTCCTAAGTTAAGCCTTGTCGCTTGTTGCCAAGCTACGAAGGGTTGAGCTAGGTTTAATTTACTGAGACTTAACTTGACCTAAGTTGAGGTTAGTGGCCTATTGCTAAGTGTAGGTACTTACCTGCCCTTACCAATAACCCATTTTCCAACAGCTTGTTTCTGGGAAGAGCCCTGGTAGGCCAGGTCTCGGGGGCATTGGAATTTTGAATTGGGGGGGCATCTGCCCCCCCAGCATCCCTGGAGACCCCCCACCTTCCCAGGGCTATCATGTAACGTAATGCCGTGCCCCCCAACAGCTCCAGGGGCCACCATCTCCCCAGGGAGAAATGGATAATGAGATGTACGGGGCTGCCTAGCCCCCCCACAGCTAATCAATGAAGGTTATATGCAACAGCTGTGTTGCACGCCATACACACCTAGGGAGTGAGGCGAGGTGGTGAGCTGAGCAGCAGATCGAAACTGGAAGAGTCTCTTGCTGATGCCTCTGCCGTATTATGGACAACGGAATTGTATATCGGTAAACTGAAGCATCAACGAAAGGGCTGTGAAGGCGATGGGGGAGCTGTGTAGAAGATGTTTGACCCAGCGCTGCAGAGGTAGTGGTGGGGAGTATCTCCACTCGACCCAGGCCGGCCTGCAACACGCTGTCTGTCTGAACACACTCGGGGCATACAAGTCGGGAGCTATTGGCTCCTTTGATAACTGCTCCTGAGTGGATTTGAATTTTTGGACATATTTCCGGCACCTGAAATTGCCTGTGAGCCTCAAGGGAAGCAGACTCCACAAGAGTTGTTGAAGGGCTTTAAATTACTTGTAACAGCTGATGCACCACATAGGATTTTGAGACGGATAGGGCAGTTACATCAAATCAACGAGATTTATGTGTTGCTGTGCCGAAGAGGAACGATTTGGAGCCCTATATGAAAACATGTCAGAGAAAGGCAAATCAAGAGCTATTGAATGATGATCATATATTTGCATCTTCAATAAGTAGAGCACATACACAAGAGGAAGAGAGGAGAAGAACACCTAAAGCTAGCATCAAAGATTTGGAACATGCCCATATAACGGAAGTGAATAAATGATGGGGGAAAACTACTTTGCAGAAGTACCTAGAGTATAAAAGAATACCACATGGTTTAAGAATTTTATTAATGCCCACCTTGAATGACTTGGATGAGGATCTCATTAAAGGCTGGCAAAATGACAAAAATTACTGCTCTTATAAATTAATAAGAACCTTAATTATACATGCGGATAGAAAATTAGAGAAATTGGTCATGAAGATCAAAGAATTAGAACAAGAAGAAATCAAAGCGGCTAGGGAACAGATGGAAAAGAAAATCAACAAAAATGAATCTGAGGTTGAAAAAAGAAAAGCTACAAAAATTAACAGGGATAGAATAGATTATATGTCCGCCCGTATTTACATATTTGCCAGAAAATGTGACAGGCTTAGGAATAGAGTTGCGATGGACAAAGTGATTGATCAAAAAGCATCAAGAAAAATAGATAGCTCTGAGGTAAGCTCTGTCGAAGAGGAACTTGAGGCCTCCAATTTGGATTTTTCTGGGCAGCTGAGGCTAGTACAGATGGTACTGAGACAGAAAGGAAGAGGGAGAGGAACTGTGTCTGAGAGAGGGCAACAGCGGCAACAAAGGTGCAAGTCAAGAGCAGGAGGACTAGAAGAGGAAGGAAAACCAAGGTGAGGTGGAAAAAAGAGAAAGTAAAATGGAAAGGAAAGCTAATAGCGGACAACATAGTCAGCAATCTCTCCTCCAAAACACTTAGTTCAGACCAAATTAAGGTCCGCATCAAGGGGCTATCATTTTGCCCAGACTCTGAGATTAATCTTGCCAACCCACATATTGGTTTATATCAGTTTTGTTGTAAATTGTAACCTAAGAAGTGCCTTGAAACTCAATCTCCCACAAATAAAAGTAATGCAGTGAGCCAACTGGCAACTTCAACATCACTGTAAAGGACTTATTAGCCCTGAGAACACTTAGAACCGCAGAGTTGAAAGACAAATCTGAGGAGAACATGAGGAATAAGACCCAGCAGAGGTATATGATGAGCAATTCTGTAAGGATGGTAAACAGTGAAATAAAACCTCAGTCAGCTTTTTGCCTGCAATTACCACCTGGTGACAAAATTGACCTCTTCCAATGATAGAGGAAGTGAAGCATTTAGTTCAGAGAAGACAACCAATGCAAAGGCAAAGTAACTTGCCTCAAAAAAGAAGTAGAGCCTTGATAGAGCTGAGGGAAGATACAACAACCCTAATTAAAGCATCAGATAAAGGCAGCAGCATTGTGGTCCAAGAGAGCTCTGCTTAAATAGCACAAGCAGTGAGGCAATTAAATAATGACCAACATTATGAGAAGTTTAATAAGAATCAGATTAAACCTATAACCATTGAATTTTATTGGAGGCTGCAAAAATGGCTGAACTTGGATCTTCTTGATATGGAAGAATTAAGTTATCTCAAGATGAAACACCCTATCACAGCAAACATCTATTTTTTTCCAAAAGTGCATCCATGCTTACAGAGACCACCGGAACAGACCATTGTTAGTTCTATTGAGCCATTGCTTGAGAACACCTCAAGATTTGTTGATATCTTTTTGGTGAACTATGTGACCACCCTACCCTCCTTTCTTCGTGACACATGGATTTCTTAGCCAAAATCCATGATGTTCCTTGGCAAGAGAATTATATAATGTCAACAATTGATGTAACATCATTATATACCGCCATTCGACATGAAGATGGCATAATGGCTGTTGAATATTTTGTGAGCGCGAGATCTACAAGGTATTTGGAACATTCAAACATGCTTATAGAGATGCTATATTTTTGCCTTGCACACAATGTATTCATGTTTAATGGTGAGTACTCTTTACAGAAACAAGCCACAGGAAGGTGGACCTCATTCGCGCCTATGTACGAAAAACTCTTGACGGGGTTTTGGGTGGCTGAAACAATTTGGAAAAAGGAAAACCATGATATTTTGCAGCATGTCATTTTATGGACAAGGTTCATTGTTGACCTCTTCTTGATATGGGAAGGAGATATGAAAGGCTTAGAATATTTTGTCTTATCCCTCAACTGCATGTGATGGTGCTCCGCCACAACCCCCTCCTTACCTGGCATGTCGCTAGGTCCGGAAATGGATTGCTTCACCTCCACTCAATCCACACAGCTCCTGGAACAAGAAGTGAAGGAAAACAGATGTCAGGAGGGCAGGGATATGAAAACAACAACAGTGACAAAGGACTTTTGCTTGCAGAAATGGAGACCGGAAAGTGACTCCCCAAACATCGAATTCAATTGGATGCACCCGAGAGATCAACCGGGAGGAGGGCGTAACACAGAAGTAAAAGGGTGAGAGAAAATAGGGTGTTGGGAGGCAAATGAGCAGAGAGAATAGGAAGGAGAAAAGGAACTAAGAAAAAGCATATATATTGAGAAGCAGAACAACAAAGGAGAGGTGTGTCGGATATAGGCTGTGAAACCCCCTTGGCTTCCAACCAGACACAGCGCAACCCAACAGAGCAAGTTGACCAGGAAGACGCCGATCAGAGAGGAGGAGGAGAATGAGATCTGGATGGAAGAATGGTGGTTTCCATCGTCTCCTGACTATGCGCGAACCTTCCGCAAGTCAGGGAGACTTGTGGCCCTCAGGGTGAATGAACCAGGGATGGCAGTGAAAATTGTGAGAAGGGTTTATTTTGTGGTATACTTTCAGTTTTTCTTATTTCTGTTCTGGCGCAGGTTTTTCTTTTCTTTTCACTTTTCTTCCACATTTTTATTTATTTCTCTGGCTTGCATCTGAGACCACTTCTTTCTTCTTTTTCTACGCCACGCTGATCGGGGAGAGGGGAGTGTACCGCTGTAGTCATGCAGCATCTTATCTAGTCACTATGCTGTTCTTCTGCATGAATACCATACCATTCCCCAGTGTCTTAGAGTTTCTCCACCCTTTCCACGGGCATAGTCCTAGCACTCTGTTCCCCAGATGAGTGACACCCTATAGGTGTATCAATGGTGGTGTATATTATAAAAGATAACAGCTTACTTCAGTGTCTCTTCTTTCCCCGAGGATGATGGCGGGAGATGGCAAGAATTCTAAGAGAAGGAAAGAGAGCAAGAGAAAACCATTACTCCCTGGTCACAGTTGAGCCACATACACAGGATGCTCCCTAAGGAAGAAATAACCATTGTTATTGTTGCAATGAACACATATGTACTTGTAATAAATGCCAAAATTCAACCATGACCTAAGCCCCCTAAGCTTTATTTCTGACTCACCCTTTTGAAACGTGGTCTCAGAAGTGTGATCTGAGGAAATGGAGTAAGTGGTCACCAAAAGGGCAGAGGGACAACAGAAACTGGAACATATAATTTAGCGGTTTCTAGAGGCCACAACTGAGGATCGAGAGACCATGAAGAAAGCTATAACGGGGCAAGCCAAAAAGTTGGAAACAGTTGCTCAAGCCCAAGAAACCTCCATCGACAGCTGACGGATCTCCTTGGCCAACAGCATGGACATACTGCCTTACTATCGGTGGTCCTGCAGAAATACACCAAGGGAGAAGAGACAGACTTTTTCTTCAACAATGTTGAGTGCATGGCTCAGGTGGCAGCATGGGCGAGGGATAGGTGGGGACAGTATTGAGGTCCACTGCTCACGGAACAGCCTACAAGGCGGTTAATCCTTAAGGGAGTAGAGCATGCCCTAAGAAGATATCAGGAAGAGTATCTTAGAACAATGTGGGGTGGATGATGAGACTTGCCGCGTACAACTACGGCAAGTCAGAAAAGGGTCCCAAGAAACCTCTAGGGCCCTTTTCTATCGTGTCAAGGATTTGGAGGTTCGATGGCTTCACCCTGAAACCTCAACCAAGGAAGTTATTATGGGGAAAATCTATTTAGAGCAGTACTGAAACTCCCTACACCCCCTTTACAATATTGGGTTTGCCAACACAGCCAAGAGACTCTAGAGACAGTGTTTGAAATAGCCAGTGCCTTTAGTAGGGCACAGGAGGCACATAAGGGGAGGGATGACCCAGGGTGGAAGGGAAGGAATGTCCTTCCAACCAAGAAACCGAGGCCATAGAACCTTAGGGAAGACAGAATCCTTACCCTACCTTTGAACCCTGGTCCTAGAATCAATACCCCTAGTCCGACATGCTTTCACTGTCAGGAACAGGGTCATACTGTCCACTATTGTCCTCAGAAGGACCAACCCATCGAAATAGGGATGGTCAAGGCATCTTGAAAGGTCATATCAGAGATGAAACCTCATTATCACTGTTTCGTGAGGGTCAATGGTAGCTGCATCCCCGCTATGTTAGATACTGGTTGTTATCAGAGTGTGTCAAGACCTCATGATATTACTGAGGGAGTGACCCCAATGGGGAGTCAAGTGGCCCTTCAGTGTGTCCATGGAGATAAAAAGCCTTACCCACTTGCTGAAGTGACTGTCCAACAAAGAGAAGGCCCGGTGCTACCACTCAGGGTAGAGGTTGTTCCTCGACTCCTAGTGTCCATAATAATAGGAACCGTCCATCCAGTAAAAAAAGTAAGAGACTTGGCTAGATATCGCTACTTTTGCATAGACAGAAGAGGAATGGCCCATTTCAAAAGTCCTTAAGAGCTGAAACCAATGCCAAAAAGAGAAGCAGAAAGTGTCCAAAGCACTTCCTGTCCAGAGGGAGGATTTCATCTATGAGTCTGATAGAAAATTCTAGATGGCCAAAAGAAAGGAGTCCCAATTTCAAGAGGCATGAAAAGGGCCAATGAAGAATAGGGTCCCCAGGCTGTAGGCCCCACACTTTATTTACCAACAAGGGCTATTGTATAGGAAAGATGATCATAGTGGGCCCCAGCAACTATTACTCCCTACTCCTTTCCGTGAAAAGGTATTATACATGGCACATAGCCATATATTAGGTGGGCATTTTGGACCCGAAAGGACAGAAAGTGTAATCTTAGAATGTTTTTATTGGCCAAGTATAAATAGCCAAGCAAAGAGATACTGCCAGGAATGTCCTATTCGTCAGAAAACTAGCATAAGGCTTCTTAAAACAGCCCCCCGAGACCCCTACCAATTACCGAAGTCCCATTTTCTCAAATAGGCATGGATATAATATGTCCTTTACTTACTACCAGAAGTGGCTATCAATACCAACTGGTTATAGTTGATTAGGCCACCAGATATTCAGAGGACGTAGCCCTGTGCTGGCCCATCACTACTCTAATAGCGAAAGCCATTATAGATGTCTTCTCCAGAGTAGGTTTTCCCCACGAAATCCTAACATACCAGGGCACACCTTTTTTTTCACCCATCTCATGAAACAAATTTGTAGACAACTTGATATTCACACCTCGGGTGCCCTAGACGAGCTGGTCTTCCCTCGGCCACAGTTGCTGTGTGCCAAGGAAGAGACCAGCTCGTCATACAACCAGCTCACGGGGAGCGCTAGCACTCCTCCTGTGGGCCTCCTACCCCCCCATTGGCAGGGATGGAAGGGGAATGGCTTGCTCTTCCACCTTCAAACCCCCCACCCCCAGTGACGTCTTATGATGTCAGCGCACGTTCACGCGCTGATCTCATCAGAGGTCGCCCACATCGCGCTGGAAGCTTCTCTTTCGATCAGGGTGTGGGGGCAGGCAGAGGACATGAAAGGAAAAGAAAGGCCTTTCCTTTCATGTCTGAGCATTTCTGCAGCCCGAAATTATGAAGGGGAGCAACCCCTTGAGTAACGGTCGCTCCCCTGAGAGGCATTTCTTTTAAAGCCTTTTCTGCCCCACTGGAGGCAGATAGGCCTATTGTAAATAGGCCGATCTACCCACAGGGGGGGCAGAAACATCTAGACACCAAAGATCTTTTTTTGTTTACACGTGGGGAGCGACCCCTTAGGCAAGGGTCGCTCCCCTGGCGGGGCAAATTGTTTTTAGGCCTTCCCCCGGCGCAGATCGGACTATTAGGGAAGGGTCACTCCCCTGTGGGGCAAATTTATTTTAGGCCATTTCTTCCCACCCTGGGGGCAGATCGGCCTATTTTAATTAGGGTGATCTGCCCCTAAGGGGGGCAGAAACCACTAACAACAAGGGATTTTTTTTCATTAATTTTTTTACAGATGGGGAGTGACCCCTTAGGCAAGGGTTGCTCCCCTGAGGGGCAATTTTATTTTAGGCCATTTCTGCCCTCCTTGGGGGCAGATCGGCCTATTTTTCTTAGGCCAATCTGCCCCCAAGGGGGGCAGAAACCACTAGACACCAGGGATTTTTTTTTGCACCAATTTCAAGCAAGGGGAGCGACCCCTTAGGCAAGGGTCGCTCCCATGGGGGAAAAACTTATTTCAGGCTATTTCTGTCCACCTTGGGGGCAGATCGGCCTATTTTAAATAGGGTGATCTGCTCCCAAGGGGGGCAGAAACCGCTAGGCACCAGGATTTTTTTTTTTTTTACAGATGAAGAGCAATCCCTTTTTTTCTCCAATTTCATGCAAGGGGAGCGACCCCCTAGGCCAGGGTTGCTCCACTGGGGGGCAAATTTATTTTAGGCCATTTCTGCCTTTTTTAGGGGCAGATCGGCCTATTAGGCCAATCTGCCACCAGGGTGGCAAAAATCACTTAGGGATCAGGGATTGGTGTGTGTGTATGTTTTGTTTGGGGGGGCAGACCTTGGGCAAAGGTCACTCTTCAAGGGGGCACATTACTGTTGCCAATTTCTGCCCCCTTGGGGCAGATCGGCCTTTTTTTCTAAAGCCCAGAAAGGCCAGCAGAGACAGGTTAGATTTTTCTAAAAAAAAAATAGAGAGGAGGCCACTCCAAATAAATGGAGACAACGTTTGTTCTGGCCACCGGTGGGCAGATGGGGCAATTACTCCCGATCCAAACCACGGGTGGGGGGAGGAGGAAGCATACTAGATGCCAGGGAATTTTTTTTAAAAATAGTGGGGTGATGGCTACCAACCAGTATGGGCTGGTTATGTCCTCACCCCAACTGAAGTGGGTAATAGTCTTTGAGCTCTTCCCCTGCACACTTAAAGATCTTATCCCAATGGCAAGCAAGAGGACAGTTGATTATTTTAGGTTTTGATTTTACACTTGGGCCATGAGAGCTTGTCTAAATCTTAAATTCGTCCCACTTGGAATGGTGAGGGCTGCACTTTTTAGACTTTGGGATGCTGCCAGGTAGAAAAATCTACGAGATCTAGACACATCTCAAAAACTAAACATCTGGGTGAGTCCAGGGTGGTGTGCTTCACATGCACCCTGCACCATTTTTTTAACCACGATACCCTGCAAACCTCCAACTTTGCTTGAAATCACACATTTTCTCCACATTTTGGTAATGGAACCTTCCAGAATCTGCAGGTATCCACAAAATTCCTACCACCAAGCAATGTCACATTGATACCAATAAAAATTATGCCCTACTTGTCAGCCTAAAAATGTTTTTTCAAACTGCCCTTTTGGAACTGCTTTGGTTCCCCCTCAATTTCGACATTTTTTGGCTTGTCTCTGTCACAGGCACTTGGCCCACCTACACAACTGAGGTTTCATTTTTATGTGGAGACAGAGGAGAACGTTGGGTGGTAGGAACGTTGTGCCGGTGCAGTGGTACCACCCAGAAATGTGGGAAAAATGTGATTTTTTTGTAGCTAAATTTGAGGTTTGCTGAGGATTCTGGGTAAGAAAATACTGGGGGATCCATGCAAGTCACCCCTCCCTGGATTCCCTCAGGTGTCACATTTTCAGATATGTCTGTGATTGGTAGGTTTCCCTAGTTGACTGCTGAGCCCAGGACCAAAAACATGGGTGCCCCCCCCCCAAAAAAAAGGTAGTTTTGTATTTGATAATTTTGATGTGTCCAAGAAGTGTTTCGGGGCGGACACTAGGACCACCCACACAAGTGAGGTATCATTTTATTGGGGGATGTGAGGGAATGCTGGTTAGAAGGAAGTTTGGGGCCCCCCTCATATTCTAGAACTTTGCAGCACCGAAACGTGAGGAAAAAGTGTTTGTTTTGTTTGCCAACTTTTTATGTTTCAGAAGGATTCTGGGTACAGAACCTGGTGAGAGCGCCACAAGTTACCCCTTCCAGAATTCCCCTAGGTGTCTAGTTTTCAGAAATGTCCAGGTTTGCTAGGTTTTACTAGATACCGGATGAGCTAGAGGCCAAAATCCACAACTAGGCGATTAGCAAAAAACAGGTCTCTTTTCTTTGGGAATATGTGATGTGTCCATGTTGTGTTTTGGGTAATTTCCTGTCGCGGGCACTAGACCTACCCCCTCAAGTGAAGTACCATTTTTATCAGGAAACTTGGGGTAAAGCTGGGTGGAAGGAAATTTGTGTCTCCTCTCAGATTCCAGAACTTTCTGTCACCAAAATGAGAGGAAAAAGTATTTATTTGGCCACATTTTGAGGTTTGCAAAGGATTCTGAGTAACAGAACCTGGTCACAGCTCCACAAGTCACCCCATCTTGGATTCCCCTAGGTGTCTAGTTTTAAAAAATGCCCAGGTTTGCTAGGTTTCCCAAGGTGCCAGCTGAGCTAGAGGCCAAAATCCACAACGAGGAACTTTGCAAAAAACAGGTCAGTTTTCTTTAGGAAATAGTGAAGTGTCCATGTTGTGTTTTGGGGCATTTCTTCTCAAAGGCACTCGGACTACCCACACAAGTGAGGTACCATTTTTATCAGGAGACTTGAGGGAATGCTGGGTAGGAGGACATTTGTGGCTTCTCTTAGATTCCAGAAATTTCTATCACCAAAATATGAGGAAAAAGTATTTTTTTGCCAAATTTATAGGTTTGCTAATGATTCTGGGTAACAGAACCTGGTGAGAGCACCACAAGTGACCCCATCCTTTGTTCCCCTATGTGTCTAGTTTTCGGAAATGTCCAGGTTTGCTTGATGCTGGATGAACCATGTGCCAAAATCCACAGCTAGGCATTTTGCAAAAAACAGGTCAGATTTCTTTGGGAAAATATGATGTGTCCATTTTGTGTTTCGGATCATTTCCTGTCGAGGGTACTAGGCCTACCCACACAATGATGTACCATTTTTATCAAGAGACTTGGGGAAATGCTGAGCGAAAGGAAATTTGCGGCTACTTTTAGATTCCAGAAGTTTCTATCACCGAAATGTGAGGAAAAATTGTGTTGTTGCCAAAGTTTAAGGTTTGCAAAGGATTCTGGGTAACAGAACCTGGTGACAGCCCCACAAGTTACCCCATCCTGGGTTCCCCTTTGTGTCTAGTTTTCAAAAATATATATGTTTGCTAGGTTTCCTAGGTACCAGCTAAGCTTGAGACTAAAATCCACAGCTAGGCACTTTCCAAAAAACAGGTCAGTTTTCTTTGGGAAAATGTGTTGTATCCATACTGTTTTTTGGGGCATTTCCTGTTGCGGGCACTAGGCCTACCCACACAAGTGAGGTACAATTCTTATCGGGAGACTTGGAGGAATGCTGGGTGGAAGGAAATATGTGGCTCCTCTCAGATTCCAGAATTTTTTGTCACCAAAATGTGAGGAAAAAGTGTTTGTTTGCCAAGAATTGAGGTTTGCAAAGGATTCTGGGTAACAGAACCTGGTGAGAGCCCCACAAGTCACTCCATCCTGGATTCCCTTAGGTGTCTAGTTTTCAAAAATATATAGGTTTACTATGTTTCCCTAGGTGCCGGCTAAGCTAGAGTCCAAAATCCACAGCTAGGCACTTTGGGAAAATGTGATGTGTCCATGTTGTGCTTTGGGGCATTTTCTGTCACAGGCACTAGGCCTTCCACACAAGAGAGGTACCATTTTTATTGGGAGTCTTGGAGGAATGCTGGGTAGAAGGCAATTTGTGGCTTCTCTCAGATTCCAGAACCTTCTATCACTGAAATGTGAGGAAAAAGTTTTTTTTTATTGCCAAAGTTTGAAGTTTGGAAAGTATTCTAAGTAACAGAACCTGGTGACAGTGCCACAAGCCACCCCTTCCTGGATTCCCCTAGGTTTCTAGTTTTCAAATACGTAAACATTTGCTAGGTTTTCGTAGGTGCTGGCTTAGCTAGAGGCCAAAATCCACAGCAACGCACTTTGAAAAAACAGGTCACTTTTCTTTAGGAAAATGTGATGTGTCCTTGTTGTGTTTTGGGGCATTTCCTATCACAGGCACTAGGCCTACCCACACAAGTGAGGTCCCTTTTTTATCGGGAGACTTGAAGGAATGCTGGGTAGAAGGAAATTTGTGGCTCCTCTTAGAGTCCAGAACTTTCTATCACCAAAATGTGAGGAAAAAGTATTTTTTGCCAAATTTTAAGGTTTGCTAAGGATTCTGGGTAACAGAACCTGGTGAGAGCACCACAAGTGACCCCATCCTTTGTTCCCCTATGTGTCTAGTTTTCGGAAATGTCCAGGTTTGCTAAGTTTTACTAGATGCTGGAGGAGCTATAGGATAAAATCCACAGCTAGGCACTTTGCAAAAAATAGGTCAGTTTTCTTTGGGAAAATGAGATGTGTCCGTGTTGTGTTTTAGATCATTTTCTGTCATGAGCACTACGCCTACCCACACAATGAGGTAGTATTTTTATCAGGAGACTGGGGGAAATGCTGGATGAAAGGTAATGAGTGGCTCCTTTTAGATTCCAGAACTTTCTACCACCGAAATGTGAGGAAAAAGTGTTTTTTTTTGCCAAATTGTAAGGTTCGCAAAGGATTCTGGGTAACAGAACCTGGTGACAGTGCCACAAGTTACCCCATCCTGGGTTCCCCTACGTGTCTAGTTTGAAAACATGTATAAGTTTGCTAGGTTTCCTAGGTGCCGACTGACATAGAGGCCAAAATCCACAACTAAGCACTTTCTCAAAAACAGGTCAGTTTTCTTTGGGAAAATGTGATGTGTCATTGTTGTGTTTTGGGGAATTTCCTGAGGCGGTGACTAGGCCTACCCACACAAGGGAGATACAAATTTTTATCGGGAGACTTGAAGGAATGCTGGGTAGAAGAAAATTTGTGGTTCCTCTTGGATTCCAGAACTTTCTATCACTGAAATGTGAGGAAAAGGTATTTTTCTGTCAAATTACAAGGTTTGCTAAGGATTCTGTGTAACAGAACTTGGTGAGAGTGCCACAAGTTACCCCATCCTGGGTTCCCCTATGTGTCTCGTTTTTGGAAATGTCCAGGTTTGCTAAGTTTTACTAGATGCCAGATGAGCTAGAGGCCAAAATCCACAGCTAGGAACTTTGGAAAAAACAGGTCACTTTTCTTTGGGAAAATGAGATGTGTCCATAGTGTGTTTTGGGGTATTTCCTGTTGCAGGCACTAGGCCTACCCACACAAGTGAGATACATTTTTTATCAGGAGACTAGGAGGCATTCTGGATGGAAGGAAATGTGTGGTTCCTCTCAGATTCCAGAACTTTCTATTACTGAAACGTGATGAAAAAGTGTTTTTTATTCTTCAAATTTTGAGGTTTGCAAAGGATTCTGGGTAACAGAACCTGGTGAGAGCCCCACAAGTCTCCCCATCCTGGATTCCCTTAGGTATCTAGTTAAAAAAAATATATAGGTTTGCTAGGTTTCCCTAGGTGCCAGCTAAGCTAGAGGCCAAAATCCACAGCTAGGCACTTTGGGAAAATGTGATGTCTCCATGTTGTGTTTTGGGGCATTTCCTGTCACAGGCACTAGGCCTTCCCACACAAGAGAGGTACCATTTTTATCGGGATACTTCGGGGAATGCTTGCTGGAAGGAAATTAGTGGCTCCTCTTGGATTCCAGAACTTTCTAGCACCAAAAATGGGGAAAGGGTATTTTTTTGTCAAATTACAAGGTTTGCTAAGCATTCTGGGTAACAGAACTTGGTGAGAGCGCCACAAGTTACCCCATCCTGAGTTCCCCCATGTGTCTAGTTTTTGGCAATGTCCAGGTTTGCTAAGTTTTACTAGATGCCGGATGAGCTAGAGGCCAAAATCCACAGCTAGGAACTTTGGAAAAAACAGGTCAGTTTTCTCTGGGAAATTGAGATGTGTCCATGCTGTGTTTTAGATCATTTCCTGTCATGGGCACTAGACCTACCAACACAATGAGGTACTATTTTTATCAAGAGACTTGGGGAAATGCTGTGTGAAAGGTAATGTGTGGCTCCTTTTAGATTCCAGAACTTTCTACCACCGAAATGTGAGGAAAAAGTGTTTTTTTTGCCAAATTTTAAGGTTTGCAAAGGATTCTGGGTAACAGAATCTGGTGACAGTGCCACACGTTACCCATCCTGGGATCCCCTACATGTCTAGTTTTTTAAATGTATAGGTTTGCTAGGTTTTCTAGGTGCCAGCTGAGCTAGATCCCAAAATTCACAGCTAGGCACTTTCCCAAAAACAGGTCAGTTTCTTTGGGAAAATGTGATGTGTCCATAGTGTGTTTTGGGGCATTTCCTGTTGCGGGCACTAGGCCTACTGACACAAGTGAGATACAATTTTTATCAGGAGACTAGGAGGCATGCTGGATGGAAGGAAATGTGTGGTTCCTCTCAGATTCCAGATCTTTCTATCACTGAAATGTGATGAAAAAGTGTTTTTTTTTTCTCACATTTTGAGGTTTGCAAAGGATTCTGGGTAACAGAACCTGGTGAGAGCCCCACAAGTCTCCCCATCCTGGATTCCCTTAGGTGTCTAGTTTTAAAAAATATATAGGTTTGCTAGGTTTCCCTAGGTGCCGGCTGAGCTAGATCCCAAAATTCACAGCTAGGCACTTTCCCAAAAACAGGTCAGTTTCTTTGGGAAAATGTGATGTGTCCATAGTTTGTTTTGGGGAATTTCCTGTTGCGGGCACTAGGCCTACTGACACAAGTGAGATACAATTTTTATCAGGAGACTTGGAGGCATGCTTGGTGGAAGGAAATTTGTGGCTCCTCTCAGATTCCAGATCTTTCTATCATTGAAATTTGTCGAAAAATAGTTTTTTTGCCAAATTTTGAGGTTTGCAAAGGATTCTGGGTAACAGAACATCGTAAGAGCCCCGCAAATCGCCCCATCCTGGATTCCCTTAGGGGTCTAGTTTTGAAAAATGCACAGGTTTGATAGGTTTTCCTAGGTGCCGGCAGAGCAAGAGACCAAAATCCACAGCTAGGCACTTTCCCAAAAACACCTCAGTTGTCAATGTAAAAATGTGATGTGTCCATGTTGTGTTTTGGGGCATTTCCTCTCACGGGCACTCGGCCTACCCAAACAAGTAACATACCCTTTTTATTGGGAGACTTGGAGGAATGCTGGGTGACAGGAAATTTGTGGCTCCTCTCAGATTCCAGAACTTTCTATCACCAAAATTTGAGAAAACTGTTTTTTTTTGCCAAATTTTGAAGTTTGCAAAGTATTCTAGGTAACAGAACCTGGTGACAGTGCCACAAGTCACACCATCCTGGAATCCCCTAGGTTTCTAGTTTTTAAAAATGTATAGGTTTGCTAGGTTTCCCTAGGTGCCGGCTAAGCTAGAGGCCAAAATCCACAGCTAGGCACTTTGGGAAAATACGATGTCTCCATGTTGTGTTTTGGGGCATTTCCTGTCGCAGGCACTAGGCCTTCCCACACAAGAGAGGTACCATTTTTATTGGGATACTTCGGGGAATGCTTGGTGAAAGGAAATTTGTGGCTCCTCTCAGATTCCAGATCTTTCTATCATTGAAATATGTCGAAAAATAGTTTTTTTGCCAAATTTTGAGGTTTGCAAAGGATTCTGGGTAACAGAACATGGTAAGAGCCCCGCAAATCACCCCATCCTGGATTCCCTTAGGGGTCTAGTTTTGAAAAATGCCCAGGTTAGATAGGTTTTCCTAGGTGCCGGCTGAGCAAGAGACCAAAATCCCCAGCTAGGCACTTTCCCAAAAACACCTCAGTTGTCAATGTAAAAATGTGATGTGTCCATGTTGTGTTTTGGGGCATTTCCTCTCGCGGGCACTCGGCCTACCCAAACAAGTGACATACCCTTTTTATTGGGAGACTTGGAGGAATGCTGGGTGACAGGAAATGTGTGGCTCATCTCAGAATCCAGAACTTTCTATCACCAAAATGTGAGGAAACAGGTTTTTTTTGCCAAATTTTGAAGTTTGCAAAGTATTCTAGGTAACAGAACCTGGTGACAATGCCACAAGTCACACCATCCTGGAATCCCCTCGGTTTCTAGTTTAAAAAAATGTATACATTTGCTGGGTTTCCCTTGCTGCCGGCTTAGCTAGAGGTCAAAATCCACAGGTAAGAACTTTGCAAAAAAACGGTCAGTTTTCTTTAGGAAAATGTGATGTGTCCATGTGGTGTTTTGGGGCATTTCCTGTCACAGGCACTCGGCCTACCCACACAAGTGAGGTACCATTTTTATCGGGAGACTTGAAGGAATGCTGTGTAGAAGGAAATTTGTGGCTCCTCTTAGATTCCAGAACTTTCTACCACCGAAATGTGAGGAAAAAGTTATTTTTTTTGCCAAATTTTGAATTTTGCAAAGTATTCTAAGTAACAGAACCTGGTGAGCTAAGCACTTTCCAAGCTGGCTAGTAAGGGGACTCCGAAATTCAGAGATGTACAAATAACCACTGCTTCTCAACACCTTATCTTGTGTCTATTTTGGAAATACAAAGGTTTCCTTGTTACCTATTTTTCACTCTTTATATTTCACCAAATAAATTGCTGGATACCTAGTATACAATGAAAACCCATTGCAAGGTGCAGCTGCTTTACTGGCTTTGGGTACCTAGGATTCTTGATGAACCTACAAGCCCTATATGCCTTTACTGGAAAATCTCACTGAGCTGAAGATTTGCATGGGTCAAATCCATGAGATAACTCAACAAAACTTAGAGGATGCTCATAGGCCTCAGAAATAGCAATATGGTAAACACACCACCCTAGACAGTTGTCTGTAGGAGATATGGTATTGGTGATGATGCTAATAAAATGTTGTGTCAATGGCAGTGCCCCTACAAGGTATTGGAGGTGGTTACTCCTGTCACCTACAGACTGGAATTGAATAAAGAAAAAAAGAAAGTCAAATATGCCACATAAAGTGGCTAAAAAAATGCATGTAGCTCGTGAAGACGTAAAAACCTAAGTGTCTGACAGTATATCAGTGACACTTGATCCAGACACGAAAAGATAGCTCCTCAAGTATTTATCTCCTAGCCTGTCTGCCTTTTCCACCTCCCCCAGGAAGGACTGACATACTCACACATTCTATTCCTACCATACACAGTAGGATTGTGCGCCTTAAGCCATGTTGCATACTTGAAGCCCAAAGGAAGGCGATAAAAGAGGAAGGCCAAACCATGTTAGAGATGGGGGTCATAGATCCATCCATAAGCAAGTGGAACTCACCCATCATGTTAGTTCCTGAACCTGATGATTCTATCAGGTTTTGTATAGATTTCCGCAAGATGAACAAAATTTCCAAGTTTAATTCTTATTCCTTACCCAGCATTAATTAAATGATAAAACAGTTGGGCACCTCACGGTATATCAGTACATTAGACCTTTGTAAGTGTTACTGGCAGGTACCACTCAACCCTGCTGATAAAGGGAAGACCACCTTTTCCACTCCAGACGGGCTCTTTCAGTTTATTGTTCTTACTTTTGGCCTTCATAGAGCACCAGCTCTGATCCAATGAATGATGAACACAATGTTGGCTCCCCATAAAACCTATGCAGTCGCCTATATAGATGATATAATTATCCATAGTTCTATCTGAGAAGGGCATTTTCAACACTTAGAGAAGAAATTATGGGCCAGATGTTCAAAACTTTTTGCACGTCACAAACAGCGAATTTTGCTGTTTGCGATGTGCAAAAAGCACATTGCGATGCCCAATCTCTGTTTTGAGAGTCGGTAACCTGGTTAGCGATTCGCAAAATGGGACAGCAAGTCGCAATTAGGAACGGGTGTTCCCCTTCCTAATTGCGAGTCACAGCGCGATGCTGTATTGTTTTGTGACCGCGAACGCGGTTGCAAAACAGTCGCAGTTAGCACCCATTTCAAATGGGTGCTAGCCATTCGCAAAAGGGAAGGGGTCCCCATGGGACACCTACTCCTTTGTGAATGGCACTGAAAACATTTTTTCAGAGCAGGCAGTGGTCCATAGGAACAGTGCCTGCTCTGGAAAAATGAAACAAAAACATTTCATTTTTTAGTTTTGTAATGTATCTCGTTTTCCTTTAAGGTCTTACAAAGTCCAGACTTCAAAAAACCTTTCATCTTTCAAACAGATGTGTTGGAAATGGCCCTTTTTACAGGGTTATCCCCAATTTATTTGCCTTATTCCTTCTATTTTTATAGATTTGTTTTTGCTGTATATTGTTTTTGCACACTTTATCATTGTTGATCAGTGCTAAACTGATGGCCCTTTTTACAGGGTTATCCCCAATTCATTTGCCTTATTTCTTCTATTTTTTCAGATTTGTTTTTGCTGGTTTATTGTTTCTGCACACTTCAACATTGCTGATCAGTGCTTAAGTGCAAAGTGCTCAAAATTTAAATTGTACTGTTGATTGGTTTATCCATGATTGGCATATTTGATTTACTGGTAAGTCCCTTGTAAAGTGCACTAGAGATTCCCATGGCCTGTATATTAAATGCTACTAGTGGGCCTATAGCACTGATTGTGCCACCAACGTGAGTAGCCCTGTAAACATAGCTCAGAACTGCCATTACAGTGTCTGTGTGTGCAGTTTTAAACTGCCAATTCAACCTGGAAAGTGTACCCACTTGCCAAGCCCAAACCTTCCCTTTTACCACATGCAAGGCACCCCTAAGGTAGGCCCTAGGTAGCCCTGAGGGCAGGGTACAGTGTTTGTTAAAGGTGGGACATGTACTGATGTGATTTACATGTCCTAACAGTGAAATATTGCCAAATTTAGTTTTCACTGCCGCAAGGCATATCTATCTAATGGGTTAACATGGGGAATGCCTTTAATTCGCCTTAAAATGCAAATTCCCTTTAAGAGCAGACAGACATTTGGAGTTGGGGGTCTCTGAAACTCACAATTAAAAAATACATTTTTTAGTGAAGTTGGTTTTTAGATTGTTAGCTTGAAAATGCCACTTTTAGAAAGTAGGCCTTTTCTTCCTTAAACCATTCTGTGACTCTGCCTCTTTGTGGATTCCCTGGGTCAGTTTGACAGTTGGGCTGTTTACACCTCTCCACTAGATAGTGACACAAACGGAGCTGGGGTGTAACCTGCATATCCTGATGGACCATCTGAGCTAGAGTGGAGGGAGGAGTGGTCACTTGCACCTCAAAGGACTGTGACTGCCCTCACAGAATACAGTCTCCAACACCCTGGTGTGTGTCTTGGGCCTGTCCTGGGTAAGGCAGGATTGTTTCCACAACAGAGACTTTTCTTTGAAGTAGGCCTACTTCAAAGGCAGCAAGGGGTGTTAGTAGTGGACCCAAAACCCCAGACATTTAGAATCTTCCTGGAATTAAGAGGAACCTCTGCCAAGGAGAAAAGTTGAAGAGATGGAGGAGGAGAACTGCCCCTTTGCTGTGTTGCTTTGCTGGGTTGGCCTGCAGTTGCTTTTTCTGCCTTTAAGGAAAGCAAAGGGTGAACTTTGCTGCGTATCCTGCTTGAGAAATTTCTCCAAGGGCTTAAAGGGCTTGGAGTAGAGCTTGTCTCCTGTTGGAAGTCTCAGGAATATCAAAGACTTCAGTTTAATCAGCCTACAGCATTGGGAACTGTGTGTTTTGTGCTGTTCAAGAAGAAAAACCACAGTGACGCCGTCAACACCGCCACTGGCCTGCACCGTGACCTGCTGACACTGCACGGAGTTGCACTGCCCTCCTCACACCTCGGCCCTGTTCTCATTGACTCTGTAATGTGATGCCACCACTGATCCGCTGCTCGCACCATGACTGATGGACCCCGCACTGCTGCATTGCCTTGCTCACACTGCAGCCTGGGCATCCCAGAGAACTGTGCTCCTGCTGACACCAGCGCCACTGCCTGCACCGTGGCCTGTGGATGCTGCTCATGAGGTACACGAAGCACCATCCCATCCCGCACCACGGCCACAGTCCACCCACACCAGCACCATCGACTTGAGAGTCGTCAACCGACATCCCGGTCTACCTCGCGACCAGTGGATGCCGCACAGAGCTCATCCCAGACCGCACTGTCAACTTGGGCCTACCGATGACAGCACTTCAGCAACAATGACACCACTGCCTGCACTATGACCTGGTGACACCACACCACACACCGCCCCTCTTCATACCGCAGCCCTGGTCTCACCGACGCCACTGGACGACCATCACTGAGCCGCTGCCAGCACCGTGACTTGTGTGCACCACAAGACGCACCGTCCCGCTTCGCACTGCATCCCTGACGCCATCCACACCAGCGATCCTGACATCATCAGCCCAGAGTTTGATCCGCAACGTGTGTGACTTCAAGGGCCTGACGACTCCCACACCAACTCCAGAACCGACACCGCGAGATCAGCGACACGAGTGACGATGCTCTCCGGAGCTCACGACGAGGATCACATTGCCCTCCTAATCCAAAGGTACTGTTTCGAGGGTCTTCCTAACACCCTAGATGGCCTACGACGCCTCCGGCCAGCAAGAACTGTTGGTTTTAGTGATTACGATGCCGTGAGAGCCCCAGGTGGAGCTATCGACTTCAAGAAACTGTATTTTTAAGTTAATTCTTGCAAAATTAATCTTTCTTACTGTATGTTGGATTTTTATTGTATTTGGTCTTGTTTTACATAGATAAATATTGGCTTTTTTCCTAAAACTGATGTTATGTACTTTTGTAGTGTTTTCACTGATTACTGTGTCATGATCAAATGCTTTACATATTGCTTCTGAGATAAGCCTGGCTGCCCATGCCAAGCTACCAAGGGGGTGAGCAGGGGTTATCTGAGTGGGTAGCTCCCTTATCCTGACTAAAGTAAAAATCCCTACTTGGACATGGTGCAAACCAACTGTCAACTAGACCTCATTCCTAACAAGATGAATCTGGGGTAGGTTAGGGGGCGGTTCTCTCCCAAACAGAAAAACATGGTGCTGAAAGACTTATCTTACACATAAGCAGAAAAATTCAACCAAAGAAAAAGAAGCCCTTGCCATCAAATGGGCAGTAGAGACCCTACAATACTGTCTAGAGGGTCGTGTGTTTTCCCTTTACACGGACCACACCCCTTTGGAAAGGCTGTCCCATAAAAAAAACAATAACTCATGCATCCTTAGATGATTCTTAGCCATGCAGCCTTACAGATTCACCACATTACATAGAGCAGGAAAACAACAAGTTAACACTGACTTCCTGTCCGCTACCCCTGATTTGCCAGCTCCAGCCAAGTTAGAGCTACCACTCCACTTTCTGCCAGTGGGGAGTTGTCAAACAGCTCCTTCTAGCAGAAAGGAGAGATTTAATCTGTTTCCTGCAAACAAATATGCGTGCAGGGAAACAGATGAAAACATTGCTCCAGCAAGCAGGAAGCTACTATTTAAAATTCAAAGCAGTTTCCTGCTTGTGGGAGCAGTGCCGGCTCCTGCAGGATGAGGGGAGCTGGCTAGGATGGTGGGGGCCTTGAGACTTCCCCCGTGGTACTGTCACTCTCTCTTTCTCTCTCTTCCATGCCATGAGAGAGAGAGAGATTGTTGTTACAATGGTCTCTCCATACAATGACTTCAAAAAGTCAGTCTAGCAAGATGTTTGGTATGAATGCAATCATTACATTTGTATGCAGTGCATAACAGAGTCACTTCTGACCTACTGGTCAATGTCTTGTTCTGTCATTCAGTAGGCTAAAAGTTCAAATCCTAGCATCGCTTGGCAGTGTGTTTGTTGATCTACTAGTGTTTTGACTGTTAAACCTTGCTAGTGATAGAGCATTCGCGTTTCTTTCCAATCACATGCATGATTTGACTCTCATAGTTATGTCTGGAAGCATCTCAGTAAAGAGTCACCTATGGCCTAAAGGTTTTAGTCACAGACCCTCATACTGAAAGTTGAGGGTTCTACTCCAGGTGTGTTTTTGGTAATTTTTCCTTCTATATTTTCTTTTAAACTTCAAAAGAGTAAGGTTCATACTGAAAGGTGATCTCACTCTTTTTAATTGACAAGTACATTTTACTTTTCATTGTGTCCAGAAATATCACATTCTAAGTATATCTTTCATTAAAGCCTAAACAACTCTCTATCTTTCTCCCTCTCTTTCTTTCTCTCAATTTATCTTTCAATCTCTTTCTCCAACTCATACACCCACTCAGATCTTAATGCACCCATTCACAGACCCATTCAGACACCCATGCACCACTCACAGACCCACTTAGACCTTTGTGTACCCAGTCAAGGCCCCACTCAGACCCTCATGCACACACTCACAGACCCACTCATGCACCTACTCACAGACCCATTCAGACTCTTTCTCATCCACTCACAGACCCACTAAAAGCCTTACACACCCACTCACAGACCCACACAGACACTGATGTACCCATTCTCACACCCAGACACTTTCACATCCACCCTCACACCCAGATCAACCTCTCACACCTATTCTCACAACCAGAGAGAGAGGTCAGGGTCAACTCCTGCCAGGGTTAGGTGGTTAGGGGGTTGGCCAAAGGCCCTGCATGGTGGTGGTTGGATTAACATATATTAATAAAAATTACTTTCTGTTAAAAAAACATAGAAATTGACATATAGTAATACAAATTACTTTGCGTTACAAAAACATAGAAATTCACTGAAAAAAACAAAGGTTACAGGGACGCTGTAGTTAGGAAATGCCCTAAGACAACTATAACTTGCACCCTCGCAATGCACTGCCAATTACCCCACAAATTATGGCACTCATGCCATTTTTGATAACATCATTGATAATATCAACGTAATACTTGCTGTAAAATGTTTGGAAAAAAAGTTGTGTATGGCAGTTGCCCAAGTTATACTTACCATATAGCATGAGTTACAGTTACTTGAGATAACTCTAATAGGTGAATTTCCATGGTTCTGTATGTTCTTGCGCTTCGTTAGCCCGATGCCCCTGGGTGGGCCGAGTCCTGTGGGCTTTTGTTTTTTTTAAGTGGGTGGCCTTTCTGGCCCGCTCTCACTGCCCCAGGACCACCACCTCCCCGGCGTGATCTCTTAATTAATGTGGGCGGGCAGTGCCCATCCGCTGCCCTGAGGAACAGCACCCCTGAGGAAACATGTTATTTAGAGCAAGGGGGGCACTCAGCCCCTGCTACCCTGGGGAACACAACCCTCTGGGGCAACACTATATTTGGTTAAGGGGGCATGTGACCCCCCACACCCTCAGGGACCACCACAACCCAGGGCGAATGTTGAAGCCGAGGACCAAAATGGCTGCCAACACTTCTTGCTTGGAGTGTTGGCAGCCAATCAGGAGACCTCTCTGGATCCACGGACCTAGATATACAACTTTTCTTCCCCTTTAATATCTCAAAATCTACTGAATGGATTTACACCAAATAAAACAACAGTGATATGGGGACCAAAAGCTACCTTTTTGCCAAATTTGATGTAATTCTGTGCAGTGGTTCAGGCAGCAGGTGTGTCTAAAGAGGCTATGGTCATGAACATGGGAAACAAACTTTTTTTGACCCCCACGTTTTGTCGGTACCTGCTTGATGGATCATCCTGAAATTTTCCAAGCTCAAAACGCAACTTTACACTTGACACTTTTTTTGGAAAATGTTGTGAATGTTCATCAAACAGTGCCAAAGATACAGGCAATTCAAAAAATGTTTTTTCTATGGAAACTAGGTCCTAGATGTAACTACCTTATGGCAACTATGATCATGTTTCCCTAGGAAATGCATTTTTTGGTTTTCTTATATCTTTGATGTTGGTTGACAAATCTTCACAGACCCTTCCCAATAAAAAAAATCACCTCAGCTCCTTCCTGGAAAGTTTCTTGGGAATCTTTCAAGCAGGGGCTGAGAACAAATGTGACGGGTCCCAAGATGCATTTACCCATTCATTTTCCCATAAGAACGTTAGACAGAGCTACAGCCCAAACCACTCAACAGATGTAAATTAATTCAGTACTATTTGAACAATTAATGATCCCAAATTTTGTATATTTCATGCTTCGCTGACCCGAGAGATCTCCTGCTGAGATCTGATTAGCTGCCACCACATCAACTAGAAAGTAGTGACAGCCAGGACTTGGGATTCAGTCCTGAGTCCTGAAGAAATGCAAAACAAAATTACATAGTTAGCAGGGTAGGGATACCATTACACTCAAGGCCTGGTGGCGGGGTCCCAGAGGGAGCCCTGCCTGGGCAAAACAAGTTTAAAAAAAATAGTATGCCACAAATTCATGGCAGATCTGCAAATGCATGGTAAAATAAAAAACAATACCCCCAAGAGTGAGCCACAACCCTAGGTGTGGCACATAGGTGATTTTAGGGGACATGGTGTATGGCCCCTGTTTGAGGTGGTGCATTCTGGTTGGCTGAGGCTGGGCACTAGCCAGGCAGAACTCCCAACCACAATCAAGGGAGGGTGATTACACTCACTGTATAACCTTCGCTCACCCTTGGGTGCTGGACACTGAGCAGTTAGGCTTATCACAGGGGCAATGTGTAAAGCAATGGCAAAGCAATACACACAACAATTATGTTGAGCATCACAAAACAGACTTCACACAAAGTTTATGTAAATACGTTTTGCATCCAACACACTATTAATTAACACAGCATGAATAAATTGTTACTATGGGCAGTAATCACCTTTTGAAACAACACTAGCAGTACTAGGCCCAACTGTGTTAAAATGACATTTTCAGTGTGCACACTTGAGAAACTAATACATTTCCTCCCAGCACCCTCATGCAGTGCCAAACATTGTCAGCACAAGACCCACCCTGGCAATTACCCCAAATCAATTATAAACAGTCATGGGGTACAGCCTGGTTCACAACAATAGCAGCAAAATGTACATACAGAGTAATGCAGCACTTTAAATTAGACCCGTGCCCTGGGCTGCACAGGTAAAATCTGGGGTCAACTGTGTAGATTCTCTGGCAGGGATTGATATGTCTGGCAACAACGTCCTACAGTGTAACACTCACCCGTAATTGCTCCCACACGCTCACTCCGCCCCACTAAACTGTGCCACGGCTATCAGGTGGCTCATAAATTACACACCCTAATGTGGTACACTGATATCTGGCCAATTAGCTGTTGCTGCACTTGCAGACACCTTTTGGGCCCCAATCCCTTCTTCCACCCTCCAACTGGCCCTATTACCTTGTATCCCATTAGCTGAAGATGCGAACAGCCTTTGCCCGGGTTGCACATTGCCGGAGTCACTCTTGCTCAGGCACTCACGGACAGTATGGGGAAAAGGAAGAGATACCAGTGGAGCAGATGATAGTCAACAAATGGAAGTCTCGCTACCACTCAAGAAGTTCACTGAGAGGTCTTGCACCATACCTTCCGGTGCATGCCAAGGTCAGCACGGGGGAGGGTCACTGGGGGACACCCACTGGTCACAGTGGCACCCAGCTGAGCCTGGAATTCTAATACACAATAGTTACCAAACTCTGCACCTCCCTGGGAGGAGGTGCAATGTGTGGGTCATGATGACTTGAGAAGCCCTAGACGGTCCTGGTTGCACATGAAGAGATAGCGATCAGCACCTCCCTCGAGTGGGCAATTAAATGAGACACACTGTTCACAAACACAAAGGCACTCATTACAACCCTGGCGGTCGGTGTCAAAGTGGCAGTAAAACCAGGCCGGCGGAAAAAAAAACTCACGACCATGGTGGAAACCGCCAACATAGACAGACACTTTAACACTCCGACCGCCGCGGCGGTACAAACAAACACCGCGGCAGTAACCGCCAACAGAAAGGCGGAAGACAATGTACCGCCCACAGTACTACAACCGGCCAATCCGCCACCTTTTTCAGGGCGGTTTCACCACGAACAAAAACACGGCAGAAACAGGACTTGGAAGGGAAAACGCTCACCTCTACACACCCCACGAGGAACCAGGAGGCCATGGAGCCAGAACTCCATATTCTACCTGCCTTTGTCTTCCTGCTCCTCTACCAGGAGCACGAACGTCAGCTGCGAAGACCACGGTGAGTACTGCACCTACGACACAGGGGAGGGGGAGGGAAAAGAGAGTGACACACACATGCAACATGAAACACACCCACCCACACCCACTACAACACACACACTAATACATGTTGATACATTACAGTCACACCCCCAACCCCCCCAGAAGAATGCAAAGACAAAAGGAAAGGATTGTAACGATTGTAATCAATTAAAAACCAGTACTCAAAAATATATATACACTATTAACAAATATATACAGTAATAATACGAGTGCAAGTATTGGTCCATTTATAGTCCGTGGACCACTGGGCCCAATATGCATGGACGAGGCACACACTCGATACCCGATCAAAACGGAGAGAACACTGCAGGGGCATCAGATAGAAATACAACAGGCACCTCAGGGGGAAGGGAAGGGGGGGCACCTCAGCCGGATGAGTGCACGACGCCAGATCCACGAGGGGGCTCAATGCCCACTGCTGTATCCTGGGGAGTGCAAAGTCACAGTCTCTCAAGTCTCTCAAGTGGGTGGTTTGCCCACTGCTTAATCCTGGGGAGTGCAAAGCCACAGTCTCTCAAGTCTCTCCAGTGGGTGGGTTGCCCACTGCTTTATCCTGGGGAGTGCAAAGCCACAGTCTCTCAAGTTTCTCCAGTGGGTGGTTTGCTCACTGCTTTATCCTGGGGAATGCAAAGCCACAGT
The DNA here is from genome assembly GCF_031143425.1 of Pleurodeles waltl. Classification (NCBI taxonomy): domain Eukaryota; kingdom Metazoa; phylum Chordata; class Amphibia; order Caudata; family Salamandridae; genus Pleurodeles; species Pleurodeles waltl. The sequence continues at coordinate 73,011,440 of NC_090439.1, forward strand.
CTCTCAAGTCTCTCTAGTGGGTGGTTTGCCCACTGCTTTATTCTGGGCAGTGCAAAGCCACAGTCTCTCAAGTCTCTCAAGTGAGTGGTTTGCCCACTGCTTTATCCTGGGGAGTGCAAAGCCATAGTCTCTCAAGTGGATAGGGCTTTGTGCCCAGAGTGCTTCATCCTGCCCGTGGCGGCCTCAGTAGCGGTGGTGCTTGCGGCGCTCATTGGCCTGCCGTGCTGGTGGGTGGCTCAGTGAGCGTGCTGCTGGCGGTGGTGTCCTTGACAGCGGTGCTGGTGGCAGCGGTGTCCTGGGCAGCGGTGCTGCTGGCGGCGGTGTCCTTTGCAGCGGTGCTGGTGGCGGCAGTGTCCTTGGCAGTGGTGCTGGTGACGGCAGTGTCCTGGGCAGCGGTGCTGGTGGGGGCGGTGTCCTGGGCAGCGGTGCCGGGGTCCTGGGCAGTGGTGCTGCTGGCGGTGGTGTCCTTGGCAGCGGTGCTGCTGGCAGCGGTGTCCTTGGCAGCGGTGCTAGTGGCGGCGGTGTCCTTGGCAGTGGTGCTGGTGACGGCAGTGTCCTGGGCAGCGGTGCTGCTGGCGTCAGTGTCCTAGGCAGCGGTGCTTCAGGCGCCGTTGTCCTTGCGATGTCCTTGGCAGCGGTGCTGGTGGCGGCGGTGTCTTTGGCAGCAGTGCTGGTGGGGGCGGTGTCCTGGGCAGCAGTGCCGGTGTCCTGGGCAGCGGTGCTGCTGGCGGCGGTGTCCTGGGCAGCGGCGCTGGTAGCAGTCTTGTCCGCCGTGCAGGTTGGCGGCGACTTCCCTTTCTTTCTGTGCCCCTTCCCCACCTTGGATGGTGGCCCAGCATTCTTCCCACTCCCAACTGTAGTCCTGGGAGGGCCCTTGGTGGCAGGTGTTTTACTCTTCTCCCTCTGGGCAGTGGCCAACTTCCTATGCTTCTGAGGTGGGGGACTGTCCGTCGTCTGGCTCCTTGGCACTCTGGCTGCCCTGCTGCTTGGCGCACTCCAGAAGCCGGTTACTGCTGGCATCGCTGTTCCCGCTGATGTGGTGGCTGAGGCGCTGGGTTGGGACCTGGAAAGGCGTGCCCTAGGGGACTGTAGGGGAGGGGGAGGTGAGGGGAGGAGGTCAAGGTTGGACAGGAAACGTTTTTTAGACACACTGGGATGGGTAGATGGAGGGGGTTTGTGAGTGGAGGAAGAGGTAGTGGTTGTAGGAGGTGAACGTTTGCTGACTTTGGGTGAAGGTGCATGGGCTGGAGGCTGTCGTGAGGTGGATGGCTGTTGGTTGGGTGTGTGACTGTGTTTGTGTACCTTGGGAGGTGGGCTCACAGACACACTGGGAGAGGACACAGGGGATGTGTGAATGGCAGTGGGGGTGGTGAGTGCACGTGAGCGGTGTGTGGTGATGGGTGTGCTGGTGATGGACGTAGTGGATGAAGATGTAGTGCATGCAGGTGTGAGTGGAGATGTGACAGGGAGTGAGGAGGGAGACAAGCAGGAGGGGGACACCATGGAGGCAGTGGCTGTTGGTATGTCTGCATGGGTATGATGCTTGTGTGAGTGCCTGTGGGATGTGTGGTGTGCTTATGTTTGCCAGAGCTTCCGTTGTGTGTTGAGGTGTGTGCATGCTGGTCTGATGGTGTGCTTGGGATAGGCTGAGGTACAGGGGTTTGGGTCTGGGTGGAGGAAGTTGGAGGGGGGAGGCTGGACACAGGGACAAGGGCTGTCATCAGTGCTGAGGCCAGAGTCTGAAAAGCTCGCTGTTGGGCTGCCTGACCAGAATGAATGCCCTCCAGGTACGCGTTGGTCTGTTGCAACTGCCTCTCTACACCCTGGATGGCATTCAGAATGGTAGACTACCCAACAGTGAGGGATCTGAGGAGGTCGATGGGCTCACTGAGGGCAGCAGGGCTGACAGGGGCAGGGGCTGAGGTGCCTGGGGCGAAGGAGATGCCCACCCTCCTGGGTCAGTGGCCACGGGGCACACGCTGAGGGGCTGCTGGGAGGGCGGTGCTGGTAGGGGGGTGGCGGCTGTACCTGTAGATGCAGGGGGCACAGAGGGGCCCGCCACCGCAAGGGAGCTCCCATCAGAGGAGGAGTCCGTGTCGCTGGTCTCAGCTCTTGTCCTGGCCGTGGAGCTCCCCTCACCCTCCGTCCCACTGGTGCCTTCAGACTCCATTGTCTCACCCTCCAGGGCCATGTGGGATGCAGCTCCCTCCTGCTCCGGTGCCACTGCTCCTCCGCCTGATGATGCTATTGCACACAAGAACAGGGAGACCAAAAAAAGGGGGGGAAAGACAGAAGAAAGACATGTTGAGTGCATGCAATACCGCTACCATTGGCAGACACTACAGACACATAAGACCTCTGCACTACGCCGTGCACTTAGAGTTCCCTAATTAATCACAGGGACATGGGGTACAAGGCCTATGCCCGATTGCTACACACATGGAAGTCACACGTGCCTGACTAGGTGTAGTTGCCTCTGAACACTGGTGGGGTGGGGTGCCACATGGCCTGCCTTACGAAGGGACCTTGCCTACTAAACTCGCCTTGGCCTAGGGGAACCCACAGCCCACCTCCCCCACCCAGACACCTCGTAATGCGCGCTGAATCAACTGAATGAGAGTGTACTCACCCCCTTGTGGCTGCTGTGATGTTCTCAAGAGCCCATCCAACTCTGGATACGCCACCGCCAGGATCCGGAACATCAGGGGGGTCATGGTGTGACGGGCACCCCTCCCACGTTGGGAGGCCATCCCCAGCTGGGCCTCCGCCGTCTTCTTGCTCCAGCGGCGAATGTCCTCCCATCTTTTCAGGCAGTGGGTGCTCCATCTGTGGTGGACCCCCAGGGTCCGGACTTCCTTGGCGATGGCACACCAAATATCCTTCTTCTGGTGGGCGCTGACCTACAGGAATAGTGCAGGGGAACAGGAGAAAATATAACCGTCCGGACCGTCACAGTCATTGGCCCGCGTTCCTACCCTTGCCATGACGCACATGCACTCACCGTCGTTTCATGCATGCCTCATTCTCCCCCCCCCACCTTTTTCCAACTCCTCGGTGGTGAAGGCAGGGGCCCTTTCCCCAGACACATGAGCCATTGTCTCTTCCAGACTGAGGTCACAGCAGCACTTGCAGTGTAGGTCCTCTCCTTAGGGTCCAATGTTAACCAATGTAGGATTGCGCTGCGGTCTTCGACCACCGACCGCGATGGTGTCCAACGCCAGCGCAGTTACCTCATATCCCCTTGTCCCACATTACAGGTCAGTCAGCCGTCATTTCAGGGGGCCACATGGCATTAATTTTAAATGCATCACACATATCTAGGCTTTGCATACACATTAAGACAGGGACATAGCGGATTGAAAAATGTGTGCAATAAAGTAGTGTTTTCGTACCTCAGTGTTGGCTGACCCTCTGCTCGCTGTTCTCCTCCATAGAGCACGTCCACTGGGGCAGGTGAGGAGATGGCGGCATCCTCCGGTGTACAGGCCGCTGGTGGACCTGTCGACAATGGAAGAGCGACATGTAATTGTCACCTACAGACTGGACCGTGACACAATCCAGGAACTGTGTGCCCAGTTGGAGCCAGACCTGATGTCAGCTATCCGCCATCCCACAGGTATCCCCCCTCTAGTGTAGGTGCTGTCAGTACTCCATTTCCTGGCAAGTGGGTCTTTTCAGACGACAGTGGCCATAGCATCAGGGATATCCCAGCTTATGTTTTCCGACGTGTTGTCCAGAGTGTTGTCTGCCCTGCTGAAAAACATGGACAGCTACATCCTTTTCCCTCAGGTGGAGGATTTGCCTACAGTGAAAGGTGACTCCTATGCCCTTGGATATATCCCCAACATCATAGGTGCCATTGATGGGACACATGTGGCCTTGGTACCCCACGCAGGACTGAGCAGGTGTACAGAATCTGGAAGAGTTACCATTCTATGAATGTGCAGATGGTGTGTTTGGCCAACCAGTACATATCCCATGTGAATGCCAAATTTCCTGGCTCAGTGCATGACGCTTACATTCTGAGGAATAGAAGCATCCCTTATGTGATGGGGCAACTCAAGAGGCACCGTGTGTGGCTATTACGTGAGGACATGGACCCCACACAGTGTGACTAGGTGTCTGGGTCTGGGGTTGTCCCTAAGGGTTAGTGTGTATCTAACAGTTGTCCCTCGACATTTGCAGGTGACTCTGGGTACCCCAACCTGTCATGGCTACTGACCCCAGTGAGAAATCCCAGGACAAGGGCAGAGGAATGCTACAATGAGGCACATGGGCGAACTAGGAGGGTTATAGAGAGGACTTTCGGCCTCCTTAAGGCCAGGTTCAGGTGCCTCCATATGACAGGTGGTTCCCTATTCTACTCACCAAAGAAGGTGTGCCAGATCATCGTGGCCTGCTATATGCTTCACAACTTGGCTTTGCGACAACAGGTGCCTTTTCTGCAGGAGGATTGTCCAGATGGAGGTCTTGTGGCAGCTGTGGAGCCTGTAGACAGTGAAGACGAGGAAGCAGAAGAAGAGGATATCGACAACAGAAACACGGTGACTCATCAATACTTCCAGTGAGACACAGGTAGGAAGACATCACTGCCTGCTACATCTGATACACTTATTCTACCTCTCATCTGTCTGTCACTTTCACCCAGTGCATGGACCATGAGTTGTCACTTTCCCTTTCGATTTCACAGATGTGGGTCCCACTGTGTGACATCTGCTTTGTTTCCTCATGGACTAGAGCTGTGTGGCATAGGTATGTTGACAATACAATGGATATATCATTTTTACTCAGTTATTGCAAATACACATTTTCGAAAGCACAGACTGACTCCAGATAGTTTTGTGATTTAAGGGTGTTTATTTAAGTGCTAAATAGTGGAGGGGGCTGTAAAATGGTCAGGGGTGATGGTGGAGGAATGTCCACGGCCGAGTCCAGTCTATTAGTCTCACAGGTGCATTGTCCAAAGGGGCATAGGAAGTGGAGCTGGGGCAGTTGATGGATGGACATGGTGACAAAGTGGGACAAAAGGATGACAATCAGGGTGGTCTCATTTCTTGGCAGGGGTCTTGGCATTGTTCTCTGTCTTTGTCCTGGATCTCAGGGACCGTTTGCGGGGTGGTTCTCCATCTGCAGGGGGTGGGGTGCTGGTGTTGTGGTCCTGTGGCTGTGCCTCCTGTCCACTAGCGCCAGCGGAGGTGGTGGGCAGTTCATTGTCCAGGCTAGTGTCAGAGGCCCCTTGTTGTGCCACAGTGTCCCTCCTGGTGTTCACGAGTTCCTTCAGCACCCCTACAATGGTGCCCAGGGTGGTATTGATGGATTTGAGTTCCTCCCTGAATCCCAAATACTGTTCCTCCTGCAGCCGCTGGGTCTCCTGAAACTTGACCAATACCGTTGCCATCGTCTCCTGGGAATGGTGGTAGGCTCCCATGATGTTGGAGAGTGCCTCGTGGAGAGTGGGTTCCCTGGGCCTGTCCTCCGCCTGACACACAGCAGCCCTCCCAGTTCCCCGGTGTTCCTGGGCCTCTGTCCTCTGAACCGTGTGCCCACTGCCACTGCCCTCAGGCCCCTGCTGTTGTTGGGTTGGTAGGCTAGCCTGGGTTCCCTGTAGTGGTGGATACATTGCTGCTTGACGTGTCCTGGGAACAGAGGTATGGGCCCGCTGGGTGGGTGCTGTGCTGGTGTTTCCAGAGGGGGAGGCTCTGTTTTGGCTTGTGCCAGTGTGAGGGGAACCGACTGTCCCGAAGGTCCCAGATAGGCCGGGCTGATCATCTAGATCCAGTTGGACAGAGCTGCTGTCATCACTGTGGGCCTCTTCTGTGGGGGGAGTGGACATGTCTGGAACCTCCTGTATGGTGACATTGGGTAGGGGTCCTGCAGGGGTGTAAAGGCATAATTATTACATCTGTGTGTGCCATGGTGTGCATTGGGTGGGTGACCCTGTACCCCAGTGCTTGCATTCTTGTGTAAGACCTTGTGTGATAATTATTTAGGGGTGTGTGTGGGTATGTTCAGTGGCCATGCATTGGTGATGGGTGTCCATGCTTTGGTGTTGCATGCCGGGCTTGGTGTTGGGATGGGTGGGTTGTGATAGAGGGACATATGTGAGGAGTTGGAGTGATCAGGGTGAGGGCGAGGGTGGGGGTATGTGATAGCATGCAGGTAGGGGGATAAAGTAGTGAAAGATTTGACTTACCAGAGTCCATTCCTCCAGCTACTCCTGCAAGGCCCTCGGGAGCAGTATAGCCAAGACCTGCTCCTCCCATGTTGTTAGTTGTGGGGGAGGAGGTGAGGGGTCCTTTGAACCGCGATGTGGTGTCTTGAGACCACGGAGCGTACCTTCCCCCGTAGGTCGTTCCACCTCTTCCTGATGTCATCCCTAGTTCTTGGGTGCTGTCCCACTGCGTTGACCCCGATTCTGCGCCATAGCTCTATCTTCCTAGCTTTGGTGATGTGCTGCACCTGTGATCCAAATAGCTGTGGCTCTACCCGGATGATTTCCTCCACCATGACCCAGAGCTCCTCCTCAGAAAACCTGGGGTGTCTTTGTGGTGCCATGGGGTGGTGTGGGTGATGTGTGAGGTGGTGTGTGTTGTGATGTGTGGGGTGATGTTTAGGGGTGTGTGGTGTTTATTGCGTGGATGTGTATGTGTGATGGTGTTGTGTGCCTCTGTATGGTGGGGTTGTCTTTGCTGTGCTGTCTCTCTGGCCTTCGTCTAAATTTCTGGTCGTAAGGGGTTGTGGGTGATGTGGGTGTGTGTTTTATATTGTAATGAGTGTGTGGGTGTGGTGTGTATGTGTATCAGGTGTGTGTATTTGGAATTGTCCAATGTGGTAGTGTTTTGTAAATTTGTGTGTATTTTGAGTGCATGGGTCGTGATAGTGTGGGCGTATTCCTGTTGGCGTGACGGTGCCAGTTTTGTTATTGCCAGTTTATGACTGACCTTGGTGTGGCGGACTTGTGTGGGTGTCTGGATTTTGGCGGATTCCGAGCTGTGGGTCATAATAGCTGTGGCTGCGGTGTGTTGGCCTTCTTCTGCACGGCGGTAAGCGGCATTTACCGCCAATGTTGTAATGACCCCCAAAGTGCTTAATGTCATACCTCCCTGAAATGAGGCATAAAGTCTGGAGCGCAATGTCTTGAGTCACACCAGGCAGATTCCTATCGCACACACGAAGTGCTCAATGTCATACCTCCCTGGAATGAGGCACAACGTGTGGTGCACGATGACTTGAGCTGCACCAGACAATCCGGTTAAACACACTAAACTGATTCCACTCCTGGACCTCTGGAATGCGGCATAATGTCTGGTGCGCAATGACTTGAGTCACACCAGACACTTCTGATCACAAACACAATGTGTTCAATGTCTTGCCTCCCAGGAATGAGGCACCCCATCTGGTGCAAAATTACTTGACTTGCACCAGACACTCAATCACCAACACAAAGTGCTCAATATTGTACCTCCCTGTAATAAGGCACACTATCTGGTGCGCTATGACTTAAGTCACACCAGACGATCAGACTACACACACAAAAGGCACAAGTTCAACTGGTCTGCACACCTCTGAGAGTCATCACCTATCACATGGGCATAATGAGCATGCAGTCAGGAGTCCCATGAGAGAAATGCGATGCACTTGACAAAGGTGGACCATGCAGGGTCCCGCACCGGTGAATCTGCTCAAAACAAACCAGCTGCTTATGCGTTTCATGGCCCCATGATGAAGAGCCACACTCCTTGAAATGCAGGCAAGACATTGAAGGCACTGCACCAGGCAAAACCTGTCTCTAGATAGTATACTTGCTTTAGCTTTCACTCTGCTATTACCCAATGAAGTCCAGCTGACGATGTGCGTACTTACAGGGGCACCCCATTCCACGTGACAATGGTAGAAGGTGTAAGTCTCTAACAGGAGGACTTTGACCTCTACAGGAGAACAGGGGGCACACAGTTGTACTCTTAGAGAGCACACTTAAGAGTAACACACTGCAGGGACCAGTTTGCCCAGGCCAATCACAATGTGGGTGGGTGCGCTGTCCCTTCCTGGAGGCAGTAAATACTCCTGGTGTGCAACAGAATGCTCTGGCAGTGTGCTCTACCTGGTCCAGCATCTCCGTCCCACATTCCTGTAAGTGTAGCTCTAAGTTGCTGAAGAGTGGTACCAGTAGATATACTGAGGTATGCCTTTGAAGTTGAGTTCCACTTTGAACCATAACTGTCTCCTGTAAATTTCAGTCCTGTCTGCCATGGGGTCATGAAATGCAGATCGTTATCTTTAGAAGGGCTATGATCTGGCTCCAAGAGGCCACGTGTCAAAACCTCTCCGTCCAACCTATCCAGCAAGGCCCTTAACTGGCAGAGGCCTGTCGTTCGGGGTGTTCAAGTTCTATGCTTATCACTGGGGCATGCACAGATGTGCTTTCCCCAGCCTCCAGCTAAATGTAGTTGGAGCTCAAAGGCACCAAAAGAGAGTTTTTAGAACATAGAAATGCCCACTACTTAGCAGTGCCATTTCTAGAGCATTACTGACAAAACCACCTTTACCATGGGAAGGGGTTTCTCCTTGTGAATACCAAGGAGAGTAAACACCATGAGAATGCTCCACTGGAATTTACTGTTTCAACCTATCCCCATGTTAACCTATTGACAGAGCAGCTCTCATATATAGTGAAAACACACCTAGGTCTCTTTCACTGCATGGGCACATATGTCCTGCACATGTAGAAGAATGAAGGGGCAGGCGGGACAGAAGTTAAAGGACACCACACTGGTGCAAGCGCACCCATTCAGGCTCGCTGTGACAGGCCAAGTACATAGGGGCACACCGGTGTACATATGAGCATATACTAATCAGCACCACTTTCCTGGCAAAAGTAGGAAGGTGCACGCACTTTCACACTGTAATCACAGTGGAAAAAGTGCCTCAGGCCCGAAAGGCACTTAAAAAGAATAAGCAGAACTGTGTAGAAAAAAAAAAAAGCTTGGGAAACTCTACCTCAGTGTCTCCTGTCTAACAAGTATCGCTCCCTAGCTGAAAGTAGGCGGTTTATACCCAGTTTCTGGGTAATCCTCTTCAATGAGGTGGAAAAACATATACAGACAGTCCATGTTGGAGTGGTTCACCCGTGAAGTCATCCCCTGTAAGTAAATTGACCACCTTAACAGCATTGGATTCTCACCCCTAATCTGCATTAGCCATCTGAGGGTGTTGTCATCCATATGGACCAGAAAGTGAGTACCAAATATGTACAGCAGAGTAAAGGCAGCTGGTTGGTCTAGGTCCTCCTCATTCAGCTGAGATAGTACCATCCTGATACCATGTTCTGAGGAGTCTATCTAAATGATAAATTCCTGGGAATAGTCAGGAGCCCAAAGCAACAGGGAGGTGCACATGGCCTGCTTGAGATAGTCAAATGCGACCTGGCAGGCCTCTATCCATATGAAATTGTGGGTCTGCTTCTTTGAGGTCCGCACCATCAAGGGAGTCACAATAGTGTCATATCCCTTCATGAACCTCGGGTAGTACCCAGTGAAGCCCAGGAAGACACTAATTCCCGTCTTGGTCTTGGGGGGCTCAGAGGCTACAATGGCTTCATTCTTGGCCTTGAGGAGTTGCACCTTTCCCCATGCCCACCCAATGCCCCAAGTAGACAACTGATCCTTAATCTATCTGGCACTTACTGGCCTTGATAGTGAGGCATGGCTGCTGCAGGGCCTGGAGCACTTCCTGAATGTGAAAAAGATGATCATCCCAGCTGTTACTGAAAACTCGGATGACGTCCAGAAAAGCACAACGAAAGCCTCCATATTGGGATGGACCTTGTCTACCAACATCTGAAAGGCGGTGGGGCATTCTTGAGGCCAAAAGACATGACCCTAAATTGGTATTGCACAACTAAAGTGCAGAAGGCAGTTTTCTCCTTGGCTCCTTCAGTGAGGGCGATCTGCCAGTACCAGGACGTAAGGCCAAAGGTGCTCAAATATAGGGCTGCTCCCAACCTATTGATCAACCCATCTGCCTGTGAAATAGGATGGGCATCTATCTGGGTCACCGAGTTCGGCCCCCTGTAGTCCACACAGAATGTCAGCTCAGATGTGGTACCTGCTGGCTGGAGTGACTTTTGGTACCAGTACCATTGTACTGGATCAGGTGCTGCTAGAGGGTTCTATGACCCCCCCATCTCTAGCATCTGAGACACCTTCGCATGGATGCTAGACCTCACCTTATTAAACAACTTATGAGATTTGATCTTGACAGGGAGGTTGTTACCTGTTTCCACCTCAGGTGCACACAGACAGGTAGTTCCCGGGATAAGGGAATACAGCTTGTGGAACTGGCCCAAAACTGGCCCAAAACTGGGTGGTAGTCCCTCTGCTGGTGGAGGGTGAGAGTGTGGGACAGGATCACTTTCTCAACTGACCCATCTCTCTCCTCAAAGGTCAGGGAGTGGTTCACTTTCCTTCTCCTCTTCTCCATCTGTCACCATTAACATGGTTATCTCAGACCCTTGAAGTGTGGCTTTAGGAGACTGAACTGTAATGCCCTGAGGAGCTGTCTTGGGGTCTTGAAATTCTCTAGGTAGGTGGTGTCTCCTTTCCTCTCAATCACTTCATAGGGCACAGTCCTTCGGTCTTGGAGGGCCCCTGGCTTCACAGCCACCATCACCCACACTTTCCGACCAGATGTCAACTCTAGAGGAGTGGTGTTCTTATCATGCCACTCTTTTATGACATTCATGCATTCTGGCTGGCCTCTAAGTTGCGGTCTATTTGGCTACAGAAGGCCAGCATGTACCTTTCTACATCCTGCGAAGTACTCTTGGGAGACTGCTCCGAGTATTCCTTGACCATGCTCAGAGGCTACCTGAATGGGTGCCGAAGATAAGCTCAAATGGGCTGAACCCCACTCCCTTCTGAAGGACCTACTGGTAGGCAAACAACAGGCATGGAAGGAGGAGATCCCACTTTTTCCTCAGGGCCTCTGGTAGACTTCTGATCATGCCCTTATTGGCCTTTCTCTCAATGAGGCCATTATTTTGTGGTGTGGTAAGGGGTTGAGAACTTATATGTCACTCCACATTTCTTTTACATGGCTTGCAGGTAAGCAAACATGATGTTTGTGCCCCTGTCAGGCACTGATTCCTTGGGGAATCCCACTCGGGTGAATATCCACATCAGGGCCTTCGCCACCACCGGTGCAGTTGCGGTCCTCAGAGAGATCGCCTCTGGGTGCTTAGAGGCATGATTCACCAGAACCAGGATGAAGCTGAGTCCAGCAGCCATCTAGGAATCTATAATCCGTACTATTTTGATGCCAACCCTTTCAAAGGGACTGTCAATTACAGGCAAGGGTCGAAGAGGAGCTTTAAGTTTCAGCTCCGCTTTGCCACTAGACTGGCAGGTCACACAGGTCCTACAGAATGCATCTGAGGGCACCCTGAGTCTGGGCCAGCAAAAGTGAAGAGCAAGCTTCGCAAAGATCTTGCCCTGGGCCAAATACCTGCCAGGGGGATGTCCTGGCCAGTTCCAGTAGCAAGGCCGGATAACACTGGGGGACTACTAGGGCCCTTCAGACACCTCACTGTACAGAAGATTATCCTCCCAGTAAAGGTGAGGAGTACTGGATTCATCAACTCCTGCTTGGGTTTCTGCTTCTTGCCTTATGCCCTCAAGGATGGGGCACGCTCTCTGTACCCTACAGAGCTCCTCCATGGTGGGACATCCTACTTGCCATTCGACAAGTTCAGGCAGATCACCAGGAAGAGTAATGTCCTCTTCATTGGATGCTGGGGTGGCCTCAGTCAGTTCCCTGTCACTTTCACCTAAGGTACATTCCAAAGCATGCTTCCCCCATCCTCGTCCTCTCCGCCTCTTAGCAGGGGGCTGGGCCATTGCTCCAGACTCAAGCCCCTTCTGGTTTCCTCCACCGGCAGCCATGGACCATGTGGTAACACAGATCTAGTTGGGTAACCCCAACATCTCTACATGAGCTCGGAGCTCCACTTCCTTCCAGATAGTGTGCTCCAGGTCATTACCCAACTGGCAAGCCACTGGCATGGCGGGGCTCACAGCTACCTTCAACAGACTTGAAACCCCCCCACTCAGTTGGCACCCGGGATACTGGGAAATGATCCTCTCTGTTGTCAGCTGCCACCACTTGATAGGTGACTTGGGGGATGACCTGCTCTGGGGAGACCAGCTAACTTCTTACCATAGTTATACTGGCCCCTTTTCCCTCAGAGCCTTTACCTCCTGTCCATTTATGGTGATCCGCTTCCCTGTGATAGCAGGCACATGGATCTGGGGCACCGTCTCACTGTCACCCAGGGAAACCAGCGTACCTTCACTAACCCCCCATACCGGGGTCTCCCTCTTCCCCATCACTACACTGGGGACAAAGGTAACCTTTCCTACCGATGCTGGGGGCCCTCACTTTGGACAATTCAGATGTCCGTTGTAATTTCCTTATCTGTGGCACCCAGATTGGGGATTTGGGACATGCCCACTTTTTGGGAGTTTCCCTAGTGATATTTTTGGATACTCAGGTGTTGGATCAGAGGTCTGCTAGCTCAGCAAGTGTCCAGAAATCCATCAGTTTGCTGTCTCCCAGGTGTTGGCGCATGTCAGTAAAACAGATCTTGAGGAGGTGCTCCCTCAAGATCAAGTTGTACAACCCTTTATAATTATTTACCTTGCTTCCCAACCCTTCAATGCCTTACTAGCATAGTCTATGAAGTCAACCCAATTTTGGAAGGTCATTTTGCAACTGGCCCTAAACCTCTGGTGGTATTATTCTGGGGTCAGTCTAAAGTTACTGACTAGTACGGCCTTTATGGTAAGGTAGTTAGTCTGGTCCCATGCATCTAGGGTCAGGAGAGTGTCCCTCCCCACAGGGGGGCATGCATAAACTACCTCCCCAACTTTCTTCAGGAACCTGGTATAGCTTCAGGGCCACATCGTAGGCTAGCAACCATTTGTTAATGCCATCCTCCACCTGGTGATCCTGTACCATATCAATTGGGATTGAAACTCTACTCCCACCATTAGACACTGTAGCGGCACTGCCACCATTACCATTGTTGGGCCCTATTTGTAGGGCTCCTATGTCCAACTGTCTAAGGCACGAGCTCATGAGCTATCCTTTTCTCTCCATGGCTATTCTCTTTTCAGCCAGAGCTTCCTCTTTATATAGTCTAGCCAGGGCTTGCTCTTTTGCCAACTCTGCACTGGTGGTCCTAGAGGGGCCTCCAGGACTGGGGAAAGAGGCTCCTACCCCTTTATAAGTTGTCCGCCAGGGCTCCCATGGACCTGTTCTGACTGTTCCCCATGCTCCAACCTTCCCCCATTAATCACTTCCCCCTCGGGGTGGGCCACTTCCCAGGCACTCAAGGCTTCCTGCAACTCCACCTTCCTGGCTCTTCCCTTGCAAGCCACCCCCTTTGCATGGCAGACTTCCTTAAGTTTGCCACCATGTAAGTATCCAGGTCAGCCAGCAAGAAGTCTTCCTCATGAAGGCCCTCAGACACGTTATCAGACATGGGAACATTAAAATTAAGATCTATGGTGAAAACTAGTTCACCCCTCCACAGCTACCACACTGTCCCTTTTTGTGAATGCCTTAAGAGCAAAAGAACACAGTTTGCCAAACGAGAAGTTGCGGCGCACAGTTAGTTACTATGTGATGCTGTGCAAGTGCAAGTCCTATCCTACCGCATAACTGCAAAATGTTGGAGGCAAGGCGTTCTGGTTGATTGAGGCTGGTCCCTAGCCAGGCAAAACTCACCACTCTCATCAGGGGTGGGTGGTAACATTCACCGTATAACTTGCGCTCATCCTTGGGTAGCTTGGCACTGAGCAGTCAGGCTTATCACAGGCACAATGTGTAAAGCAATGGCATAGCAATACCACACAACAATTACGCTGAGCATCATAAAAGAGACTTTGCACAAGGTATATGCAAATAAGTTCTGTATTCAACACACATATTAGATAACACAGCATGAATAACATGTAACTGTGGGCAGTAATCACCATTTGAAACTTTAGCAGTACTAGGCCCAACTGTGTTAAAGCGACATTTGCAGGAAGACCATGCGAGGAAAAATAATACATTCCTTCCCAGCACCCACATGAGGTGCCAAACGTTGTCAGTATGAGACCCACCATGGCAATTACCCCAACTCAATTATACACAGTACTAGGGTGTATCCTGGTTCACAACAATAACATCAATATGTACCTGCAGAGCAATGCAGCAGTTTAAATTAGCTCTGAGGCCTGGGCCACACAGGTAAAACCTAAGATGAATCATGTTAGTTCTCTGACAAGAGTTACCATGTCTGGGAACACAATCATACAGTGTAACAATCACCTGCAATCACTCCCAGGATAGCAACTTACGCACCCGCATACACTCACTCCCAACACCCAAATGCGGTGCACTGATATCTAGCTTGTCAGCTATCGCTGCACTCACAAACCCTCCCTTCAGCCCCAAACCTTTACTCCAGCCTCCAACTGGCCTTACTACCCCACCTGCCACTAGTGGAAGATGCCAACAACCTTTGCCCTAGTGCTAGGCACCCTGGAACAATATGGTGGGAAAGTAAGACATACCAGCAGAGCAGATAATAGTCCACAGATGGAGGTTTGGCCATAATTCGGGAAGTTCACTGAGAGGTTTCTGCACTGTGCCTTCCATCACAAACCCAGTTCTGGAAAGCACAGAGGAAGGGTCATTAGGGGACACCTGTAGATCACAGTAGGGCCAAGCCGAACCAGGTACTCTTATACATAATTACCAAATCCCGCACCTCCCTGGGAGGAGGCACAGCGTCTGGGGCACGATGACTTGAGAAGCCCCAGACAGTCCCCATTGACCACAAAGATATACCAATCCACACTTCCCTGGATGGAATCTCTATGCTGGGTGCACGATGACTTGAGTCACACCGAATGATTCTGATCACAAGCACAAAGTTCTCAATGCAGTATCTCTCTGAAATAAGGCACAACGACTAGTGTGCGATGACTTGAGTCGCACCAGACAGGTTCCGATTGTACACACAAAGTGCTCACTGTTGTACCACCTTGGAATGAGTCACAATGTCTGGTGCACAATGAATTGAGCCACACCAGACAAACCAGTGAAACACATAAAAAGGATTCTATTCCCATGCTTCCCTGGAATGAGGCACAGCATCTCATGCGCAATGACGTGAGTTGCACCAGCTACTTCTGATCGCAAACACAACTTGTTCAATGTCGTGTCTCCCTGGAATGAGGCACAATGTCTGGTGCTCAATGACTTGAGCCACACCAGACAATCTGGTGAGACACACAAATAGGATTCCACTACTATTCCTCCCCGGAAGAAGGCACAGCTTCTGGTGCGCGATGACTTGATGACTTGAGTCACACCAGACACTTCCAATCGCAAGCACAACTTGTTCAATGTTGTACCTCCCTGGAATGAGGTACAACTTCTGGTGCAAGATGGCTTGAGTCACACCAGACAATTTTGATTGCCAACACAAAGTGCTCAATGCTGTACTTCCCTGGAATGAGGCACAACTTCTGGTGCTCAATTACTTCAGTTGTACCAGACGATCTGGATACACACACAAAGGAAACAAATCCAGTGGAACCACACGCGGTAGGATACGGCACTGCTCCTGGAACACCCACACCTCTGAGGGTCATCACTTATGACACAGACACCGCCCACAATGAGCCTGTAGTTAATAGTTGCAAGAGAGAAATGTGATTCACTCGACAAAGGCAGGCCATGGGGGGTTACGCACCAGTGAACCAGCTCACAACAAACCAGCTACTTATGCGTGCCAGGGCCTCACGATGAAGGGCCACACTCCTTGAAAAGCAGGTAATTCTTTGAAGGTAGCTCGCCAGGCAAACGCGGTCTCTAGATAGTATACTTGCTTCAGCGCTTGCACCGCTCCTGCCAATAAAAACCAGCAACTATGCGAGTACTTACAAGGTCACCACTCTCAAGATGACAACGGTAAAAGATGTAGGTCCCCAAAGGTTGGCCTTTGATGTCCCTGAGACCACCACGAGAGAACAGGGGGCAGGGCCTCATATCCTTGGAGAGCACACTTGAGAGTGCCACACTGCATCAATCAGTTTGTCCAGGCCAACCACAATGTTTGAAGGGTGCACAATCCCTTCCTCAAGGCAGTAAATACTCCTTGTGCACAACAGAGTACTCTGGCAGTGTGCACCATATGGTCCAGCATCTCCGTCCCACATTCCTGCAAGTATAGCTCCAAGTTGCTGAAGTGCTGCATCAACAGATATACTGAAGTGTGCCTTTGGAGTTGGGGTGGTTCGAAGGGTTCCCCTTTGAACCGCAGATGTCTCTGCTAAATTTCAGTCCTGTCTGTCATGGGGCCATGAAATGCAGGTAATTCTCCTTACAGGGCCCATGATCAGGCTCCAAATGGCCAAGTGTCGAAACCTCTCCCTCCAATTTATCCAGCAAAGCCCTCAACTAGCAGAGGCTGGTCGCTCCGGGTGACTAGGTTTTATGACTGTCATTGGGGAATGCACAAATGTGCTTTCCTAAGCCTCCAGTGAAATGACGTTGAAAGTAAAAGGCACAAAAAGAGATATTTTAGAACATAGAAATGCCCACTTCTTAGAAGTGACATTTCTAGAGCATTACTGACAAAACTGCCTTTACCTTGGGAAGGGGGTTTTCCTTGTGAATCCAATGAGAGTAAATAGTTGCAGTTTTGGATCAATTGTAACTTAACCCAATGTTAACCAATGGGCAGAGCGGATCTCATGTGTAGAGAAAACACACATGGGTATTCTTTCACTACACGGGCACATGTGCTCTGGTGCACATATGAGCCTACAGGGGTAGGCTGGACACAAGTTAAAGGAAACCACACTGGTGCAATAGTGCCCATTCAGTTCTGCCCTGACAGTTCAAGTACATCAGGGCACACCGGTGTGCCTATGTGCACATACTGGTCTGTGCCACTTTTAATGGCAGAGGTAGGAAGGCTTGCATGCTATCACACTGTATTCACCGCAAGAAAGTGCCTAGGGCCCAAAAGGCACTTAAAGAGAATCAGCAAAACCATCTAGCAAAAGCAAAAGGTTGAGGAAACACTATATCAGCATGTCAAGTCTAACAGCCCCCCTCACCAAGCCTCTAATAGGCCCCAGGAACCCCAATCCCCCATGGTTGAAATGGTAAAAGGGTTATGGGAGCTGTGTGGTCCTCCTTCCTGAGACTTTCAAGGCCCCGGGGATTCCCATCCGCTGGCTGACTGGTCAAAAAAGGGGAAGGGCTGTGTGGACCTTCACCACTTGCCTTTGTAGGCCCCATAGGGCTGAACTTACATGGAAAGGGAGGGGTCTACACAGCTCCCATTCCTGAGCATTTTTAAATTTCCTGCCAGGAGGAAGCAAACATGTCTTCCGTGCCTGCAGCAGTGCAGGCAGAAAAAGCATGTCAGCTCCCAGCTCCAGGGAGATTTAAACATAGTCCTGTCAGGTGGAAGAAGACTTCTGTTTCTCTGTCTGCACTCTTTCGAAGTACATAGATGCTGCTTCCGGGTGGGGAAATGCCAGCTCCAGCACTATGTGGGAAATGGGCTTGGGTCGTCAGGGGCCTATGGCTCCCCCTACGAGCCCTACCTTGTTGTTCAGTTGGTGCCCCGTTTGGGCGCTGGGACACCCACCTATACTTAAAGCAGGCCCCAGCCATATCAGGCTCACGGAAGGGGGTGCTGCGCAGCCCCCTCCCATTTTTAATGTCATACACTGCCAGGGATGCCTATTAAAGCTCGGGGAGGCAGGCTATGTGGCTCTTTCTCCCCTTTTTGAATGGCATGCACCCCTAAGGCGTGGGTCCCAGGGGCCTAATAAGGCTTGGGGAGGAGGGCTATCCAACTCCCTCTTCTTTTATTATGGAGTTTGGCCCCAGGGGTTGGGTTCCCCGTTGCAAAATAAGGCTGGGAAAGGGGGGCTGTATAATCCCCCTCCCCTTTACAGTGAGATGAGGCCCAAGGGGATGGGGCTCCTGGGCCCTAATATGGCTCAGTCAGGGGGACTATGGCGCCCCATCACCATTTCATTGTCATGTGGCCATAGGATATGGGGTTCCCGTGGTCTTTTTTGGCACGAGGAGGTTGGTAACCAGAGAGGGTGGCCTGTAGGAGGCCCAGTGGCCAACTGCCCACTGCGCATGGGTGAAGGTCAAATGCCGCATGTGGACGACTGACTGCAGTGTCTTGAATGCAGGGCCTGGCCGCAAGCCATGCCCTGTAGTCAAACCCACGCTGCGCACACTAGAAGGTGTGTGAAGGGTGGAATTGGTTACCTGCTGGTGAAGGGTTGGACCTATGGCCAACCCTCTACCGCACACGCCAAAATGCTGTGTGCAGTGACGGTGGCTTTATGTACAGTAACAAACCATAACTTGATATTAAATAAATCCTAGAAATTAACTGAAAAAAACAAAGGTTAAAGTAACTTTTAGGTTAGAATTTCAATGACAGCGTGACATTTTAAACGTACAAAACCACGGAAATTCACCAGTTATTGTTAGTTCTGGAAGCTACAAGTTGTACCCTAGGGTAACTCTAACTCGCTCCCTCGCATTGCACTGCTAATTACCCTAAATATTACATCACTCATGGCATTTTCTATTGCATCATTGATAACATCACTGCAACATTTGCAATTTAACTATTGATGAGAAAAACTGCATGGTGGGGTGCGCATATAGTTTCCTTAGGAAACAAGTTATGTAGCCATGCACTGGCTTTAGGAGAGTTTCCTTTGCCAGGACATTAAAACACTAGATATGGGGGTGTGGCTTCTCCATTAGAGCGGAGACGCATTGCCCCCCGCCAGCAGCCGAAGCTGCAAAACCTTTAACAAAGTGTTTATTATCATGTTGTTTGCTGAAGGAGTGGGGCCACGGGGGTGACGAGCAGAGAGGGGAGTGCACTGTAGACTCCTGTTAGAAATGGGGTTTTTGGTTGGTAGTCAGGTTACCCTCTGTCCAAGCAAGAACCCTCACTCTAGTCAGGGTAAGTCACACACAATCCAAAATCAGCCTGTGCCCACCCTCTGGTAGCTTGGCACGAGCAGTCAGGCTTAACTTAGAAGGCAATGTGTAAAGTATTTGTGCAATAAATCATACAATACCACAATATAGCACCACAAAAATACACCACACAGTGTTTAGAAAAATATATAATATTTATCAGGATAATTGAAGGTCAAAACAAATAAAGATGCAATGTGAAATTGTAGAGATATCACTGGAAAGTGATATAAAGTGTCTTAAGTCTTTAAAAAGCAAACAAGGGGGGTTATTCCAACTTTGGAGGAAGTGGTAATCCGTCCCAAAAGTGACGGCAAAGTGACGGATATACCACCAGCTGTATTACGAGTCCATTATATCCCATGGAACTCGTAATACGGCTGGTGGTAAATCCGTCACATTTGGGACGGATTACCACCTCCTCCAAAGTTGGAATAACCCCCAAAGTCTCTTTCAAGCACAAAGTACCTGGTTTGGATTGGAAAATCTCCGCAAAGGGCCGCAGAAGAAGAGATATGTGCAACAATGGTGTGTGCGTCGATTTCTCCACAGCACACACAGACTTGCGTCGTTATTTTTCACGCAGGGAAGTCGTGCGTTGTTTTCCGACGCGCGGACAGTCTCTTTCTGTGGGTCGCGGCGATTACCAGATGTCCCGGGTCTGTGCGTGGATTCTCCTGCTTGTTTTCCGGCTGCGCGTTGTTCTGCGGGGCTGCGCGTCGAAGTTTCGCTCTCCGTGCAGGTGTTGCGTCAATTTCTCCTCTGGAGGTCGGGCAGTGTTGTCTTTGCGAGGCCGCGTGTCGAAATTCTGGTCGTCCCAAAGGCGTTGCGTCGATCAGCGTCAGTGTGCGGCATTTTTCTCGCCGCTGGACAAGCTGTGCGTCGAAAATTTCGGCGCGCAAAGCGTCCAAGTGAAAAAGAGAAGTCTTTTTGGTCCTGAGACTTCAGGGAACAGGAGGCAAGCTCTATCCAAGCGCTTGGAGAGCACTTTTACAGCCAGACAAGAGTTTAGCAAGGAAGCAGGCCAACAGCAAGGCTGCAGTCCTTTGTAGAAAGCAGACAGGTGAGTCCTTTGAGCAGCCAGGCAGTTCTTCTTGGCAGGATGTAGTTTCTGGTTCGTGTTTCTTCTCCAGCAAGTGTCTGATGAGGTAGGGCATAGGCCCTGTTTTATACCCAAATGTGCCTTTGAAGTGGGGGAGACTTCAAAGAGTGGCTAAGAAGTGCACCAGGCTCCCTTTCAGTTCAATCCTGTCTGCCAGGGTCCCAGTAGGGGGTGTGGCAGTCCTTTGTGTGTGAGCAGGCCCTCCACCCTCCCAGCCCAGGAAGACCCATTCAAAATGCAGATGTATGCAAGTGAGGCTGAGTACCCTGTGTTTGGGGTGTGTCTGAGTGAATGCACAAGGAGCTGTCAACCAAGCCCAGCCAGACGTGGACTGTAAGGCACAGAAAGATTTAAGTGCAAAGAAATACTCACTTTCTAAAAGTGGCATTTCTAGAATAGTAATATTAAATCCGACTTCACCAGTCAGCAGGATTTTGTATTACTATTCTGGCCATACTAAATATGACCTTCCTGCTCCTTTCAGATCAGCAGCTGCCACTTCAACAATGTATGAGGGCAGCCCCAATGTTAGCCTATGAAGGGAGCAGGCCTCACAGTAGTGTAAATACGAATTTAGGAGTTTTACACTACCAGGACATATAACTACACAGGTACATGTCCTGCCTTTTATCCACACAGCACCCTGCTCTAGGGGTTACCTAGGGCACACATTAGGGGTGACTTATTTGTAGAAAAAGGGGAGTTCTAGGCTTGGCAAGTACTTTTAAATGCCAAGTCGAAGTGGCAGTGAAACTGCACACACAGGCCTTGCAATGGCAGGCCTGAGACAAAGTTAAGTGGGCAACTTAAGTGGGTGACACAACAAGTGCTGCAGACCCACTAGTAGCATTTAATCTACAGGCCCTGGGCACATATAGTGCACATTACTAGGGAGTTATAAGTAAATTAAATAGTCCCATCAGGTATGATCCTAAGTTACCATGTTTAAAAAGGGAGAGAGCATAGGCACTTTAGCACTGGTTAGCAGTGGTAAAGTGTGCCGAGTCTAAAAGCCAGCAAAACAGGGTCCAAAAAGTGGAGGGAGGCAGGCAAAACATTAGGGGTGACCACCCTAAGGCATGTCAGGTCTAACAACTCCCCTCAGTGTGCATGTATGTTTGTCTGGCCTTCTCAGGCCAGCCATACACACATGCGCCGTAGGCTCTCTCCAGCCCAGTTGCTGGGCTGAAGAGAGCCTGCACAGGCTCCCTGTCTGACTGGGAGCAGCAGCGTCAGAATTGGCTACAGGGTAGGCTGGGAGCCTGTGCCTGCCTGCAGCGATGGGAGCAAGAGGAGCGGCACGGGAACGGAGCAGGTACGTTTTCGTTTAAAAAAATATATTTTTTAATGAATTTTAAACCCCACCCCGATGCCGCACCTGCCCTGCCCCTTGTTAGCGAAGCGAGCTGCTACTGTAGATACGGTGATAAAAAAATCTGCCAGGTGACAATTCTAGTTAGGCACTTAGAAATATAAAGTTAATCTGAATTACATCTTTCACATATTATAATTCATGGTTTGATTCTTTTAAATGTACTCGAGAAACATTCCTCAATGCCCCTCCCTTGACAAAGACGAGCACGTCATCTGGAACTTGAGAAACTGGATGACCATAATTAAATGTTAAACTCACATTTCTTCAAAGACGTTGCCAGACAGGCCACTGAACACCTCACCAAAGCTTCGTCACAGAATGTGCTTTTATGTTTTTCGGTTGGACAAAAAATGTGTCATCTTAATTGCAAAGCTGTATGTTCTTAGAGGCGCCCTGCTCAATCATTGGTTGTTCAAGTTCATACCAGGAAACAGGGGCCGACAGTAGTTTATCTGTCGCGCTTCAATGATGCAGATGGTATTTTATAATTGAACTGCTCCACGCTCTTCGCGGCCTCGTTCATCTTTGTTGGCAGATGAGATATGACTTGCTAAATGTCACTTCTCTAAATTATTATAGCAAAAAAATGAACTACAGAAAGTAATTTATTAGATTGGTTAGCATGAAATATGTCTTTTACACAGGTCGGAGAAGAAAGGGGACATCTTCCCTTTCACAATAAATACTGCTTTCTCTTTCTGTCAGCTCTGTCAACCGAAACGGCCAAATCTGTAATTATGAGACTTAAAAACCGCTGCCTACTCTCTGTAGACGATCCGAAGAGACAGCAGGTTTTTTTTTCCGGTTCGCTTTTACATCTTGTCGCTTAAAACACGGAAACAGTCTACTCTCCAGGGTGCATCGAAAGTGTTATATTGGTTGTTTGCGTTCGCTTGAAGAATAATATAATTATAGCCAGCTTTTATTGCATGGCTTTCTTTCTAAAGTGTGGAATTTATTAGGAAAGGTCACCTTACTAAATAGTATTGTGAAAAGTAAAACCTGACCTTTACAATGAACTTTGAATATAGTTCAGGTGCGAAGGAATCCACAGCACGCTGTTTCAGTAGCTGACTTTCGCGCTGAGCATGCCGATGAACAAATAGATATCGCTGCTCTGCCGCATGCCGCAAAGATAGCCGTTTATTTTAACAGACGAACTTAACACACTAATAGAGGGAAGTCCTTTAGGTTGGGCATTGTTATTACAAATAAATACGCAGACCACCCCTTGCTACACCGAAATAAAAGCGTGACATTGAAAGTCCTCAAAATATGGGAAACGAACGAGTTCCCACTATTCAAATGCTTAGAAAACAATTCAGAAATGCACGGTTCTGCCTCTAGTCCAAATAAAAGCAGAGATGTAACAACACTTCTAAAAAGATCACTAGGTAGAAAAGTGTACCTTTTTCTAATCAGAGTCAATGTTGGCGTTGAGGGGATCCTGAAATGGAACACAAATGGAACTAAGACTGTGGGGGTCATTCTGACCCTGGCGGTCGGTGATAAAGTGGTGGCCAACCCGCAAACAGTCCGGCGGTCAAAAAAATGGAATTCTAACCCTGGCGGGAACTGCCAACACAGGCCGCCACTTTAACACTCCGACTGCCACAGCGGGACCGACAAACAGCGCGGCGGTCACCGCCAACAGGCAGGCGGCAGACAATGTACCGCCCACCCTATCACATCTCACCAATCCGCCACCTTTTCCGGGGCGGGAGCCCCGCCGATAAAAACACGGCGGAAACAGACTACGAACTGGAAAACGCTCACCTATACACACTCCACGAGGAAGGAGGACAGCATGGAGCTCGAATTACACATCCTACCAGCTATTGTCTACCTGCTCATCTACCAGGAGTACGAACGCCGGCGCAGACGACAACGGTGAGTACTGCACCTACGACACAGGCGAGGGGGGAGGAGGAAAGCTTATGGGCACACACATGCGCCATACACCCACCCCCCCACCACAAATACCTACACCCCAATGCCGAGCAACAAGTCAGAGTGACACCACACAAACCCCCCGGAATAATTCAAAGACACAATTTCAATGATCTATAAAATATATGTATAAATAGCTCCATTGAAGGAATGGAAAATATGCCATATAAAAGATACAAAAATAAGGAATGAACATAGTCAACAATATATCCATAGGCAAAAAGTCCTGCACATTCCGTCAAAGTTCCATAGTCCGTGGGCCAATGCGCACAAACACATGGGCAAAGCCCACACAGGAGACCAGATACCATTGGAGAGAACACTGCAGGGGCATCAGATGATAAAACTACAGGCACCTCAGGGGGAAGGGAAGGGGGGGCACCTCAGCCACATGAGTCCACGACGCCAGATCCACGAGGGGCCTCCATGCCCACTGTCCCATCCTGGGGAGTGCAAAGCCACAGTCTCACAAGTCACTACAGTGGGAGGCTTGCCCACTGGACCATCCTGGGGAGTGCAAAGCCACAGTCCATCAGATGGATTACCGACTCCACTGTTATTGGAGGAGGCATGGTGCCCAGAGTGCTTCCTGAAGCCCTGCTCGACACAGAACCGGCACTGTCAATGGGCCAGCGGTGCTTGAGATGAAGGGGCCAGCGGAGCGGTGCTTGAGATGAAGGGCCCAGCGGAGCGGTGCTTGAGATGAAGGGCCCAGCGGAGCGGTGCTTGACAGGAAGGGCCCAGCGGAGCAGTGCTTGAGATGAAGGGCCCAGCGGAGCGGTGCTTGAGATGAAGGGCCCAGCGGAGCGGTGCTTGACAGGAAGGGCCCAGCGGAGCGGTGCTTGAGATGAAGGGCCCAGCGGAGCGGTGCTTGAGATGAAGGGCCCAGCGGTGCGGTGCTTGAGATGAAGGGCCCAGCGGAGCGGTGCTTGACAGGAAGGGCCCAGCGGAGCGGTGCTTGAGACGGCGGGGCCCAGAGGAGCGGTGCTTGAGATGAAGGGCCCAGCGGAGCGGTGCTTGAGATGAAGGGCCCAGCGGAGCGGTGCTTGAGATGAAGGGCCCAGCGGAGCGGTGCTTGACAGGAAGGGCCCAGCGGAGCGGTGCTTGAGATGAAGGGCCCAGCGGAGCGGTGCTTGACAGGAAGGGCCCAGCGGAGCGGTGCTTGACAGGAAGGGCCCAGCGGAGCGGTGCTTGAGATGAAGGGCCCAGTGGAGCGGAGCTTGAGACGGCGGGGCCCAGCGGAGCGGTGCTTGACAGGAAGGGCCCAGCGGAGCGGTGCTTGAGACGGCGGGGCCCAGCGGAGCGGTGCTTGAGATGAAGGGCCCAGTGGTGCGGTGCTTGAGATGAAGGGCTCAGCGGAGCGGTGCTTGACAGGAAGGGCCCAGCGGAGCGGTGCTTGAGATGAAGGGCCCAGCGGAGCGGTGCTTGAGAGAAGAGCCCAGCGGAGCGGTACTTGAGATGAAGGGCCCAGCGGAGCGGTGCTTGAGATGAAGGGCCCAGCGGAGCAGTGCTTGACAGGAAGGGCCAAGCGGAGCGGTGCTTGAGATGAAGGGCCCAGCGGAGCGGTGCTTGAGATGAAGGGCCCAGCGGAGCGGTGCTTGAGATGAAGGGCCCAGCGGAGTGGTGCTTGACAGGAAGGGCCCAGTGGAGCGGTGCTTGAGACGGTGGGGCCCAGCGGAGCGGTGCTTGAGATGAAGGGCCCAGCGGTGCGGTGCTTGAGATGAAGGGCCCAGCGGAGCGGTGCTTGACAGGAAGGGCCCAGCGGAGCGGTGCTTGAGATGAAGGGCCCAGCGGAGCGGTGCTTGAGATGAAGGGCCCAGCCGAGCGGTGCTTGACAGGAAGGGCCCAGCGGAGCGGTGCTTGAGGCGGCGGGGCCCAGCGGAGCGGTGCTTGAGATGAAGGGCCCAGCGGAGCGGTGCTTGACAGGAAGGGCCCAGCGGAGCGGTGCTTGAGATGAAGGGCCCAGCGGAGCGGTGATTGAGATGAAGGGCCCAGCGGAGCGGTGCATGAGATGAAGGGCCCAGCGGAGCGGTGCTTGAGACGGCGGGGCCCAGCGGAGCGGTGCTTGAGATGAAGGGCCCAGCGGTGCGGTGCTTGAGATGAAGGGCCCAGCGGAGCAGTGCTTGACAGGAAGGGCCCAGCGGAGCGGTGCTTGAGACGGCGGGGCCCAGCGGAGCGGTGCTTGAGATGAAGGGCCCAGCGGAGCGGTGCTTGACAGGAAGGGCCCAGCGGAGCGGTGCTTGAGATGAAGGGCCCAGCGGAGCGGTGCTTGAGATGAAGGGCCCAGCGGAGGGGTGTTTGAGATGAAGGGCCCAGCGGAGCGGTGCTTGACAGGAAGGGCCCAGCGGAGCGGTGCTTGAGATGAAGGGCCCAGCGGTGCGGTGCTTGAGATGAAGGGCCCAGCGTTGCGGTGCTTGAGATGAAGGGCCCAGCAGTGCGGTTCTTGTCCTAGCGGGGCCCTGTTCAGCGTTTCTTGTCCCGGCGGGGCCCTATTCAGCGGTGCTCCTCCCGGCGGGGCCCTGTTCAGCGGTGATCCTCCCGGCGGGGCCTGTTCAGTGGTTCTTGTCCCGGCGGGGCCCTGTTCAGCGGTGCTCCTCCCGGTGGGGC
Source organism: Pleurodeles waltl (assembly GCF_031143425.1). Classification (NCBI taxonomy): domain Eukaryota; kingdom Metazoa; phylum Chordata; class Amphibia; order Caudata; family Salamandridae; genus Pleurodeles; species Pleurodeles waltl. The sequence goes on from NC_090439.1 coordinate 73,037,563, forward strand.
CCTGTTCAGCGGTGCTCCTCCCGGCGGGGCCCGTTCAGCGGTACTCCTACCGGCGGGGCCCTGTTCAGCGGTGCTCCTCCCGGCGGGGCCCGTTCAGCGGTTCTTGTCCCGGCGGGGCCCTGTTCAGCGGTGCTTGTCCTGTGTGTCTAGGGAGCCAGACCTGGGCAAGACTTCCCGCTCATTCACCGCCCGAACTTGCGGTCGCGGCGCCCTCCTGTGATGGAGTCCTGGGCCCGTGGGTGTCGTCTGTCACACCCGGAATGTGGCTGGTGGGGCCCTCCTGGGCAGCTCGCCTGCTGCCTGACTTCTCCGCCCTGCTGCCCTTGCCCTCCTTCCCTGGAGCTCTGCCTCCCTTGGATGATGTGGCAGGTGACGGGGCAAGGCTACTGTCCTTGGTGGCAGCCGTCTCAGGCTTGTCGCGCCGGGCCTTTTTCTTTTTTGTCCTCTTCCCGGGGGAGGGCTGGCTGTCCCCTTGCTGCTGGCCGATGTTCCTGCCCTAGGATCTGGTGGACTCCAATAGCCCTGCACTATGGTCACAGTAGATGCAGGGCTGGTGGTGGCTGAGGTGCTTTTTTTAGTCTTACCAGATGGAGGGGGTGGGTCAGTGATTGGAACGAGCTCAAGGTTGGAAAGGAAAAGGACTTTGGAAGGACAGGGACGGGTAGGTGTAGTGGGTTTGGGAGTGGAGGAAGAGGATGTGGTTGTAGGAGAGTCAAGTGTGCTGTCTTTGGGTGCAGGTGCTTGTGACGGAGGCTGTCATGAGGTGGATGGCTGTTGGGTGGGTGGCTGCCTGCGTTTGTGTGCTTTGGAAGAGGGGGTGACAGACACACTGGGAGAGGACACAGGGGACGTGTAAATGGCAGTGGGGGTGGTGACTGCACGTGTGCGGACTGTAATGTAGGGTGTGCTGGTGATGGAAGTACTGGCTGATGGTGGTGTGCATGCAGGTGTGAGTGGAGACGTCACAGGGAGGGAGGAGGGAGATGAGGAGGTGGGGGACACAGAGGTGGTAGTGACTGTTGGCATGTCTGCATCTGGATGTTGCTTGGGTGAATGCATGTGGGATCTGTGGTGCTTATGTCTGGATGAGCTGCCCTTGGGTGTAGAGGTGTGTGCAGGCTGGTCTGATGGTGTGGATGGGATAGGCAGAGGAACAGGAGACTGGGACTGGGTGGAGGGAGTCAGAAGAGGGAGGCTGGAGACAGGGACAATGGCTGCCGTCAGTGCTGAGGCCAGAGCGTTGAACGATCGCTGATGGGCAGCCTGACCCGAATGAATGCCCTCCAGGTATGCATTGCTCCGATGCACCTCCCTTTCTACACCCTGGATGGCATTCAAAAGGGTAGACTGCCCAACAATGAGTGTCCTGAGGAGGTCAATGACCTCCTCACTGAGGGCAGCAGGGGTAACTGGGGCAGGGCCTGAGGTGCCTGGGGCGAAGGAGATGCCCGCCTTCCTGGGCGAGCGGGGACGTAGCGAAGGCTGAGGGGCTGCTGGGAGGGCGGGGCTGGTGCGCAGGGTGGCGGCTGTACCTGTTGTGGCGGTGGGCACGGATGTTGCCGCCACCGCTAGGGAGCTCCCTTCCGAGGACGTGTCGGTGTCGCTGACGTCTCCACGGGTCCCCGTTGTGGAGCTCCACTCGCCCTCCGTCTCACTGGTGTACTCGGAGTCTGTTGTATGGCCCTCCGGGGCCATGTGAGATGCAGCTTCCTCGTGCGCCGATGCCACTTCTCCTCTGCCTGATGATGCTAATGCACACATGAACAGGAAGACAAAGAAAATGGGGGGGGGGAGAAATGAAGACAGGTTGAGTGCATGCATTGGCAACACCATTGTCGGAGAGGACAGACACAGAAGCCCCCTGAACTAGGCCGCGCAATGGGGGTACACTACTCAGTTATTGTGACTAGGCCTACGGGTCTATGGACGACAAATGCACACATGGGTGAGGCCGGACCATGGATAGCTGTACTTGGCACCCTACAGAGGTGGGGGGCGGGGGCACAGGGCCGTGTGTAACGGAGGGGCCTAGCCTACAGAATGCGCCCTGGCCTGGAGATAGCCACAGCCCTCCTCCCCCACCCAGACACCTTCACTGCACGCAAAGATAGCAGAATGTGCTGATACTCACCCCCTTGTGTCTGCTGTGATGTCCTCACGCGCCCATCCAAATCGGGGTAGGCCACCGCCAGGATCCGGGACATCAGGGGGGTCAATTGGCGGCTGGCACCCCTCTTACGTTGGGAGGCCATCCCCAGCAGAGATCGGCGGTCTTTCTGATCCCGCGGCGGATGTCCTCCCACCTCTTTCGGCAGTGGGTGCCCCGTCTGTTGTGGACCCCCAGGGCCCGGACGTCCTTGGCGATGGCACGCCAAATGTCGATCTTCTGATGGGCGCTGACCTATGTGACATGTACAGGGTGGTAAAGGAAATCGCATCACTTTTCTGCCTGGTCAATGTGAGTGGCCCCCCCCTCCCCAACCTTGCCATGTGGCACATGCTCTCATCTTTCGTGCGTTGCACTCCTCATTCGCTCCCCTCCCCACCATCTTACATACACCCCACTCAACACAGGCATAGCCCATTCAACGTGCACCCTGTGTACTAACCTGTTGGTCTGGAGGACCGTAGAGTAGCGCATACTAGGGGAGGACCCCATCAACAAGTTTCTCCAATTCTTCGGCAGTGAAGGCAGGGGCCCTTTCCCCAGTCGCAGGAGCCATTGTATCTCCCAGACCGAGGTCACAGCAGCACTTGCAGTATAGGTCCTCTCCTGTGGATGATCAGGTCTCAAGTGATTAATCAGATAGAAAATGGCAGTCACGCCCGCGGCGGTGCGTACCGCGGCGGTGCGTACTGTGACCGCCGGCGCACATCGTCATTGGCTCCTGAGACCCATAGAGTTCAATGTTAACCAATGCTGCTTTGCGCCGCGGTCTTCGACCGCCTACCGCCACGGTGTGCCACGCCAGTGCAGTGACCTCACATCCCACTGTCACACTTCACAGGTCAGGCAGCCGCCATTTCAAGGGCCCACATGGCATGATTTCTACTGCGTCACACAGGCCTAGTCCTTGCATTGCCACTCATACAAGCCGTTCCATGCATAGCGATTCGTGTACTGTGCAAGCTGTGTGAACGAACCTGTGGGTTGCTTGACTCTGTGCTCCATGTTGTCCTTCCTAGGCACCGTCCGCTGGGACTTGCGAGGAGAAGGATGAATCCTCCCGTGTACCGACCGCTGGTGGACCTGTCGACAATGGAAGAACGACATATCATACTTACATACCGGCTTGACAGAGCAACTATACATGAACTATGTGCCCAGCTGGAGCCAGACCTGATGTCCCCCATCCGCCAACCCACGAGGATTCCCCCTCTGGTGCAGGTTCTGTCAGTACTCCATTTTTTGGCAAGTGGGTCTTTTCAGACAACAGTGGCCATATCATCTGGGATGTCTCAGCCTATGTTTTCTAAGGTTTTCTCCAGAGTGTTGTCAGCCCTGATGAAATACATGCAGAGCTACATTATTTTCCGGGAGGTGGGCGAATTGGCTACAGTGAAGGGTGATTTCTATGCCCTTGGACATATCCCCAACATCATTGGTGCCATTGATGGGACCCATGTGGCTTTGGTTCCCCCCAAAGAAAGTGAGCAGGTGTACAGAAACAGAAAAAGTTATCATTCGATGAATGTACAGGTGGTCTGTTTGGCTGACCAGTACATCTCCCATGAAAATGCAAAGTTCCTTGGGTCAGTGCATGACGCGTATGTCATGCGAAATAGCAGCATCCCTTATGTGATGGAACAGCTACACAGACACCGTGTGTGGCTAATTGGTGACTCTGGTTACCCCAACCTGTCGTGGCTACTGACCCCAGTGAGGAATCCCCGGACCAGGGCAGAGGAACGGTACAATGAGGCCCATGGGCGATCTAGGAGGATCATAGAAAGGACCTTCTGGGTCCTGAAGGCCAGGTTAAGGTGCCTGCATATGACAGGGGGATCCCTCATGTACTCACCAAAGAAGGTGTGCCATATCATCGTGGCCTGCTGTATGCTTCACAATCTTGCATTGCGACGGCAGGCGCCTTTTCTGCAGGAGGATGGTCCAGATGGTGGTGTTGTTGCAGCTGTGGAGCCTGTGGAGAGTGAAAAGGAGGAAGACGACGGGGACGACACGGACAACAGGGATACAGTCACACAACAATACTTTCAGTAGCACACAGGTAAGAAACATCCACCCCAATTTACATTTACTTGAGGCCTCATGCGTCTCCACTGTCTGTGTTTCCCCCCAGTTCCTGTTAACTGATTTGTGACTTTCCCTTCCCTTTTCAGAGTTGTATGACCCACTGCCTGACTTCAGCTTTGTTTGCCCATGGACTAAAGCTTATTGAAATTGGTATGTTGTCATCACAAAGTAACTGGACATTATTGCACCGTTATGTGTAATACATTTGTTAAGAATACAAGCAGACTCCTGTTTTTTTAAGTGGAATAAGTGATTTATTTTAAGTGCTACATATAGGTAAATGATTGGGAAGCGGGGATGGGTGGGGGTGGAGTAATGTCCATGGCAGAGTCCAGTTCTCAGTCGCACAGGTGCATTGTCCATATGCCTGTGGAAGGATGGAGCAAGGGCAGTTCAAGGTTGGACAGGGTGACAATGTGGGACAGTGGGATGACATCAGGGGGTATCTTGGGCTGGGGGGGGCCTTGTAATCCTGCTCTGTCTTCTTGTGAGATCTCAGGTTCCGCTTGCAGGGTGGTTCTTCTTCTGCAGGAGGTGGGGTTCTGGTGGCCTGTCGTTGTGTGGGGGCCTCCTGTCCACTAGCGCCGGCGGAGGTGGTAGGCTGTTCCTGGCCTGGGCTAGTGACAGGGGCCCTTTGGGGTGCCACATGGTCCCGCAATGTGGTGATGATCTGGGTAAGGGCCAAGACGATGGTCCCCATTGCGGAACCGATGTTCCTCAGTTCCTCCCTGAACCCCATGTACCGTTCCTCCTGCAGTTCCTGGATCTCCTGGAACCGGGCCAGTACCGTCGCCATCGTCTCCTGGGAGCGGTGGTATGCTCCCATGATGGAGGAGAGGGCCTCTTGGAGAGTCGGTTCCCCGGGCCTGTCCCCCCCCTGTCGCACAGCAGCCCTCCCAGTTCCCCTGTGTTCCTGGGCCTCTGTCCCTTGGACGGTGTGCCCACTACCACTGCCCCCAGGTCCCTGTTGTTGTTGGGGTGGTGGGTCAACCTGGGTTCCCTGTAGTGGTGGACACACCGCTGATTTACGTGTCCGGGAGACAGAGGCATGGGCCCGCTGGGTGGGAGCTGTGCTGGTGTTCCCAGAGGGGGTTGGGTCTGGTGTAGCCTGTGGCTGTCTGTGGGGAACCGACTGTCCAGAGGTCCCCGATGGGCCGGGCTGGTCGTCTGGCTCCAGGGAGACAGAGCTGCTGTCATCGCTGGGGGCCTCTTCTGGGGGTGGGATGGACATCTCTGGACCCTCCGTGGCGGTGTAGTGGCGTTCGGGTCCTGCAGGGGTATAAAGGTATGGTTATTGCTTCTGTGTGTGGCATTTCGTGTGATGGGTGGGTGTCCGTGTACCCATGTGCAGGCATTTCCTTGTGGGGGCTTTTGTGAGGGTGGCTTGTGGGGGTGATGTGTGTGTGCAGTGGGCATACTTTGGTGATGGGTGTCCATGCTTTGGGGTCGCATGCAGGGCTTGGTGTTGGGATGGGTGGGTTGTGATGGTGAGCCTTTTGCTAGGGGTTGGTGTGATGGGGGAGGGGGTGAGGGTGGGGGTATGATTTGGCATGCAGGTGGGGTGGGGGTGGGAAGCAGTAGTGAAGATTTGCCTTACCAGAGTCCATTCCTCCGCCTACTCCTGCGAGGCCCTCAGGATGCAGGATGTGCAAGACTTCCTCCTCCCACGCGGTAAATTCTGGGGGAGTAGGTGGGGGTCCGCCGCCAGTCTTCTGCACCGCAATGTTGTGCCTTGATACCATGGAACGCACCTTCCCCCGTAGGTCGTTCCATCTCTTCCTGATGTCCTCCCGATTGCGTGGATGCTGTCCCACCGCGTTAACCCTGTCCACTATCCTTTGCCATAGCTCCATCTTCCTGGCAATTGTGGTGTGCTGCACCTGTGCCCCGAAGAGCTGGGGCTCTACACGGACTATTTCCTCCACCATGACCCTGAGTTCGGCGTCACTGAACCTGGGGTGTCTTTGGGGTGCCATGGGGTGGTGTGGTTGAGGTGTGGGGTGGCGTTTGTGGTGATGAGTGTGGTGCGTGTGGTGGTGTGTGGTGTTTGGTGCGTGGATTCTGTGTGGGTGATGGTGTTGTGTGCCTCTGTGTTGTGGGATTCTCTATTCTGTGCTCTCTCTCTAGCCTTCGTCAATGATTTCGGGTCGTAGGGGCTTGTGGGTGATGTGGGTGTGTGTTTTATATTGTGTTGGGTGTGTGGGAGTGGTGTTAGTATGTGTATCAGGTGTGTGTATTTCGAACTGACCAATGTTGCTGAGTTTTCTATGTGTGTGTGTATTTTGACCGTGACGGTGTGTACCGCCAATGGAATACCGCGTTTGAAAGACCGCTGTGTGGATTTGTGGGTCAAAATGGTATGGGCGTATTGCTGTTGGCGTGATGGTGGAGGTTTGGTCAGCGCCATTTTTTCGCTGACCTTTGGTGTGGCGGATTTATGTGGATGTCAGGTTTTTGGCGGTTTGCCAGTTGCGGGTCAGAATGACCGTGGCGGTTTACCGCGGCTGCGGCGGTGTTATGGCGGCCTTCTGGCCGGCGGTAAGCGACTTTTACCGCCGAGGTCAGAATGACCCCCTGTGTATCTCCCTAAAAAACAGAGATTAAGCTGTAAACCTAAACTGCAATTAGTCAACTAATCTACTTTTTCTGGATCAAAGTTTGGCCAAGTGTTAGACCTAACAGCCTTAGGGTGGTCTTCCCCCAATAATTTTGACTGTTTTCCTCATATTTTTCTGATTTACTTTTGTTGGCCAGGACTCTGAGCTCTTTATCACTGCTGAACAGTTCTAAAGTGCATGTCTCTCTACCCTAAGAATGGTTTGATTGGTTCGTCCACAATCAGCATATTTAATTTATTTATAAATCCCTGGTAGAGTGCACTACATGTGCCAAGGACCTGTAAATTAAATGCTATTAGTGGGACTGCATATAAAACATACACAATCCTGACTGTAAATTTGTATTGATCACTTATTATTTAAGGTCCAATAACCTACATTTCTTGACCTGGGTATTTATTAACCACTCATTTCATAATTTTTATCCAATTTTGACACTTACACACATCTGTTGAAACCCCATCCAAAATGTCAAAACTACACATTTTCTGATCAGTTGACACTAGAAAAAACTCAAATATTATATTAAAGCATATGTACAACAATAATAACAAAAACCTGTATGACCAGTCACTTAACAAAAAATGCAGAAGTTAGATGTGCTGCAGTTCTTAATGCAAAACCTCTTGCTAATAATATCTTCCTTGGGAGTTCTACATCAAAGTTGATTCAGCAGTTTTTATCAGTTTGTGTTTCATTTAAAATGGCTGCTGAACAACTTAAATCCATTGAAAGACACTCCCCAAGATAATTGTCAATGCGTTTCAAACAACTGAATAGGCAGTGTCCGGCTTCAAGACAAAGGGCTGCATAACCCCCTGTATTGAGTCTGGAACCACAGCAGGAAGAAAGGAAGTCACCCCTAATTCAAAGGCACAACTGGGTATAAGTACTTCACCTCCTGCCCTACCAACTCAGTACTCTACTGGACCTGTAAAGAACTCTGCCAGGAAGAAGGAATTATGGGGGTTATTCTAACTTTGGAGGAGGTGTTAATCCGTCCCAAAAGTGACGGAAAAGTGGCGGATTTACCACCAGCCGTATTACTAGTCCATTATATCCTATGGAACTCGTAATACGGCTGGTGGTATATCCGTCACTTAGCGTCACTTTTGGGACGGATTAACACTCCTCCAAAGTTAGAATAACCCCCTATGTGCTGCTACAAGACTGCCACTCTAGACTGCTGCTCTGCAAGAACTGCTTTTCTGTTGTGCTGCTCTGCTGCCTGCAAAGGAAGGACAGGACGCAGCTCACTTGACCCCAGAGTGACTCCAGGTTTATATGGGAACATAAGCAACCTTAGACATTGTGTGGTCTTACTGGCCTTAATCAGAGGGGTGCAACTTTATTCTTAAACAGAGATAGCTACCAGATCCTCATTTGGACATACATGTCTCACTTAGGCAAAGTCAATGATGAACATCTCTTTTGAATTAATTTCAGACAGTGGTAATTCATCTGGAATATATTTCAGTTTATCTTTTTGTTTTCAGTGTGCTACTACAGACAAGATCCAGCCCAATTCCATATCAGTGTTTGTATTACAAGAATGAGTTTTGCTGTTGGCCAAACCATACATTGCTTTTCTGCGATCCATACAACATTGTGGTGTGGAATTATTTGGTTTTGAGTGTGCCATCACTTTGTGACCATGTTTGCAGGGTTGAGCAGGTATATATTCATTGCTTGGGCCAGCAAAATCTTGAGTAGGATATAGTTGTGAGAACTAACCAACGGCAAGATGATGGGAAGGCATGGTTTCATCCTATATCCTTGAGTTGAAACAGGGACTCTGAGACAGTTTTATTTTCACGTTGTATTTATTCACAATTATTTATAGAAGTGGGTTGATGTACAGTAGCCATACCTGCTAAAATAGTCAGGTTTTATCATTTTTGGAAGTTCATTTGTGAGCCTGCCTCACCAGGCTGAGGAGTTGCCAATTCAGCACCTGCTTTGTTTCCAACTCTTACTTTATCTTGACAGCTCTGCTTAGTTGCATTTTTCCCAGTATCTTTTCTCTGTAATCCCTTCATCTTGGAACTCACATAAGATCCATTTAGGGCATCCAGCACCTCCCCAACTGCCACAGTACAGTAAGAACTGTTTTTCCCTCTAGACCCTTGAAGCAACTTTAGGCCTTTTGTTGTACCAGAATTGTTAGCAATTGTCTTAAATAATCACTTGTCTCATAAGACACTTGCTGTTGACTAAAAAAGAAAAGAAAAAAAATGTTTTCAAGCCTTGTTAATTATTATTGCACAGTAATTAAATTAACATTTTCAAACAATCATTGATGTTAAAAAAAAACAGCCAATAAACATACCAATAAATAGATCGAGACTGCAAACAGTGTAGGAAATTCCATAGAATTAGGTTGAATAGTTGGGTATAGGGTTCTCATGTACCTTTTTACCTTCATCTGTGTATATATATTCGATTGTAATGAAAGAGCAGCGACTGAGCTGGTGACTACACACAGTGTGGCAAACACAATGGAAATTGGTGAAATAGTTGGTATTAATGGTTTCACATACATCTGAAAATATAGCACTACATACCAACCACATGCAGTGCCACACGCTCCAAGAGCAAAGTCAAAGTTGGAGACTACAGAAAGTATGGCAACTTCCATAAACCTAGGAGGAATAGGTGGGCATAGTGTCCTCACATAAGTCTGCACACAGACAAATTACTTTGACTGTATTTCACCCACATACAGCTTCAAAGAACCAGTAATGAGGACTGATTTGGAGACTGGGGACAGTATAGCAAATCTCACACACACACCCACATCCCCCCAAACACACACAGAGTACTGTATATCAACCACATGCAGCTTAAAGCATCAGAAACAAAGACAAAGTTGGAGACTGCAGACAGTGTGGTAAATTCCATAGAAACATGTAGACAAGTTGGTCTTACTGTTCACATTTACCTCTGTAAACAGACATGCACATAGTGCTATTTATTAACCCCTTTTCAGCTTCATAGCACTAAAAGCAAAGGCAGAGTTAATAAACAAAGCAAGAATCAGACCAAACTCAGCCAGTGAGATGTACAGAAACTGAAAGTTACAACAGTGCATCCTTAAGGTACTGGTGTATGGACAAGGCATGCGGAATAATTATTAGAGGTCTGAGATAGGTTATCAAGATGGAAAGGGATACTGTGGGGTGTAGCCTTGTAGACTATAGTAGTGGATGAGCTCAGTTGTCAGTGGTGCTTCCTTGGCACTATGCTATAGTGAAGCAAAAGCATCATTCAGCAAGCATGAAAATGATCCCCTATTATTTATTTTACTTGTATGTAATATCCAAAATTTTGGCAGAGAGAGCCCTTAAAGACCAAGGTTTGGAGGCCACTGCACCTGCTACATGACTGACAGATAAGGGTATGGTGCAGTGGGGATGAATGAGGGGGATGGGTTGTTAAAGTGTACATTTCTGGCAAAATTATGATCATTATTATGTGTTTAAAACTGCAGGTCATTTTATGTGATAAAATGATGTGCAAATATGTTGACGGTAGGATGACCATTATGATTGCCCCTCTACCACCCTCCAACGGACCCCATTGCCCCTCTTTTACATTGTTTTAATTTATAGCTCTACTCAGTCCAAATGTAGGAAGTAAGAGTGCTTTACATCACACACATGTTATACAGAGTCAAATAATCATACACATTTGTAAATCAATGAACAGGAATTGTTACCTTAGACGTTAAGGGCAGCAATGTGCAGGAGTCATATATCTTACATGCTGGTAGGCATTATACATGAAGAGTACTTAGTGCCTCATTACGAGTTTGGCAGTCTTATGATGGTCAAACCTGCGGTGCCATTCAGACCGCTGCACTTCTGGTGGTCTGACCACCAGATTACAACCCTGGCAGTTGGATCGTCAAGAGACTGCCACCACCGCAAGCATCACGGATCCCACAGGGGTGGTGGTGGTCAGAGTCGTGGTCAGCCACGGCAGTGCCCATGGAAGCACAGCTGTGCTGATCACGAGTCCACTTTCTGCCAGCCTTTCCATTACATTTTGAGATCCATTCACAGAATGGTGGAAAGCCAGTGCTGGGGGCCCCCCTGCCAGCACCCTTGGATTGCACACCATCTGCTGTGCAGACTGGGCATTCCGAGGGTGTTGTTATGTGATGGCAATGGCCTCGGCTCCCTTACGGGAGTTGAGGCCAATGCCGTGGCACTTTTTCCACCAGGCTGACTGGAGGAAACATTGTAATACAATGTTTTTGCCAGCCAGCCCAGTGGAAACATCATTATATAACAGGGGTTAGGCTGCCAGTATGATAGCGGTCTCATCCCCACAGCTTTGGTAGTCTCCATGTCGGACCAGCAAAGTCACAATGAGGTCATTAGTCCAGAGAAATGCAGGAGTTAAAACATTACACAGTGGTAGGGGGTTGACTATTCAAATAAGAAGAATTTATTACTACCCTTAGGAATCCTTTTCAACAAACTTAGAATGACAAAAAAAAGGAGACAAAATAGAGTTCCAGGCCTATGACATGCAGTTTGCATGTGTCACTAACCGCTTCATAGTTCATTGTGCCTTTTTAGAAGGTTTGCAATTTATGAGCTGCAAATAACAAAAGCATCTCTATGACATCCCCAATAACCAAATGAGCTAGCTACAAAAATACAAATCTGTGATCTGACACACTTGCTTTAGTTTGAACATAAATCTTCTGTGCTGCTTTGTGATCAGTCAAAACTGTTACTCAGAAAATACAGATCTTTTCAACAAGCACACCAATCAGATATATTTTTGGTATGTTATTTTAGGTTTTCTTATGTAATGCTGTGTTATATTATGTGATGTTATGTTATGTTATGCTATGCACACAAAGAACCCTTCATCAGGTGCATCTAACACCTCAAAGTATTAGCCTCTGAGCTTGGTGCCCAGTAGTGATATCAGTCACACTGCCCTAAAAACAGCATTGCTGACCCAGACTAGCAGCACCTTTTTCCTAGCGACTAGTTGTGTACAGGGATCAAGGCTGAGGTATGAACATTTTTTATAGAAAAGCTCAAGTTCTGAAGCAGAGATTATGCCAGGGTCCAGCAAACATCAGCGCTAGTGTGGGAATGTTATGTCCTTAATTGGGTGAAAAAGTCAGAGCAAGCCTGCTTGTATAAAACAGCTTGTGGGTGCTGGGCTGGGAATAGGTAAGGTCCAAAATAGCAATGTTTATTAGACATGCAGACATGCATCACAGCTGTGATCCTGAAAAGGACGACTGGCTAATTCAAAGGTTTTAAGGGCAAGATGAAGTGATCCAGGCAGTGCCTCATCCATCGGACATGCCCATGCCACCCCCTTGGGTGATTTCAACATCCCAGACAACACAATCACAAAAATCAAGAGACACCCTTTTTAACCTCTTTGATGAATTCAACGTGGTACAGCATGTCAAACAATCAACACACTTGAAAAGCCACATCCTCCACCTAGTCTTCTCAACATCATCTGCAATCTAATCCACATCACCCATACCTCTAGACAGGCCTCACCACTTTGCCATCTCTATTTTCGTACTTACTTATTTACATTCCCAATCCTCACCTAGGTGGAAATATAAATTTAATAATGGAAAAGAACTAACCTTTTATGATCTGTAATGGTCAGTTCCACTCACATGGGTCAAATGGAAATATGGGGTCTTCTTGTATCAGAAGGGTCCATCAGCATGATCGAGTGTCTCATAAAAATGAGGTGTATGCTCACTGCTTTGCTATGTTTAAAGTAACAGGTGAGTTGTGCATGTACAGTATTCATACTCATCCTGTGTTTGATCCCCAAACAGCTTCATGCCCCATTTATAAGACAAGACCAGAGCCCAAAGGAAAGGTGACGATATCACAAATGTCGTAACACAACCGGAGAGTTAAGGGAGATTGGAACCAAGTATTTAGTAGGAATCAACCCATACTAGCTCCCTGCATATAAAGCCCATAAACACAAAAGGGTATGGGGTTCACTAATGATACGGAGCTATAACCACAGGAGATTATCCACAGGCTCCTAGACCTCGCTGGGTGTCAAAAACATGGAGTGTGAGTGCTCTGGGATGGTGATGGATAGGGGGAGGGGGTATTTCCTTTACGGGCTAGGTGGTCTCACACACTATATAGTGTCATGCTTCATCATTTGACCACCTAGCCCCACCCAGGTAGGACAGTGCCACCTGGGCGGACTCAACCTCACCGTTAAAAGAACGGGATGGAGTGCGTAAATTATTTTATCTAGAGTTAGTGGGATCCAGCTAAGCTAGGGGAAGATGTAAAAACACCTAGGCAGTTACCAGTGTGTAATCTACACTCCTAATAGTGGTGTCTGCTGGTGTATTAAAAACAAGGGTGGGACACCAAGGTGAGTGTAAGGACTCACTGGGTCACCTATCTAAAAAATGGCCGACATATTTCTGCCCTCTACAATGAGCCAAGGAAGGTCTGTGGGCATTCTTCAGGGCCTAGGATCTCTAAACATCACGCAATGCACAAACAAACAATCCACCCTCAATAAGAGAGTGGGAAGGATTTATAACAATTGAAGGGGCCTGCCTGTGGCAAGGAAATACCTTGCTGAGGCCACAACATCTAAGGCTACTGGCCTCAGATTCCAGGAGGGGGAGTGTCCCCTTATAGTCACACTTACGTCCAAGGAGGCGCTCGCTGTGCGCCTAGCCCGACCCCTCACTGGACTGCTTGAGGTCACAAATGACAACATTCACCTTATTTTTTAATCACAAGAAAAATGTTGTACCTCTAATGCATGTTCTCCCACAGGGGACTTTAGGAAAATTAGGGCCAGATTTAAAAAGCCCCAAGTGCCACCTTGTGCCACAAGAGTGTAATGTTTTTTTACGCTAATGTGCGTTAGTTTGGCAAAAACGCTGCACCATATTTACACAGTGGAGCAATGCACGCATTGCGCCACTTTGTAAACCCTAGCACCACATTATGCCTGCACCAGGCATACTGTAGGCAAGATGAGCATTTCGGCGTTAGGAGGCCCATAAAAATGGCGCAGTGAAATCTATGAGATTCCACTGTGCCCTTTTTAGCATCATTTTTTACACTTGCCTAAGGAAGTCGTTAAAATGATGCTCACATTGTTTTCAATGGGCCTCCTTTCACTTTGCAGGGTTAGCATCTCAGTTTTTGGCACTAATCCTGCAAACACCAAAGTAGCATAAAAATATTTGATGCTAGTTCCCTAACGTGCGCCGTGGTGCACCATACCATAAACATGGCGGACACCTGGTGGTGTTAGGGGGTTGCAAAATGGAGCGCAAGAGAAATGGCGCATCATGACATGAGGCACCATTTTTAATCAATGTTCCCCTTAATTTCTTTGAGACTGAACAAACAAATCTACGAGAATGCCCAAGCTGATAAATATCTAGGATAAAGCATCGAGTCCATGGTGGATTTAACTTGTTACCTTAGTTAGGAGCAAGATTCAGAATAAGCCTTACAATTTGGTGGGGTCCAAATGCGTCCCATTAACTTTTCAGGCAGACCAGGGCCTCCTTCAGAGTAGTGCAACCAGTACAGCCGCACAGGGCACTGACTTTGAGGGAGGGCACTAACTTTGGGCAGGGGCACTGTGTTTAGCATAACATAATGATTTTAAAGCCCCTGCTGCAGAGTTCATTGTGCATTCAGCTTTCAGGCAGCAATAAAAATGTCATGATAACTGTTGTGATTAATGTTCATGCTAGAAGGAGAGGCAGGTGGCAGTCTTTTCGCACCAAAAAGTAGGGCAGCAGGTTAATATGCCAACTGCAAAGAACATATTTATATCCTATGTGGATATCTGAGGAGATTGGTAAAGCCAGCCCTTTAAACAAATGAAATGTAAGTGATAGTGGGGTTATGGAGTGATAAGGAGCATTTTTGTCGCTAGTGAGGGAATTCAAGGAGGAGGTCAAAGAGTGGCTTCAAAAAAGATTGTCGCACCGGGTGCCACCAGCGCTAAGGCAGGCCTTGACTCAGACTTCCCCCTTGACAACAAATGAACAGTTACTCTGGCTACTGAGATATCAACTTTGTTTCATGGACCAGAATTGAGCCTAAATCCAGACCTGGGGTTGAGGGAAAGAAATTGAATATTGAGTAATGTGTCATGTAACAACAATTAGAAAGCCTAAGAGGAAGGAAAGAAGAAAATTAATTGAAAGAGTAGCTGTGCATTTTCCCCCATCTCTGGCATCAATATGAGCACAGCACCTCAGCAAGAAATGAAAAAAAGAGAAAGCAGTGAGAGGGTTCAGCTATGTGGAAGCATTTTGGTTATATAGTGTGTATGAGTTCAGTGCCTTCAGGTACAAACTGTAAACTCCTCTTGTTTGTTTCACCATAAGAATCCAGATAGTTATATATGGCTGATGTACAAATATAGAGGGCAGTGGTTCCCACCCTGTGGCCTAGGAACCCCTGGGTATCCGTGAAGCCTCCTCAGGGGGTCTGAGACTGCTTGGAAAATTAAATAATATTAATAGATTAGGTCCCCAGCTTTCAGTAATGACTCAGGGGGGGGTTCCCAGGTTCCAGTAATGATAAAGAAGGGGTCCACGGAGATCAAAAGGTTGAGAACCACTGATGTAGGCATCCAAATACACAGTAAAGTTTAAACTCTGTCAGCTAGGGATCAAATGCGTGCTGATTTTTCCGGATAGGGTTCAAATCTGTGTTGATTTTTCCAGCTAAACTTCGAGTCTTGGATGGTGATACAGCACTTCTTTTCCAATCCTCCCATGAGGCCTGGGACTGGTTGGAATCCAAAGGGGAACATCCTCCATTGGATCACCAGGACACTGAAAAGGGTCGGACTCTGCCACGGAACCAGCACTGGGCAGGCCATAAGTACTGGTGCCACCCTTCCAAGGACCGGGCAGCGAAACAGAGTGCAAGAAGTAGCTGCACTGGTTTGGGTGACGTCCCCTGGCTCTTGTGCTTATGCTTTGGACACTTTAGAGTCGCAGTCTATGAGTGGCTCCTTATCTCACGACCTCCCAGAAACACTGCAAGAGTGGCCTAAGTTCACCCCAATGACTGCTGATCTCCTCTGAAGACTCTGTTCTTACCATAGCCTGTTCTTAAACTTGAAAAAGACTGCTGTCATGATTGTCTCAGTTCCAGCAGTGGTGACACTGATGTACAATGGCATTGGGTTGGGGGCAACTTGTATTGGTGGTGGCGCATTAGGGCATGATGGTTGATTTTTGTTGGGACAAACTATGGTTGCCACATATTACCCCTACAATCTGCAGAACTCTTTTACAGTTTATTCTACACACTTTGTGGGGTTTATGTCCTGTTAGAGCACTGTTGCACAGAGGCCTGGGTAAGGGAGTTTGAATTACTGTTGGAGTTTGGGAACATGTGTATGTGGCTCTGGATGTTGGCATCTTTCCTCTGGATCCTACAATTTGGGGCAACCTACGATTATACATTACCTTCTCATGGTAGTACACAAATGTAGGTTTATTACATGGTATGGGCTCATACATTAAGCGATACAATATTTACGTTTACTTGCTGAGGCACAGGGTCCATTTCACATGTCTCTAGGAGATGCTTCTTATATCACTGGAACTTACTAGAGTAAGTAGACAACTAGGGGAGGGGTATATGGTACAACATACTCTAGCTATGCGAGGGGTGTACTGGTGTGGGCGGCTCCAAGGAGTGCCCTTCACAGTGTACCACACTAGGAAAGATCCTAAGGGTTGCTATGGTGTAGTGTGAGGACACTTGATGGGATACCTTTAACACTGGTGGCAGTATACCCCCTGGCCTTGGGACAGACAGACTTTTATATGACTCTGACACCCACCCTGCTGGCGGACCCAGGGTTACACACACTTTGGTGTGGGAATTACAATGGGAAGATCCAAACCCCTCCTTCCAGGGGCGCACCTGTGCGCACCCTTGCTCCTACTCACAACATCTGAACACTTTGGCTCCTGATTTGTAGATGGTGGAACTCTGACACTTACTGCATCCAACTGACAGGAAGTACTCCCATTACTCAATGGTACACAAGCTACACTCTAGGCAGGAGATGTTTTTTGCGCCATTGGGGCTGGTCACACAGTGCACAGCCCTTGGCTGATGTGAGGTTCAGTTTTCAGATTAGTGAAGCCTACTTCCAGGAAATCGAGGGAACTGTCTTGGATGCCTTGGTCAAATGGGATGCATTTATAGTTTTTTTACTGAGATTGTGCATGAAAACAGCTAATGGTGCCCTGAAGGGGTTGAATGAGGAGGTGACTGCCATGGAAGACCACCTGGGAGAGCTAGCGAGGGAAAGTCTGATGGATCTCAGTCAGTGTACGGCCCTGTCGCCCTTCCAAAAGAAATATAGGCAACTAGTGCGTAGGTTATCTAACTTTGATCATACACACAGCAGCAACATGAACACTGGGATAAGGCAGGTCAACTACTGGCATGGTTGTTATGCTCTGAGTCTCCCAGATACCCGATTACTGCACTCCAACTCCAGACGGGACAGGTGGTGAACACCCAGGAGGACATCAATGGTGTATTTGAACATTATTACATGGTTTATATAGGGAGCCCTTGTGGTAAACCTAGATGAATTTGTCTGCTTACTTAGCATGTGTGCAACCTCTACAGTGGCAGAAGCTAGATAGCTGGGTTACTTTGTAAGAAGTGCAGGAAGCCCAAGGGAAGGTGCCGGGCAGTGATGGGATCTCAGCCAAATTTTGTGCACACTACCGTACCCCGCCAGGCCATTGACTTCTAAAGGTGTATGTGAGTACTATGACTAGAGGGATCATACAGACTTTTACTGGACAGGATCCTTTAAACGTGAGATCCTATCACCTCCTGTCCCTTCTAAACCTCGAATTACAAGGTTCTTGGGAAAATCCTGGTCAATCATTTGACCAAAGTAGTCCCTTCCTGGGTACACTCTGATCTAAATGGTTTTATACTTGGGTGCAACACCTTCATTAACCTGCGGTGGTTATTTCATGTTATGGACTCAGCAAGGCGCACTGAGACAGAGGGTTGGGCCTCCTCTCTCAATATTGAAAAAGCATGTGACCCCCATGGATGAATTTACCAAAAGACGGTACTGACGCTTAAGGGGCTTAGGCCCCCTTCCTCAGATGTGTAGCATTACTATGCACCAATCCTATTGCCAGGGTGCACACAAGGGACATACTATTTGACCCATTTCTGACAGCTGGAGGTAAATGACAGGGATGCCCCGCTCACCATTTTTATTGGCCCTGGCGATGGAACCCCTGGCATGCATACCATGGGACTGTGTAACCCCAATGGGGTCTTATGGTGCTAAGGGACCCCAGATCATATATGATGCACTGATTTATTTGAAGGTGGAACATACTGTGTTACTGGAGGCTATGCCAATGTTGAGCACATTTGGGTCCATGTCAGGACTTCATGCTAGTTGGAATAAGTCCTGCTTATTCCCACTGATACCCATTCCTCCTAGAGGTACTGCCATGTATGGAACTAACTTGGTGGTTTGACTCCAGTGAATATTTCAAAGTTCAGGTATACTATGAGCGAAAGAACCTGCTGGAGGTGAACTTTGGGAAGGCAATGACTGCTGTTCTCTGCTTACTCCCCCTTTAGCCAGACTACCTTTGTCTTCCATGGACAGGATCGCCAAAACGTTGGTGCACTACAGCTCTTATATTTCTTTGTGGCCCTTCTGTTGGCTATCTGGAAGACCTTCTTAACACATCTAAGAGGCATTCTAACAAACCTGATTTGGGGTGATAGTATGTGACGTCTAGGTTTTAGTAAGTTATTTACCCCTTTAGACAAAGGGGGCCTTAGTGCCCCTGATTACAAACAGTATTATGCTTCATCGCAGCTGCAGTGGACAATTCAGTGGCTTGTTGGTGTGCCATTACTCAAATATGCAGGAATCCTAGATGAACTTGAGTGGCAACAAATGTTACACAAGCTCTTTGTTGTTGTCCCCCTCAGGATACATATAGTTTATTGTTATGTACTACTTTAAATATCTGGAGGTGGCATGCATTTGATGGTTGTCAACACAAGCCCTATGTGCTCAGTCTTCCAATTCAGGCTATACCCGAATGTGCAGGTTTGAGGCCTACATTGTGTCTGAGACTGGGAGGAAGTGGGAATTGCAACCTGGGAGGATGTGGTGGTTCAAGAGGGATTCTGTGCCTTCGATGCTGTAGCATTAGAGCACAGGCTGGGACCAGAACAGTTCTTTCTATGTTCAGCCCTACGGGGAGTGAGGCAGAAGACCTGGAGTTCTGTCCTGGAGCAGCCTTCCATCAAAGCACCCTGGGGAAGCCCTGATGAGAGGAATACCACCAAGTCTATCATGCATTTATACTCCACTTTGCAGTGTAAACCCGCTGGGGAACATGGAAAGGTACAGGGCTGGTGGAAATTGCCACTTGGGACTGATATTGCGGATAAACTGTGGGACCTGTGCCTTTAATAGGTCAAATGGATGACTCACGATGCACAGTTTCACCTCATTCAGTTCCAATACCTTCACCATGCATACCTCACCCCACAAAAGAATAGGAAAATGTTCCCGGGTGCACATAACACTTGCT
This sequence comes from Pleurodeles waltl, assembly GCF_031143425.1. Taxonomy (NCBI): domain Eukaryota; kingdom Metazoa; phylum Chordata; class Amphibia; order Caudata; family Salamandridae; genus Pleurodeles; species Pleurodeles waltl. The sequence continues at coordinate 73,057,073 of NC_090439.1, forward strand.
TTAGGTGCAGGGCGAATGATGCAGCCAATTTACTTCACGTGGTGTTGTCATGTGTGATGATATGCCCTTTATGGGATCAGGTGACACAAACGGTGTCGAAGGTGAAGAGCTGTCTGTTTCCACCAGAGCTGATTTGGCGTTCGCTTGGTATAGAGCACATCACTAAGAAAACTATGGCCCTGATTTAAGAAAAGTGATGCTGCACCCAGTACAGTGCCACTTTGACTGCAGTCATTATCGCCCCCCTAACACCATCATGTGTGCGGTGTATCTAGGCGACAGTGCACCATGGCGGAAGTTAGGGAAGGAGCATCAACATTTTTTATGCTAGTTCCGAGCTTTGCAGAATTAGCATCAAAAATGTTGATGCTAATGCTGCAAAGCCCATTGAGGCCCATTGTAAACAATGGTGTCCTCCTTTAACGCCTGCTGTGAGCAGGCATTAAAAGTGGCGAAAAGAATTAGACAAATAAATCTCTTAGATTTTTTTTTTGCTCCATTTTTTCGGCCCCTTTGCAAACATTATGCCTGGCACAAGTATAATGTAGCCCAAAGGGTTACAAAGTGGCACAATGCATGCATTGGGCCTCTTTGTAAATTTGGCGTGACGATCTTGGCCTCGTTGGGCTACATTAGAGTAAAAAAATTATACTAATGTGGCGCAAGAAGGTGCTTGGGGCTCTTAAATCTACCCCTAAGGGTTTGATGAAATTTCCAAATATAGTACTTATTTTAGCTAAACTATGCATCACCATGACTTGGAAGTCCTCTAGGGCACCCCCACTGAGGTGTTTGTGGATGGACCTGCTTAGGTGGGCACCGGCCAAACTAGAGGAACATAGATGACTGCTCAAGAGTGGCAAATAGGACAGATCTACTGGGATGTTGGGACATTTACCTGGAAAAGCTTGAGATGGAGGCAGATTAATGCCCCCTTGAAAGCACTGTCATTGAACACACCCATGTGAGACCCCACCTCACTCCAGGTACTTTAATTAGACCATAGGAGTAAATGGATGGGTACAAAGAAAAGTTTCATTTATAAAATGACAAAAATCCAATACGTAGAAAAAAATATATTAATTTTCAAACTTTTCTCATGAAATTACACAAAAAGCATTAAATGCCCATTGGAGTTAGCTCTTAGTGCTTGACCCGGTAAAAGTCAAAAGTTAGTGCTGATTGTTCTGGAGGTGAGTCAGATACAGAGACGAGGTTCATCCCTGTGTCCATTTTACCTTTTAACTTAGTCCTGTTGCATCCTACAAGCTCTCATCGATGAAGTTGACGGTGGATAGGGGTGCAGGCTAGATACAGAGAGGTACTCGTTGACACTTGGTTGCTGAAGTCCTATGCCTCGGTAGAAACTTTGGATTGATGGAGAACTGCTAGGCGGTCATTGTCAACATGGAGAGCTTATCTGTAATCTGATCTTTGCATTGGTATTAGCACTCTATGTAATGCAAAGAACTCATAGCCTCTGGTTCTTTGGCTGGAGTTCAGTTCTTGAAGTTTTAAGGTTGGGGGAGGTGGGGAAATTGCCAAGATTGTGGCAGGAGCAGTCGCATAGCTGCAAGCTCCATCCTGGATTCTGGTGAATCCTGATACGATTGCTGCTTCCCCCCACCCTACCAACAGGAAAGGAACTCAGTGCCCATCCATGGCGCTTTGTGGAGGTGGAAGTCTGCGGAGAGCAGTGGTAGCTCCCCAACTGCCCTGTGCACAGCCATAGTGAGTGGTGGCCTACTGGTGCCAGAGGTTGAAACAGGCGCTTCTCAGAAGCAGGTGATCCCAAGCAATGGAACCCCAGTGGGTGCTGTGAAGCTTTTGCCCCCTTTACCTGTGCCATGCTAGAGGTTCAAGCCTAAGCAAGACAGGGGCATGACCCTGCAGGGCCCGGAGCAGCCTACCTGGGGAGCTGACGTTGTGACATTGGCAGTACAGCCTGCGGTACCATACTGAGAGGAACCCTGGATTCAATTTATCCTGAATAAAGTGAGTATGTGAGGGCCCATCCCATCATTGGCCAATGTCACCTGGGAGGCTTAAGCATGCATGACGCCTGGAGGCTGCACCTAGTGGACTGGGCCTGATTGACATCCCTGGGGGATAATACAGCACATCAGCTGGCTCCAGATCACAAAGAGGCAGGGGTGGGCCCTATACTTGGGACCGTGTTGCTGCTCTCTCCTTCTCCACACTTCTCTTTGGTTTAAGGTGGTTGAGGGAAACGTATAGCCCAGAAGAATGGCTGGGGAGGCCCTGACCCCCAGTGGGTGACGCAATTGGTCAGGCTGTCTTGGTGCAGGGAGCTGTATAGCCTGAAGGACATTTTGGCTGTGGTTCCCTCCATGGCCTGGCGTCTTGCAGAGGCACAGCTTCTCTGGCCTTCCTACACCAAGTATCAGCAGAATCTGCAGCCTGAACCTGGACTGCTTATCTAGCTGAGGGACCCCATTCCACTTTGTGCAAATGAGACACCTCTGCCTCTGACACTCCCCCTCTGGTGATTTGTGCAACTTAGCAGGATGGTCTGTATGAGGGGGGAATTGGCAGAGTTTTACTCTCTGAAATTCTAAGGAATTACACTCAAATTCAGTGAGATTCTGCAGAATAAAACAATATAACTAATTAAGAGAACTTGGGCCTGGGAGACCACTGAGCCGGTCATGCATAAGCGGAGTGCACCCTGGCCCTGTGTGTTTGAACAGGATGATGAACCCGTGGTGTTTTTTGGTTAATGGGCCTAGTCCATTCCTCTCCAGGAAACATCAGACTGTGTAGGCCTATGTCCGATCATGGTGCAGGTAAGGGGTTGGTGCAGTTGCACATGCTTTTATTTGCCCTTTTTTCTATGTATGTTGTTCTAAGAAGATTGTGTCATTCATCTCCTGCATTAATGTTTGGTTATATTGCCTAATTAAATAATGTATCTTTAAAGCAACCATTGTTATATTGAAAAGGATGTGTTAAGGGCAGTGTATAAAAACCCTGTCTCTCCTGGCAGCATGATTCGTGACTCCACACACTAGTAGCTCGTGTTTCGCTGTTGGCTACATAAATGCCACCATTGTGTGAGTGTTCTTCTTTCCTGTAATGGACCATGCTTTATCCACAGTGAGAAAAACTCCATATCATGTGTACGATAGAAAGTGACACAAACTACCAAAGTTACCGTTTGTGGGCTCTGCATTCCTCTTTAATCCTGCGCACACTTCTGCTGCAGCTGCACTAACCCTCTGATCTGTCCTCTGGCTGCTTATGCCGCAAACCTTTTCAAGATCACTGAATAATTGGAGATTGAAAGTCTGCTTTTAAAAAAAACACAATTTTGAGCATGGGATTGAATTATGTAATGCATAATGTCTTTGCAAATTAGATTCTGCCGCATCTACAGTTAACAGCACAAACACGTTTGATTTCTGGCCCTACAAGATTCTCCTTAAAACTGCTTTAAAAATGTAAGTGGTTAACTCCCCTTAATGTGGAACATTTTCTATTGTGTGAGGCCAGGGCACAGTCTTTACAAATGCAGGTGTGCCCCGCCTCTCCCTTCTCTCAGCCCAGGAAGGCTTTACAATATGTAGATGCACCTCTGTGACACCTCCACCCTCCCTGTGTTCAGGCTGTCTGAGAAGTATGCACAAAGCCCCAACTGTCAGTCTGCCCAGACGTGGATTGGCGGCAAGCTGAAAAACACCAAAGTCATAAGCACAGATAAATGCACACTTTCTAGAAGTGGCATTTCTGTGATAGTAAGAAAAAATACACCTACACCAGTAAGCAGCATTCTCACCACTATCACAACCATACCAAACATGCCGACGCTACACCGCATAAATCAGACAATACCCCTTATACATAAGGCAGGGCATTTCCAATGCAACCCTATGAGGAGGCAGGACTCACAGCAGTGAGACACCAAGTTAGGCTGTTTGTCACTACCAGGACAGGCCACGCGACATGGCACATGTCCTGCCTTCTACATACAAGGCACCCTGCCCAAAGGGCTGGCTAGGGCGTACCTTAGGGGTGACTTACCTGTAGTAAAAGGGGAGTTCTGGGTCTGGCAAGTAAATTTAGATGCCAGGACCCTGTGGCAGGATACTGCGCACACAGGCCCTGCACTAGCAGACCTGAGATAGGTTTGAAAGGCTACTTCAGTGGGTGGCGCAAGCAGCGCTGCAGGCCCACTAGTAGCATTTAATTTAAAGTCCCTGGGTATAGGGATACCACTTTACAAGAGAATTATAGGTAAATTAAATATGCCAATTAGGTATAATCCAATCATACCAATTTTGTAAGGTAGAGCACATGCACTTTAGCACTGGTTAGCAGTGAAAAAGTCCTCAGAGTCAAAATGTCACCCAACAAAGGTCAGAAGAAGTAGGAGGCAAAAAGCAAAAAGTCTGGGGAATGACCCTGTAAAAGGGCCAGGTCCAACAGCTAGAATCCAATGTTTACCTTTCCCACACTAGTCTAACGTCTGATCTGTTGTATTGGATATTCGTCTGGTACGTAACAAGGGTGTACCTCACCCGTAGGAAGGGTCTGCAGTTTTCCAGTTTGTTATAGCAAGAATAGAGAAATCTAGATAACCAACCATGTCTAAAAGGGAGCTGTGTGTGTGAAAGTAAAATGTAAAAAGATATTTGGGATTGTTTTAAAAAACCATTTACTCTTTAATCATTTACATGGTTGAATGGTTTTAATCAGCTGACCACATTTTTAATGTACATCGTGTGGTAAGAGCACCATTTAAAAATATCCTCTAGGCTTCATCAGCACAGGGAATTCATGGAAACCATTGAACCGAGAGATAAAACAAATACTCTTGTGTTGACAAGAATGCCCTGTCAGTGTTAACCTGTTGTAACAGATGTTGATTGCCTGACCTTACACCGCTTGTACCTCTCCTTGGTGTGGATTAATTCCACTGGCTTAGTGGCAGAATTTATTAGTAATTCCGAGTAACATGTAATAACTAAATTCCTCCAATTTCACCAGCGGAATAAAAAATTCTGCCACTCCTTTCAATGACACCCCTATCTTGGTGAGTGTGCAGAAAGATTACTAGGAGGGGTGTGCATGCTGGAGGTGCGAGGAGAGATGGGAGGACCTGATCTGGTGGACTCCTGGATACTCCTAATGAAATTATGACGGATAAACAGAGGAATCCACAGCTGGAGAGAGCTTGCTGTCTCCCTCCTTGGTGGGCACAAGCTTGGCCCCAGCCGGGACTCCCTTGCCTGCGGAACATATGGTACAGACACTAATGCTCAATCAAACGTGGTATTGTTTGAGTGGAGGAGACCTAGGGAGAAAATCTGTACTTGGCATTTGGCCACAGCTGCCCTAAATAATGCGGAGTTCTGTGACCATATTTGGAAAAACATAGAAAGGTACTCGTAGGAGAACTAGGGATCCGCCTTGGATGCCCTGATTGAATGGGATGAATTCAAGGTGGTCCTGAGATGGTAATGCATGAAGACAGTATGTGGGGTGAGAAAAGTCCTTTTGGAGGAAGCACTTACCTTGGAGGAAAGCATGGGGGCTCATTTGAGGGCATGTGTTACATCCCAGAGGTGCTGACACAACTACAGAAGGGGTCTGAGACACTCCTCTGCCAATTATCTAGTTTTTACTATACAATCAATACCCTGCGTCAGCATCACTTGGCCATTGTGGTCAGAATCTCCTAGTTATTCCATAGCAGCTCTTCACTTATTTTCGTGGCAAGTGGTGAACTTGCAGCTGGCTAACATTAGGGCTGCCCCCATGTGCTGTTTGAGTGCTAGATTCTGGTCAGAAAGGGGTAGACAGGTTATATTTAGTATGGCCAGAATGGTAATACTAAAACCTGTTGACTGGTGAGGTTGGATTTTATGTTTCTATTTTAGAAATGCTGCTTTTAGAAAGTGAGTATTTCTCTGCACCTAAAATCCTTCTGTGCCCTGCAGCCTGTCTCCAATCCACATCTGGCTGGGCTGGATGAGAGCTCCCTTGCGCATTACCCCCAGACAACTACAAACACAGGATGCTCAGACACACCTGCACACATCTGCATAATGAGTGTCTCTTCGTGGGCTGGAAGGGTGCAGGGCCTGACAATTACATTTCAAAGGACAGTGGCCTGCCCTCACACAGTGAACTGCCAGACCCCTACTGGGACCCTGGCAGACAGGGTTGTACTGAAAGGGGACCTTGTGCACTTCAAAACCACTCTTTGAAGTCTCCCCCACTTCAAAGGCACTTTAGGATATATAAACTGGGTCCCTGACCCTACCAACTTAGACACTTCCTGGGACAGATTCTCTGAACCAGACCCTGCAACCTGACAAGAGGAGCTGCCTGGCTGCCCAAAGGACTCACCAGGACTGCTTTGCTGTGAAATACTGCTGCCTTGCTGTTGCCCTGCTGCCTTGCTGGCCTCTAGCTCTGCTGAGAAGTGCTCTCCAAGGTCTTGGAATGAGCTTGCCTCCTGTTCCTGAAGTCTCAGGGCCAAAAAGACGTTTTCTTTGCAAGGAAACTCTTTGTGCACTGAAAATCAACGCACAGCCTGCAGGAATCGATGCACAGCCTGCCCAGCGGTGAACGAATTGCCGAACCGGATAGATGCAGCCCAGCTCTCCTAGTGGAGATCGACGCAGCACCAGTGTTAGGATCGGAATTTCAATGCACAGCCCAACTGATGGACGCATCGCCAACCTGGAATGACACAGCCCAACTTCCTGAGGGAGGAATTGACCCAGTGCCTGCCGTCAGACTGAAACTCAGACATATCGCCTACCGGATTGATGCAGCACCTGTGACTTCGTCCTGCACACCCATGATTTCCACGCATCGCCCCTGGGCATCAAATGACCCTTCATCGCAAATAAGATTCAAGCCTGAGTGCCGGAATTCGACGCAAAGTCCTTGCCGCGTGGAAAAGAATTGACGCATAATCTGTGTGCACCTGAAAATCAGATGCACATCCTTCGTTTTCCCAGAATATCCTCCTCCCTGGTCCCTGTGCATTGAATTTTGACGCATACCAGGTACTATGTTCTTGCAAGAGACAACTGTTGCTTTTTAAAGCCTTAAGACTCTTATCATTGCAAAAGTGATATTTCAACTTGTACTTACCAAATCTTAATCGTTTTGACCTTAATTTACTCAGATAAATATTTTATATTTTTCTAAACCTGTGTAGTGCCTTTTTGTGATGTTCTCACTGTGTTATTGTATGGTTTATTGCAAATACTTTACACATTGCCTTCTAAGTTAAGCCTGACTGATCAGTGCCAAGTTACCAGAGGGTGGGCACAGGATAATTTGGAATATGTGTGACTTACCTTGACCAGGATTGTGGTCCTTACTTGGACAAGGGTGTATACCTCTGCCAACTAGAGACTCTATTTTAAATAGGGAAGCTTCAGAAGTTCTGAAAGACATGTCTACAACATATTTAGCTCTGGTAAGAACCCCAACAATTACCCCTTTGCACAGTTAGGAACTATGTAGCCCACTCACCTTGGAGGAAATACAGGGTAGAATAGTGCAGATTGAACACAGGAAGGTGCTGAGCATGAACAGCTTCCCAACAGAGTTTCACACCACTTACTGGGTTCACTTGGGACCTAGGCTATTGAAAGTCTATGAGGTCATCTTGTTCGTTTCCTAGCTCTATGATAGAGGCAGTGATAGTGGCGCTCCCAAATTCTAGCTGTGACCTCTAAATGTGACATCCTACTGCCCCTTGTCCCTATTAAATTCAGACTACAAGTTGCTCTACAAGGTTCTAATCACTTGACTAGTGGTGGTAGTTGGTACATTGGTTTATTCAGACCAGCATGGTTTCGTACTCGGGAGCAACATATTCCTTAATTTAATGCAGCTGTTTTATATCATGGACTGGGCAAACCATGTGAGGACGGCCTGCTGGGTGGCATCCTTAGATATTGAAAAGGTGTTTGACACTCAGGGGTGGCCCGACCTCATGGCAGTTATTCAGTGAATGGGTATTGGACTGACCTTCATCAGGTAGGTGACACTCTCATATACACTATCATTGGAAAGAGTGTACAACGGGGAGTGATCTTGGATTCTTTTCCAATAGCCAGAGGGACAAGGCAGGAATGCCCCTATCTTCACTGCTGTTTTCCCTGGTGATGGAGCTTATGGCATTTTTGCTGAGGGATTGAGCGCCGTAGTGGGGCATTCAGGTGCTGGGGCAATTGTAGGCCATATTGTTGTATGCTGATGATGCACTGGTGTATCTGCGGGCGTACCTGGATGTGCTCTCAAGAGTAATGTCAGTGGTGAATGACTTTGGGTTGGTGTCGGACTCTGTGTCACATGGAATGTGTCCTGCCTGTTTCCTCTGACACCATTGTCAAGTAAACAGGGAGAGGCTTTACTGAGTACTGGCCTGGTTTGGCACTTCAACACCATCAAGTACTTTGAGGTTTAGAAGTATCATAGGGATGATGACCTCAGGAAAAGAAACCTGGCCCTGGCCATGGTCTCCATTCATTGCTTATTCCCTTTCTGGACCAGTCTGTTGCTGTCACCGATGGGTAGGATTGCCAACTCTAAAATGTTGGCATTACACAGAATGTTGTATTCTTTTGGTGCCTTCCATTGCTTATGCAAAACTCTTTTTTTAAGGATCTCCAAGATTTGTTGATGGCCCTCATATGGGGAGAGGGAAAGAGGCAAGTAGCTCTTAGCACACTCCATGTCCCCTTGAAAGCAGGTGGACTGGGGGTGCGACATGAGCTATACTATGTGGCCGCCCAGTTGCAGCAGCTGATGTGATGGTGTGTTTCAGACCCCATCGCAAGATTCTGAGTGACTCTGTAAGCAGGTGGAAGTGCTTGTCTGTCCATATCCACCCATTCACATGGTCTTTTACATGCCAGTAGCACGGTGCCTGCTTCCACACTGCAAAAGCAGTGCGAACGACACCACCGGGTCTGCATGGGCATGACCATTTTGTTTTGCCTGCTTGACTACTGTGTCTATGTGCTGTGCGTGATTTTCCTATGTTAATTGAATCTTTGCAATGCTTCACCATCCCAGTCACCCTCCTCTCATTCACCTTTATTTTATTATTGTGTGTCTTCATGTTTGTGTATTTTACTTTCTTTATTTTCTGTGGCTTATCTATACTTGTGTTCATCCTTTCTTATTCTATTAATTCCTTCCTATTTATTTATTTTTCCCACCTATGGGAGAGCAGGAGGAGGCACAGAGAGACAGGGAGAGGAGCCATCAAGGGTTGCAACCTGTGTAATGTTTTCAGGACCTAACCTTACCGGTAAAATTGTGTGGGGTAGGGCACCATCAAGCCAATTATTATGTTCTTGATAAGATAAAGATATTTCTAAATATGCACATGCTCCGTATTGTCCAGGCGCATTTGCAGATGTATATTGGTGAAATATATTTGTGTTCCCATCAACTGCTTGGAATGTGACCCAAGAATAAAAAAGTTCTGTTCTAGAAGCTGGATGGGCATCCACCACAAATGTGACTGGACCCCCCCGGGCCGTAAGGCCATTTGCTAATAAATATGTAGTTATAGGTTGTCTCATATTAACCGCTATTTGTACCTGCTGTGGATTCGCCATTGTAATAACACCATAAGTTCAGAGTAGGTACACCAAATAGGGATTTCCTTTTAAAGCAAAATAGGATAGCCTACGCAGCTGGGGTGGAAATCCTCAGTACCACAGACGTCTCCACACATGGTATTGAGGCGTCATTATATATACTGAGACAGAGATATTCCGGGGGACCCGAAAATCAGAGCTTGACCAAACTTTGGCGGCGCCATGTCGCACAGGCTTTCATTATTCTAATGAGACTACTGTATTTCGAGCAGCAGAATCGCCTGCGGTGTGGGAGACTGAGTACAACCCACTGCGGGTGACACCTGTCGCTCCAATCCAGGTTTTGCTCCGGCTAACTAGCAGTGCCTCATTCCTACCAAAGGATAGTGATGATTGGGCAGCCGAGTGCATGACATACTACGCTTCTCAGGGAAGTTGTGGTCACTCAGGTCGCATCTGGTTCTCTCATTTATAATTCAGTCTCATATATAAACGACAAACAGAGGAAGTATATGTTTCAATAATGAGTTTAATAAAATGACTGCATCTTAGATAGCAAAGCGTGAGCTGCAATAACCAGGATGACACAACATGACAGTATTAAAATTATGACGAGAAGAGTGAAGCATAAAAAAAACACTATCATATTGTCACTATGATCGATGGACTATTTCCTATCCAGGTTGTATTTCGAGCGCAGTATGTTAAGCTCTAATTCTGCCTTTCAGGTTACCCTGGGAAGACATCAACCCCCATACCTGAGTAAAGGCCTGTGGTCTGCGTTAACATCTGTAGCATACCACATTCACTGGCAATGTACCGAACTGCAACCTTGAATAAAGCACAGTGATCAAGAATGTCTTGTTTGAGAACAGAGTGCTGGCTTAGGCAAAAACAGTTAGATAAATGAAAATAAAACATGACCGTATAAATGGTTATTGTATTTAATAATAAAGCAAGCTCAATAAAATATACCTAGGTTAAAGTGCACAGCGGCCTAGTGTGTTAAAATAACGTGCATGGAGCTATAACTAAAATGGCTACACAACAGCAGTAGGTTTAGAAGCAAGTACACCCTGTGGGAGCATTGGCTGCTCTGGGGGACTGTGCACTGATGTGTGTGTGCTGGCACACTGGCATCCAGCGCACTAAGCAGCAGTTAAAGGACAGCTGGATGGACATACAGGATCACAGGAAGGACCTGCTTAACCCGATGGGCTTTAAAATGCAGGGGTCGGTGAGTAATTACTTATTTGTTGTGTTCTACAATGCTATTTTTTTCAAATAGCATGCTGCTAACACTCAGAGGTAAATTAGGTTTATGTTACAAATATTATGTGATCCAGTTTGAGCTGTCAGGCGCTTGGAGCTTACTCATCAAAACGTAATTGGTCTGATTATTTAAGATGCCATGCAGACTACTCTGTCCTATCATTAAGACAGTAATAGTACTAGTAATATCAGTGAGTTAGAATTGTCTGTGCCTTTCTTCATGGAGTTCTTACAACCTTAATCTCCCACTGATGTGTAGTATGCATCTATGCATCAAAAAGGGAGACTGAGTTGGCCTATAAAAATGGGTTTAGAAGCAAAGATCATTTGTTGCAATGCATTAGTCATTCTAAAGGTGGTTTAGGAATTTTGGAATAAGGCTTAGGTTAAGGAAATTTGTAATAGGTCAATTTGTTACTAGTACTATAGGTGATCTGATTTAGAAAAGTAAATTACTGCGCTTGCCTTTGCCTGCCAAAATATTTTTGGGGAGATTAAGTGTACCACTAATCTATTTTTTAATCTCCTTTATTTCTTACTTCAGCACCCAAGGGCAAGAAGAGGGCTTCAGAGGTGGTTCAGGCAGCTGACGGATCTGCTGTCCCCAGTAAGTTCTCTTGTTAATATATTATCATTATTATTTCCATAACTTTTACCTCTCCCCATTTAGAATAGTTTTTCTTTTATTATTTACTGTGCCTGTCTCCTTTTTTCCTACTCTTCTTCATTCTAATGTTTGTTCATTTCTTCTTATCCCGAAATTATCCTATTTGTTTCTATATTTCATGTTTCTGAAGCTGACCTCCTCCTGTCTGCACTAGCCTGTAGCTTTCTTCTGCTTTGTGAGTAAGCATTCTCTCTTCCCTTATATATCTTGTGAACTGGTACTGTGCAACTAAGAAGAAAGATTTTAGGACACATTCTCTACTATGATGATTGCAAGCCAAAATAAGCTGTTTTAACAATGTGTCTTGAGAAGGCTTTCTTTTTCTAGCATATGCTCAAACAGTAAAATTAGATACTGGCCATGGTCATGGTGGACCACACCTGCCCCAAGAGCAGTTTCGATGACAAAATGGACAATGCAACATGGCTGGAAAGAAGTCTGGGTACTGTCCCATTGCATTTGCCAACCAAGACCATATGTCCTTCCTTGACCAATTATTCCACTTCATCATTGCGCTTCAGTGACTTAGAGCCATTATAGCTCTGACCCTCCATTACCAAACATTATAGGTTGGCTTGGCTACCTAGCTTTTCTAACATTGTAAACAATAAAACTTTGTCAACAACAAAACTTTTGAAAGAAGAAGATAGAACTTTAGTGATCTATTGTGGTTGTATTTGTTAAAAAAATTATAAGCTGAGGTGTATCTGATATCTTAAACATGTAATGTTTTTTTCAGCCGCACAGACCACCACTGCTGGGGCCAGCGGCAGCGCCAGTGCACCAGTCACTTTGGTGGTCAGAGGGGAAGGACCTGCAGCAGCAGGGATGGTCATTGGTTGGTCACATTGCTTGCTTATTGACAATTATTAGTATGCATACTGCAAGCATGTTGTAATCTCCTTGCTTTAGCAGCTACAGTGAGGATTAACTTCTTAATGGCCTCTTCTATTAGCAACTCAGCAGACAGAAGCTTATAAAGAATGCTAAAAATGATGGGTTGATCGAAAAGGGAAAAAAGGATGGAAGTTTAAAAAAAAGAATAGGTGAAATGGTATATGAATGAAACAATATGTTGGTGAAAGGATGTTGTCACGGGTCGACACCCACGTCGTATTGCAACGCAAACGGAGGAATCCCTGTAGATTGCCCTGGGGGCACTTTAGAGAGACACTCCGCCTCGCAGGATGCGAAACACTTCTGGGGTCGCGACCTCATGGCACACACCACGCCGGAAGAAAAGGAGATCGGCAGAAACACAGTTCTCTCTCCAACCGTCGGGATCGGCAAATAGGCAGACCCTGGAGGGGAACATGATGTGGGACCGGACAGGCCCCTGGAGGACCAACAGACAAACAAGGAGAACAGGGAGGAGTCGATGAGGGAGCAGACATGGAACCCGGCTTCACTCCAGGAAAAGGACATTGCGAAGCAGCCCAACCACGTTCCAGGAGGAGTGTGGCTACACAAGCTATGGGCTTATTTGAAGGAGGGTCGGGAAGCAGCCCAAAGGCATATGACAGAACCAGAGGAAGGAGAGGCAGGAAAAAAAAAAAACAGTAATGAAAGGGAGACTTTATCCTCCTTGCATGCAAAAAAAACAAGTTATGGCTGTAAAAGCATGGTGTGTACACTTGAGAGAATATTGTTCCACCCTCACTTATCTCCCACACCTCCCTGGTACCCTGGACTGATACCCCGATAATACCCCTAAGTGGACACTCACCTGATACAATCCTTTTCTGTTTTTTAGTTCGAGGGATATCCACAGGAAGGATGTTGAGAGGACCAAGCCAGGACAATTACACGGGTCACCACCTTGACAGCTGAAAAAAAGAAAAGACTTGTTAAAAGAGACGCTCCTAAGCCAATTCTTATGTTCGGGTTATTTTATTTGTTTGGAAAAGACAGTGAAAAAAAGACAATAAAAGCTATATCCTTAAAAATATCCTTATAGGCCTCTTCCCACTATTCAGTACCCTTACAGATGTGTTGATAGGTGATAGGAGATGTATAGGGGGAAAGGATGGATGAAAGGGTATATGAGTGAAAGGATGCCTGGGAGGTTGAAGGAAAGGATGTTCAGGTGGGTTAAAGGAATGGGGAACGGATGCATGGATAAATGGATGGATGGGTAAAAAGCTGGTTAAAAGGGTGTACGGGAAAATGGATGGATGGATGGGTGGATATATGGATGGATGCTTTAGAATGGTGAAAGACTGAATGAGCGAATGTAAAACTTAAATGGTGGGTATCAAAAGGAAAATACAACAATACAACAATCCATTTGCTTGGATGAAGAAACAAGGGAGCTCTTTTGGAAAGGGATGCGTTCACCTCCTTCACTAACTTGGTAGTCAAAGCTTTGGTTCAAAGTGGTGGGCATTTTCAATCAGTCGGTCAGTTAAATCTCTTTATTTTATTATAAAAAAATGATCCTAAAAGAACACATATCACATATAGGTGGTCATTACAACCCTGGCGGTCGGTGTTAAAGCGGAGGTAAAACCGCAAACAGGCCGGCGGAAAATAAAAATGGAATCACGACCGTGGTGGAAACCGCCAACAAAGACAGCCACTTTAACACTCTGACTGCCACGGATGTACAAACAAACAGCTTGGTGGTCACCGTCAACATACAGGCAGAGGACAATGTACTGCCCACAGTATCACAACCTACCAATCCACCACCTTTTCCGGGGCGGATTCATCGAGGACAAAAACACGGTGGAAACAGGACTTCGAAGGGAAAACGCTCACCTCTACACACCCCACGAGGAATCTGGACGCCATGGAACCCGAGCTCGAGATCCTGCCAGCCCTTATCTTCTTGCTCCTCTACCAGGAGCACGAACGCCGGCGGCGAAGACAACAGTGAGTACTGCACCTACGACACAGGGGAGGGGGAGGGAAAAAACAGACACATACACACGCAATATGCAACATCCCCACCCCCACCCTCACCCTCGACAACACACACACTAATACAGCATGATGCATTACAGTTACACGCAGCAACCCCACTGGAAGAATGCAAAGACCAAAGAAAATGAGTGTAACCATTGTAATATATTAAAATCCAGTACGCAAAAATATATATATACACTATAAACAAAATGTACACCAAGAATAGTAGTCCAGGTAGTGCTCCATTGAAGTCCATGGAACACTGGGCCCACACGGTATGGGTGTGGTCCACACTCAATCCCAGAACATGATGGAGAGAACACTGCAGGGGCATCAGATAGCAATAAAACGGGCACCTCAGGGGGAAGGGAAAGGGAGGGCCACATGCCCACTGTGCAATCCTGGGGAGTGCAAAGCCACAGTCCCTCAAGCCTCTACAGTGGGTGGTTTGTCCACTGTTTAATCCTGGGGAGTGCAAAAGCACAGTCTCTCAAGTCTCTACAGTGGGTGGTTTGCCCACTGTTCCATCCCGGGGAGTGCAAAGCCACAGTCTCTCAAGTCTCTACAGTGGGTGGTTTGCCCACAGTTCAATCCTGGGGAGTGCAAAGCCACAGTCTCTCAAGTGGATGCCTTACTCCACTGGTTCTGGAGGGGGCGTGGTGCCCAGAGTGCTTCATCCTGCCAAGGACAGAGGTAGTGGATGTGATACTCCACTGGTTCTGGAGGGGGCTTGGTGCCCAGAGTGCTTCATCCTGCCAAGGACAGAGGTATTGGATGCCTTTCTCCACTGGTTCTGGAGGGGGCTTGGTGCGAAGAGTGCTTCATCCTGCCAAGGAATGAGGAAGTGGATGTGATACTCCACTGTTTCTGGAGGGGGCTTGGTGCCCAGAGTGCTTCATCCTGCTCGTGACGGACTCAGTAGCGTCAGTGCCCTTGGCGCTTATGGGCCAGCAGTGCTTGTTGCAGCGGTGCCCTGTTCAGCGGTGCTTGTGGCGGCAGTGCCCTGTTCAGCGGTGCTTGTGGCGGCAGTGCCCTGTTCAGTGGTGCTTGTGGCGGCCGGGTCCTGTGCAGTGACTCAGCTGCTGGTGGTCCTGTCTGGCCGAGCGGGGCTGGTGCTGGCAGTCCTTCATGGCCCAGCGGGGCTGGTGCTGGCGGTCCTTCATGGCTCAGCGGGGCTGGTGCTGGCGGTCCTTCATGGCCCAGCGGGGCTGGTGCTGGCAGTCCTGTTTGGCCCAGCGGGGCTGGTGCTGGCGGTCCTGTCTGGCCCAGCGGGGCTGGTGCTGGCGGTCCTGTCTGGCACAGCTGGCTAGTGCTGGCGGTGGCCTCCTGGGCAGCAGGGATGATGGCGATTGCCTCCTGGGCAGCTGGGCTGGTGCTGGCAGTGGCTTCCTGGGCAGCAGGGCTGGTGGCGTTGTCCTCCTGGGCAGCAGGGCTGGTGGCAGTGGCCTCCTGGGCAGCAGGGCTGATGGCGGTGGCCTCCTGGGCAGCAGGGCTGGTGGCGGTGGCCTCCTGGGCAGCAGGGATGATGGCGGTCGCCTCCTGGGCAGCTGGGCTGGTGCTGGCGGTGGCCTCCTGGGCAGCGGGGATGATGGCGTGCTTCTCCGCCATGCTGCTCTTCCCAGACTTGCTTACTTTCTTGTGGGCCTTCCCCACCTTGGAAGGTGTCGCAGCTGACTCCACACTCCCACCTGTACCCCTGGGAGCGGCTTTGGTGGCTGGAGTATTCCCCCTCTCCCGCCGGGCACTGGCCAACTTTTGATGCTTCACAGGTGGGGGACTGTCCGTGCGGTGGCTCCGTGCCACACTGGCTGCCCTGGTGGCCGGTGCACTCCAGATTCCGGTGACTACAGGCACCACTGGTCCCGGAGATGTTGTGGCTGAGGTGCTAGGTTTGGACCTGAAGAGTCGGGCCCTAGGAGACGGACGGGGTGGGGGAGGTGAGGGAAAGAGGTCAAGGTTGGACAGGAAAAGTTTTTGGGGAACACTGGGACGGGTAGATGGAGGGGGTTTGGGAGTGGAGGAAGAGGTTGTGGTTGTAGGTGTTCGTTTGGTGACTTTGGGTGAAGGTGCATGTGCTGGAGGCTGTCGTGAGGTGGATGGCTGTTCGGTGGGTGTGTGCCTGCGTTTGTGTACCTTGGGAGGTGGCGTCACAGACACACTGGGAGAGGATTCAGGGGACGTGTGAATGGCAGTGGGGGTGGTGACTGCATGTGATCGGGGTGTGGTGGTGGGTGTGCTGGTGATGGAAGTAGTGGCTGTAGATGTAGTGCATGCAGGTGTGAGTGTAGACAAGACTGGGAGGGAGGAGGGAGACGAGGAGGAGGGGAACACAGTGGAGGCAGTGGATGTTGGTGTATCTGCATGTGTGTGATGCTTGCGTGAGCGCCTGTGGGATGTGTGGTGCTTATGTTTGCCAGAGCTTCCCTTGTGTGTTGACGTGTGTGCATGCTGGTCTGAAGGTATGCTTGGGATAGGCTGAGGTACAGGGGATTGGGTCTGGGTGGAGAAAGTTGGAAGGGGGAGGCTAGAGACAGGGACAATGGCTGCCCTCAGTGCTGAGGACAGAGTCTGAAAAGCTTGCTGAAGGGCCACCTGACCAGAATGAATGCCCTCCAGGAATGCATTTGTTTGTTGCAACTGCCTTTCTACACCCTGGATGGCATTCAAAATGGTAGACTGCCCAACACTGAGGGACCTGAGGAGCTCAATGGCCTCCTCACTGAGGGCAGCAGGGCTGACTGGGGCAGGACGGAGGTGCCTGGGGCGAATGTGATGCCCACCCTCCTGGGTGAGCGGGCACGGGGCAAAGGCTGAGGGGCTGCTGGGAATGTGGTGCTGGTAGGGGGGGTGGTGGCTGTACCTGTAGATGCGGGGGCACAGATGTTGCCGCCACCACAAGGAAGCTCCCATCAGAGGACGAGTCTGTGTCACTGGTGTCAGCTCCTGCCCCCGCTGTGGAGCTCCCCTCGCACTCCGTCCCACTGGTGAACTCCGAGTCCGTAGTGTCGCCCTCCGGGGCCATGTGGGATGCAGCTCCCTCCTGCTCCGGTGCCACTGCTCCTCCGCCTGATGATGCTTATGCACACAAGAACAGGGAGACCACAAAAAGGGGGGGGAACGACAGAAGAAAGACATGTTGAGTGCATGCATTACCGCAACTGTTAGCGGACATGACAGACACAGAAGCCCCCTGCACTACGCCGAGCACTTGGGCTCCACTGTTCAATCCCTGGGACATGGCCTACAAGGCTATGGCCGACATTTGCACACATGGATGACACAGGAGCCTGACGAGGTGTACTTGGCACTGTACACAGGTGGGGTGCCACAGGGTGCCAGAACAAGGGGACCTAACTAGCACACTCGCCCTGGACTAGGGAAACCCACAGCCCACCTCCCCCACCCAGACACCTCCACTGCACGCAAATTCAGGAGAATGAGAGTGTACTCACCCCCTTGTGGCTGCTGTAATGCCCTCAAGTGCCCATCCAACTCCGGGTACGCCACGGCAGGATCCTGAACATCAGGGGGGTCATGGTGCGACGGGCACCCCTCCCACGTTGGGAGGCCATCCCCAGCTGGGCCTCCGCCGTCTTCTTGCTCCAGCGGCGAATGTCCTTCCATCTTTTACGGCATTGGGTGCTCTGTCTGTGGTAGACCCCCAGGGTCCGGACATCCTTGGCGATGGCACGCCAAATATCTTTTTTCTGGTGGGCGCTGACCTACATGAATTGTACAGGGGGAAAAAAAAAGTTATTACCAACTGCACCGTCACATTAATTGGCCCCCATCCCTACCCTTGCCATGATGCACATGCACTCACCGTCGTTTCATGCACGCCTCAATCCCCCCCCATCTTTCATCTACCCCGCTCCACACAGGCATAGCCCATACAGCATGCTCCCAGTGTACTTACCTGTTTGTCTGGAGGACCGTAGAGTAGCGTGTACTAGTGAGGACCCCATCCACGAGGTTCGCCAGCTCCTCCGATGGGAAGGCAGGGGCACTTTCCCCAGACGCACAAGCCATTGTCTCTTCCAGACCAAGGTCACAACAGCACTTGCAGTGTAGGTCCTCTCCTGTCAAAGATCAGGTATCGAGTGATTGCTAATACGCTATTTCGAAATCACAGACTGACTCCAGATTGTTTTGTGCTTCAAGGGTGTTTATTTAAGTGCTCAATATTTGAGGGGGTTGTAAAATGGTGAGGGGTGATGGTGGAGGAATGTCCATGGCAGAGTCCAGTCTATTATTCTCACAGGTGCATTGTCCAAAGGGGCATGGGAAGTGGAGCTGGGGCAGTTTGAGGATGGACAGGGTGACAAAGTGGGACAGAAGGATCACATTCAGGGTGGTATCATTTCTTGGCGGGGGTCTTGGCATCGTTCTCTGTCTTTGTCCTGGATCTCAGGGACCATTTGCGGGGTGGTTCTCCCTCTGCAGGGGGTAGGGTGCTGGTGTGGTGGTCCTGTGGCGGTGCCTCCTGTCCACTAGCACCAGCGGAGGAGGTGGGCAGTTCATTGTCCAGTCTAGTGTCAGGGGCTCCTTGTTGTGCCACAGTGTCCCTCCTGGTGTTGAGTACTTCCTTCAGCACACCTACGATGGTGCCCAGGGTGGTATTGATGGATCTGAGTTCCTCCCTGAAGCCCAAATACTGTTCCTCCTGCAGACGCTGGGTCTCCTGAAACTTGCCCAGTACCGTTGCCTTCGTCTCCTGGGAGTGGTGGTAGGCTCCCATGATGTTGGAGAGGGCCTTGTGGAGAGTGTGTTCCCTTGGCCTGTCCTCCCCCTGTCACACAGCAGCCCTCCCAGTTCCCCTGTGTTCCTGGGCCTCCGTCCCCTGGACCGTGTGCCCACTACCACTGGCTCCAGGTCCCTCTTGTTGGGGTGGTGGGTTAGACTGGGTTCCCTGTAGTGGTGGACACACTGCTGATTGACGTGTCCTGGGGACAGAGGTATGGGCCCGCTGGGTGGGTGCTGTGCTGGTGTTTCCAGAGGGGGGAAGCTCTGTAGGGGCCTGTGACTGTGTCAGGGGAACCGACTGTCCCGAGGTCCCCGATGGGCTGGGCTGGTCTTCTAAATCCAGTTGGACAGATCTGCTGTCATCACTGTGGGCCTCTTCTGTTGGTGGTGTGGACATGTGTGGACCCTCCTGTCCGGTAACATTGGGTAGGGGTCCTGCAGGAGTATAAAAGGATCTTTATTACATCTGTGTGTGCCATGGTATGCAATAGGTGGGTGACCGTGTACCCCAGTGCTTGCATTCCTGTGTGGGACCTTGTGTGATGGTGGTTTAGGGGGGTGTATGGGTATGTGCAGTGGCCATGCTTTGTTGATGCATGCAGGGCTTGGTGTTAGGATGTGTGGTTTGTGATGTTGGGACATTTGTGAGGAGTTGGAGTGATGGGTGTGAGGGTGAGGGTAGGGGTATGTGATGGCATGCAGGTAGGGTGGGGGATGTAGTAGTTAAGATTTGACTTACCAGAGTCCATTCCTCCATCTACTCCTGCGAGGCCCTCAGGATGCAGATTCGCCAAGACCTGCTCCTCCCATGTTGTTAGTTGTGGGGGAGAAGGTGGGGGTCCGCAGCCAGTCCGCTGAACCGCAAAGTGGTGTCTTGAGACCACGGAACGCACCTTCCCCCGCAGGTCGTTCCACTTCTTCCTGATGTCATCCCTATTTCTTGGGTGCTGTCCCACTGCGTTAACCCTGTCCACTATCCTACACCATAGCTCCATCTTCCTAGCTATGGAGGTGTGCTGCACCTGTGATCCGAATAGCTGTTGCTCTACCCGGACGATTTTCTCCACCATGACCCTGAGCTCCTCCTCAGAGAAACTGGGGTGTCTTTGCCGTGCCATGGGGTGGTGTGGGTGATGTGTGGGGTGCTGTGTGTAGTGATAAGTGGGGTGGTATTTAGTGGTGTTTTGTGTGAGGTGCGTGGAAGTTATGTGGGTGATGGTATTGTGTGCCTGTGGATGCTTGGTAGTTGTTTATAGTGTCTCTCTCAGGCCTTCTCTCGGTAATTGTGGTCGTAGGGGTTTGTGGGTGATGTGGGTGTGTGTTTTATATTGTAATGGGTGTGTGGGAGTGGTGTGTGTATGTGTATCAGGTGTGTGTATTTTGAATTGTCCAATGTGGAGGAGGTTTTGTTTTCGCCAGTTTATCACTGACCTTTGGTGTGGCGGACTTGTGTGAGTGTCTGAATTTTGGCGGATTCCGAGCTATGGGTCATAATAGCTGTGGCGGATTTCTGTGGCTGCAGCGGTGTGTTGGCGGTCTTCTGCACGGCGGTAAGCGGCATTTACCGCCAATGTTGTAATGACCGCCATAATATACAATCAGATAATGATTATTAGGCTAAAAATATAATTAAAAGCACATCAAAAATGTTGTGCTAACAAATTGCATTTTTAAGAAAAGCTCCCAACACAAGACAGACTATACCATCCGCAGCCACCCTGAGAATATAAAAAGCTGGCCTGCACTGATAAAACCGTTACCTTTATAAAATAGGTAATACAAATCTTCACCTAAAAGGTTCATAGAAGTATAAAACAGGGTAAAGTTCAACAGTGTCTGGAGGGAAATTTCATTACAAGGGCACACAAGAATATTTTTTAATCAAACTGTTCCAGTGGGAACCAAAGAATACACCTGATGAAACCAAACCGGGATTGACCTCTTTCATGCATTGTTGATTTGTGAGAGGTATGGCTCTATGCCCTTGGTACGTCTTAAACATAACAACGTCTCTCACAGATGGTTTCTCCATTTCCTTCAATTCCCTAGCAGCCAATGCTAATTTCTGGAACTCCTTTCTGACTTAATCCACCTCCCTTATATTCAATAGTTGTGGGGAAGAAAAAAAATCAGACTGGCCCAGACTATTAGCCATATTCCTGATATAATTCAACCAGGGTACTTTCAAACCCAGATCACAGGACAGACAATCTAAGATGATCTCCCTGTTAAGCACTGCATGAGTATTCCCCTACATTGAAATCTAGAGGAACATGGGAACTAGCATTACCCAATCTTCCACAAAGTCTAAGCCCAATTCTTTTTGTAATGTGTAGCATAGACTGTTAGGCCCACATTCAAGTAAATGCCTACAAAAACAATTCTCTTCCTGTTGAATAATATGGCAATTCCAGTATCCTCAAATGGGAGCCCTAAAAAGTTTGAATGGATAGCCATTTTATTTAATATAGTTCTAACTATGGCAAAACTGTCTTGTTGCCAACTCTAAATGCAAGATTGAAAACAGCTCCCATTGAAGGTAAAAAGAGCGCACCAATTAGAGGAACATGGTAACCAATTTTCACTGGCATCAAAAGTTACTCCCAGGTTAGAGAACTTGTGGACTCAGCTGATTATTTGTCCTTTAATTAACCACTGGAGCTGGCTTGCTCGGAAGTTTACCATATAGTTTGTTTTATATGCATTAACCTCTAAATACAAGTCATCAAGGCATCAACAACTCCCCGTAAGCCATACAGCGTTCGGGAAGGTAGAACTGCATCATCAGCATACAGCAGAGCCTGAATACCTTTGCCATTCACAACTGGTAAGTCTTTACACTGGGAGGCTAAAAGAGTGTAGACCATTTATAAATAAAAAAATAAAATGGGAGCTAAAGTGCACCCCTGTCGGACACCCATAAAAAGATTTAAAAATTCAGTGCACTTCTCCATGATATACCAGACTGAAGCTCTCACCTCATCATGGAGTACCTGTAAAAGATGCACTATAGGATGGGGAAACCTAGCTAATGTAAAAGCCCCTAGAGTTTAGGGTGGTTAACCCCATCAAATGCACTACTCAAATCCATAAATGCAAATGTACAATGTCAGTTTCTTGGCAATTGTGTACTTCCCAATTAACAGATGCAAATCTAAACTTTATTCCTGTGACGCCAGACCTTCCCAGAACCCATACTGTACTGGACTCATAGTGGCGTTATCTTGAGTCCAACTCTCCATTCTGTACAAAATAATACAGACAAGATCTTTACCATTGAGCCCTGTAATAAGACACACCTATACCATTTAGGATTTCATCTGTCACCTTTTTATTTTATAAGCGGGAACTATACATGCTATTCACCATGATGGGGGTATGCTTTTCATTGCATCAGCATTTAGGACATTGGTAATAATAGGTGCCAACAGGGAACATTTTCTTTATAATGATCCATCAGTATCCCTTCAGAGACAGGTGTTTTTTTTATGTTGGACTTTCTTCAATAGCTGCAATCACTTCTTCCAGGAGAAACCTATTTTCCAAAGGGGGACAGGGATCTCCTAACAACCCAGACTCTCTTCGATTCTCCCCCATGAATAAATCCAGCTAAAGTGATCATACAAGCGTTCAGGTGGTATATTAGACCCCAGCCCCTCTTGATGAGAGTTCCTTTGTTCACAATGATCCAAAACCTCGTAGTGTCTTTCACTTTACATGCCTGGACAATGTTCTGCCATAACTCTTTATGGACCTCCACCTCCCTATTTTTAATGGCTAACTGATATTCCATTCTAGCCATTTTTACTATAGACCTTCAATGAGAGTGCAACTGAGTGCCACATGCAACCTTTTGTTTGTAGTCCACAGATGCTATGAAACCACCTGCGGTAGCAGTTCCTTGTAGGTCTACAAGTACCATTGATCAAATCCTCACTGAACTATTCTACTTACCAATGCCAACCAAGATTTCAGAGGGGGAGAAGATAATTGCCAACAGGACATGCGTAATCAGGCTTTGATTACATTTCACCAGGGCTGTCATTCCAAGTGTAATATTCACATTTCGTCAGCTGAACTGAAGCCTGTTGTCCTTGATCCCCACATCCCCAGACCTCATAATTATGTAGGAATGCTTGACCTCCTATAGATCAAAACTGTCCCAATAGGGTTATGATCGGTGTGCTCCGTGCTTCTGTTGTTTGACCTCTCACCTAAGAATGAATTGGCTCAGCTTCATGGAGGCTAAAACATCAATTACTGTGCCTGCACCCCAGCCCACAAATGTCAGCACTTGTCTGGAATGACTACCCACCAGCTTGGATATATTAACCAAACCAGAGCGTAAAAGGGTGCCTGGGAGTTTCTCTCCTCTAAAATCTATACCCTGACTACCTGGGCAATTAATATCCCCGACTTCAAGGGATCTAACATGGCGGTATTTGTATCAATATCAACTTTAAAATCCCCTGCTACAACAATACAGAAGTAATTAGAAATAGCATTGGATCTCTGTTTCACAATGGACAACACCAAAAATAAAACATGAATTTGGCATCCCAACCCCCACATTGGGTTGTAGAAGTTGACTACAAAGAAGTTAAACTTATTGAGGAAGATAACCCACACAATCAGGATCCCCTGATGTTTGCAATCTACAATGGTAGCCTGATATATCTTGGCAGTACAGATCTGAGTCACCACCCTCCCTCGCTCTATGACTAGAGGCATGAACAGCTGGAACGAAAAAGCTAAGATACCCATGCCACTCCACATCCCCTGGGGCCCAAGCCTCTTGCATCATCACAATATGAAATTGAGAAATATATTCCACTCAGTCCCCATCCTAAAGTTTGGGTCCATACCCTACAATGTTCCAACAAGCAATATTGAACAAGAAATCTACCCCAGTGAGAGTATCTGATGATGGGCATTTTACCACACTATGGCCCTCATTACAACCCTGGTGGTCCAAGACCAGCAGGGCTGTTGTGGCTGAAGCACCACCAACAGGCTGGCGGTGCTTCAGAGGGGATTACGACCCGGCGGTTTCCCGACACATTTGCCCCGGCGGTGATAAAGCAGCGCTGCCCAGGGGATTACGAGTCCCCCTAACGCCAGCCTTTTCCTGGTGGTTTGAACCACCAGGAAAAGGCTGGCGGTACGGGCAGTCGCGGGGCCCCCTGACAGGGCCCGTGCAGCTTTTCGCTGTCTGCATAGCAGTGAAAAAGGCGACGGGTGCAACTGCACCCGTCGCACAGCCGTAACACCGCCGGCTCCATTTGGAGCCGGCTCCCATATTGCGGCCCAGCAGGGATGTCATTATGGCCACTGCGGGAGTGCGGCCGCATTGGCGGCCACACGGCGGTTACAACGCCGCCCGCCAATGTTGTAATGACCCCCTATATTTTGTGAAACTCCTGGTTCTGCTGACCACTGGAAGAGTACAGGAATATGATAGTCAGTTACTGTCCTCCAGGCCAGACAGCACAGAAAAGGTTTTGCTGATCCTAATGGGAGTGGTTAGTTCTGCAGCATCCCTTACCATTAATGATGTCTTTTGGGTCACCAGCTACCCCAGTGGCTGTAAATGCTTATAGAAAAATCCCAGACACACCAAGTTAATCACATTAGGCAACAGGCCTTGCTGTCTATAAGAAGAGATCAGGTGTTATTCCAACTTTGGGTAACAACAGTTGATAACAACACAATGTCCCTCCGTCTGCCTAGCTGAAGGTCCAATCCACCCTATTTTTCTGACAAATAGGATGCCCTTGTATTCCACTAGGAGAAAATCAGAGTTCTCGCGCAGGCAAAAGAAGACCTTGTTTTTCAGTTGCGTAATGGATTCCTTCTTCTCATCTAACAATGGGGGTACATTTGTTGACATATCAACACAGGGGACAACACTCTGGAGGGAGGGCTAGACATTAATAAATACTAGTATATGGACCTGGCTCAGTCAGGGGGAGGAAGAGTATGTTTATTACATTTATAGCATCCTTTCTGGGGGATTGTCCGCCTCCCCGGGTATACCGTTAGGAGAAACCATACTTACTGGGCCAGACTTAACTTCTCGTCAATCCGTAAACTTAGAGACCACGGACTCAAGGGAACTCAGCTTTTCTTTCAGAGAGGCTAAACACATCTCAATCACAACCTTAAGTTGCTTCAAGAGGTTATCTGGAATACTGTTGGGGCCATTATCATTAAGAACCGGAGTGACTACATGAAAGGACTCAGCTGTGGCATCATTGGCATTGCCAGGGTTTAATTCCCACTTGTTCTTTTTATTACAAAACCTTTTAGTTAGGCACTTCCTTTTTAATGGTGGATTCATTGAACAGTTTAGCTCAGGCCCTATCAAGGAACCATCCGGACCCTCAAAACTGGACCTGTACCTGCCACAGAGCCCTTCTTAGAACTATAGGGTTCCCCAGAGGCCAAGGTAACTTGAGGACATAAGCCAGAAGAACGTTCACTGAGCTCAAGAGAGAGCCTTCTTTCTTCCAAGACAATTTCCTTTGAATCCACCCCTACTATTCTAGCCAGAAAGGAATCCAGGATTGTACTGAGGGTCCATCTGGGTCACAACCAGTTCCTTAGCTCCCAGCAACTTTCTCTTCCCCATCCTAAAAGCTGGTGTGGATTTTATTACCTAAAGAGAGACTGAAACTAAATAAAACTCTCAAGCAGCCAAATACATCCCTGGAGGTAGAAGAGACACAATATATCACCCCCCAGTTCCCACCATGCACAAGGCAAGGATGGTCTAATAACAGTCACAGTCAAATTAATACAAAGTACAGGAGGATTACCACCCACAAGTATGTCCTAAAATCAGCAACCAAGAAAGATGGCCCAGCCTTGACCATCTAATGGGCTACTCTTGACCTGTCTTTGCCCGTGTGCGCACCCAGGTGTACCCTGCGTGCACCCCACGCTTCGGTACACAGCTGGCCTTAAATGACACCCAACCAGTGCTCTGAGGCTTCCCCCACCTCCTCCTTTTCTCTGTGGCACTCTAACACTTGTAGTGTAGCCCCTCTGCAATGTCTTCAATGCACCCTCATGATGCAGTACACATTTGGACTTAAATGATGCCTGACCTGTGCTCCGAGGCTTCCTCCCCCTCATCCTGTTATCTGTGGCACTCTGTGACTTGTAGTGCAGCCCCTCTGCAATTCCTTCATCGCACCCCTAGGCAGTAGTACTAGGCTGGCCTAAAATGATGGCCGGTTTATGCTCTTAGGCTCCCTCTGCCTCCTGCTGTTCTCGCTGGCACTCTGGAACTTGTAGTGCACTGCCTCTACAAGTCCTTCAGAATGCCCCTGTGCCACAGTACACAGCGGGCCTTAGATGACGCCTGATTGGCACACCTAAGCTCCCTCCACCACTTTCTGTTATCTGTGGCACTCTGGCACTTGTAGAGCAGCCCCTCTGCAACTCCTCCATTGCGTCCCTGTGCCATGGTAGACAGCTGGCCTTAAGTGGTGCCTGGCCGGCAGTTTAAGGCTCTCTCTTGCTCCTCCTGTTACTGTGGCACTCTGAGGGCTTATAGTGCAGCCCCTCTGGCTCCTTCAGTGTACCCGGGGGGTATTTTAATTTACTTTCTACTCCCTTAACTTACTATATTTGTTTAGCAAGGCAGATATGTATCCTCCGACCGGTCATCATACAGCACCTCCTTGCCCATGGCATTTAGTCACCCATGACCTAACTGCAGCATAGTTTCATTAAGAACTACAGTGTTGGCTGTGTAGTGTGCATCTGCTTCAGTTAATGCAGCACTTATATTTTTTCAATACATTCCAAACTGAAAACAATATGTGTTTCCCTTCTCTCTCAGTGCCCACTGCTTCACCTCCTAGTACTTCACTCCTTTATTCTTTCTTAAATTCTGTCCCATCCTACAAAACAAAATGGAAAAATCCATTCTTGGCATGTGACACAATTTTCTGGCAAAGTAATTCATATATTTCATGGCTTCCAAAATGAACTTATGCCTGTTCAAAATTTTCCCTTTTGACTTTTGTCAACTGCAATAACTAAACCAAAGCTTAGGTACATGATAATGATCTGTAACACCCCACTATTCTATAGCAAAATCTCTACCTACCAAGCATAATCCCCCTAACTTACTCTTCAGCAAAAGTAAGTTAAGTTTCCTTTCCTTACTGCCAAGTGAATGTATTAGTTGGAAATAATTTGTTGGAGGGCGAGACCAGGGAGTAAAGTGGGATCGAGTACTGATTTTGAGTTTTGCGAGTCGGATACTTTGTGACAAACTTGCCAAATACAATCTATATATCCTGTTCCTTTGCCTCTATTGCAGTACTTAATTTTTTCCCACATCTACTTCCAGCAGACAGGATATTGGCATTTTATACCTGACGTTTGATGTACTATCATTGTTATTCATCTGCCTCTTTGGAGCGAGGGTAGAATTGAAAGGCATTTGGAGAAGAGGAGGGTCATTGGAATTGAAGGAAGGAAATTGTCTTTTGCAGCTGCTGTACTTGCATACTGTTGAGAATAGCAAAATCCCCTACGCGCTAGCTAGAATGCCTCCTTTAATTTAGCACAACAAGAATACTTGTACTCCAAAGTGCATAATGCCTTACAAAATAAAGAGAGGTAATTTATTTTTATTTACACAAAGGCCATCATTATGGCATTGGTGGTAAATCCCACTTAGCGCCACGCTTATTGCCGCCAACTTACCGCTGATGCAGCAGATATTGGTTCACCATATTATGACACACACACCAATCTGTCAGTTTTCAGCCACAGACACAAATCTGCCAAACCAAAGGTCAATGATAAACTGGCAGTATCAAAACCCACAATGTTACACCAAAAGAACAACACCCACCACATTATGACCCACGAATCACCACAGTGGACATTCAATGGTGGTAACCCATTGCTAGTACATACTGCTGCGCTCAAAATGGACACACACATAGAAAACAACACCACATTGGACAATTCAAACAACACACACCTGACACCCATACACACACCATACCCACATGCCCACACCACTATAAAACACCCACCCACATTACCCACAACCCTTTACAAACAACAATTAAAGCTAGGGGATTGACACCAAGACCACTGACACAACCAGCCCCACACACTATACACACCTATAGACCACTCACGTACCTCACATCACACACCCCAACACATTACCCAACACACCCTCACCTACACACCTCACACCACACCCATGGCACCACAAAGACACCCCTGTTTCACAGAAGAGGAGCTCAGGGTCATGGTGAAGGAAATCATCAGGGTAGAGCCACAACTATTTGGAGCACAGGTGCAACAGATACCGATGGCTAGGAAGATGGAGCTATCGCGGAGAATCGTGGACAGGGTCAACACTGTGGGAGAGTACCCAAGAACTAGGGATGACATCAGGAAGAGGTGGAACGACCTACAGGGGAAGGTACATTCCATAGCAGCAAGACACGAGTTCGCTGTACAGAGGACTGCCGGTTGACCTCCACCTCCTCCCCCACAACTAACAGCATGGGAGGAGCAAGTCTTGGCAATCCTTCATCCTCAGGGCCTGGCCGGAAGAGGACTTGACTCTGATAAGTCAACTCTCTACTACTATTACCCCCTCCCTGCATGCCATCATATACCCCCACCCTGACCCTAACTCTCATCACTCCACCACTTCCCACACACCCCAACATCACATATCACGTATCCCACTGCCACGCCCTGCATGCTGTACCAATGAATGGACACCCCTCACAACCCTGCAAGGACACTCATCACTAAAGCATGCACACCATAGAGAACTAACAATCCCACCATACACCAACACGCACAAGTGAAAGCTGCCAGGACAAATACAACCAAAGAGGTCAAGCCACAGAAGCACAATATGTCAGAAACAGAAACCATAACACATCATTTATAACCCCACAGTTATCCCAGCCAATGTCAGCGGAGATGAGGTGCCAGCAATATCCAGTCCCCCAACTGAAGAGGCCCACAGTGATGACAGCAACTCTGGTCTTCAGGATCTGGATGACTAACTTGGCCCATCAGGGACCTCTGGACAGCTGGTTACCCAGCCACAGTCACATACCACCACAGAGCCTCCCTTATCAGGAAACACCACCACAGCACCCACCCAGCGTACCCACACCTCTGTTCCAGGACATGTCAATCAGCAGTGTGTCCACCTCTAAAGGGACCCCTGGCCACACCTCTTACCCAAGACAATCAGGTACCTGGGTTGAGTGGCAGTGGGCACATGGTTCAGGGGACAGAGGCACAGGCCAACAGGGAAACTGGGAGGACTGCTGTGGGCCGGGGGAGGACAGACCCAGGGAACCAACTCTCCAGGAGGCAATTGCAGAGATCCTGGGAGCCTATCAACATTCCCAGGATATGATGGGCCAGATCCTGTACAATGTGCAGGAGAACAGGCGGCTGCAGGAGGGACAGTACCAGGGGATCAGGGAGGACTTGCAGGCCCTCAACAATACCCTGGTCTCCATAGCAGGGGTGCTGGCAGACATGGGCAACATTATGAGGGAGGCAGTCACACAACAGTGGGCCCCTGCCACTAGCCAGACTTCTGAATAGCCATCCACCTCAGCTGCGGCTAGTGGCCAGGAGGCCCCACCACAGGATTCACAGGCCACCAGCACCACTCCTCTTGCAGAAGGAGAACCACCCCATAAACGTCCTCTGCGATCCAGACAGAAGCCAGAGACACTTGCCAAGACCCCGCCAGGAAATGAGACTCTCCTGATTGTAACCCTTGTGTCCCCCTGTCTACCTTGAAGTGCCATTGCTCCCCTTCCTATGTCCCCTTGGACAATGCACCTGTGCTACAAACATACTGGAACAATACCCCTGACCTTCCTCCATCATTACCCCATCCCCTTGCACTTGTACCTCAATATTTTAGCACTTCAATAAACACCCTTGGAAAAAAAAGGAGTATGTCCTGTTTTTCAATTATGTATTAATTGAAACAGGTGCAAACATTGCAATTCAACCGTACAGAAAAGGAGCATAGATTAATGACCTGTAGCTGGCTGCAGTGATCACACCAGGACTATATGTGAGGTCACCAACATCTGCAAAATGAATTGCCGGAGGGAACAGTAAGTGGGCATAGAAGCAGCAAATATCAGCATGCCAGTGCCACAGAAATTCAAACAAATGTAATTGAAATGTGAA
Source organism: Pleurodeles waltl (assembly GCF_031143425.1). Taxonomy (NCBI): domain Eukaryota; kingdom Metazoa; phylum Chordata; class Amphibia; order Caudata; family Salamandridae; genus Pleurodeles; species Pleurodeles waltl. The sequence continues at coordinate 73,087,484 of NC_090439.1, forward strand.
GTAACACTGTCCTACCTGTGTGTCATTGGAAGTATTGTCTGATCACTTATGTCCTGTTGTCCTCATCTTCTGCCTCCTCATCCTCATTGTCCACAGGGTCCACTGCTGGCACATGGGCATCTCCAGCCTCCTCCTCCTGCAGGAATGGGACATGGTGTCTGAGGGCCAGGCTATGCAACATGCAGCATGCCACCACTATCTGGCAGACCTTCTTGGGTGAGTAGCACAGGGATCCACCTGTCAGATAGAGGCACCGGAACCTGGTTATCACGAGGCCAAAGGTTCTCTCAATGATCCTTATAGTTTGCTCATGTGCCTCATTATAACGTTCTTCTGCCCTTGTCCTGCATTCCTCACGGGGGTCAGCAGCCATGATAGATTTCGGTAACCAGACTCACCTGCAATTATTGAGGGACAACATTTAGCCACACACTATCCAATATGGCCCACACTACACCCATAAACCAACATATACTGCCTGGGAACCAGGGCTCACCTATTAGCCACACCCTGTGTCTCTGTAGTTGGCCCATCATATTTGGGATTCTGCTATTCCTCAGGACAAAGGCATCATGCACCGACCCAGGATACTTAGCTTTGACGTAGGAGATGTACTGGTCCACCAAGCACACCATCTGTACATTCATAGAGTGGAAACTCTTCCAATTTCTAAACACCTGTTCATTCACAGGGGGAACAAATGCAATGTGTTCCATCAATCGCCCCAATTATGTTGGGGATATGTCCCATTGCATAGAACTCGGCCTTCACTGTGGCCAAATCTTCAACCTGGGGAAATACAATGTAGCTGCACATGTGTTTAATCAGGGTAGACAACACTCTTGTCAGCACTATTGAGAACATTGGCTGTGACATTCCTGCTGCCAAGCCCACTGTCACTTGGAAAGAACCAGTTGCCAGAAAATGGAGCAATGACAGAACTTGCACAAGAGGGGGGATCCGAGTGGGGTGAAGGATAAAAGATATCAGGTCAGGCTCCAATTGGGCACACAGCTCTGTGATTGTGGCCCTGTCAAGTCTATAGGTGAGTATTATGTGCCTGTCACCAGTGTTGCCAAGTCCACCAGGGGTCTGTACATGGGGGTATGTCTCCACCTCCTATTTATCCACAGCAGTAGGAATCTATGGGGCAAAAGAGTGAGGAGCCTGTCACAAACTGAACAATGGAGCTACAAAACAATTTAGCATGCTGTTAACTTGTAATGGGTCAGTGTGATTTGTCCAGTATGTCCTAATTTCACCAGTGACGCAGCTACTTTCCAGGGCCTGCCCCCCCCTGAAATGACATCCATCTGTCCTGTGTGGAGGGACAGGTGGAAGTGAGGTAATTCCGCTGACGTTGTGCGCTGCTGTGGGAGGCGGTCAGGAACCGCCATGTAATTCCTCATTGGTTAACATTGGGCCCTATGGGTTACAGTGGCCAATGGTGATCAACGCCAGCGGTGACCGTATGCACCGCCGCGGACGTGACTGCCAAGTTCTATATGATCCCTCACTTGCTACCTGATCTTCCACAGGAGAGGACCTACACTGCATGTGCTGCTGTGACCTGTGTCTGGAACCTTCCATGGCCAGTGTGACTGGGGAAAGGGCCCCAGCCTTCACTTCAGAGGAGTTGGAGAGACTAGTGGATGGGGTCCTACCCCAGTACAGACTGCTGTATGGGCCTCCAGACAGACATGTGAGTACACTGTGGGCACGATGCATGTGGCAGGAATGCATGAAATGGTGTGTGTGAAGGCCTCGTGTAAGGGGGTGGGTGGACGACCTCTGGGTGCCGTATAGGTTGTGTACTGGGCCATGTGTGTGTAAATGGTGATGTGAAGGGATATGGTGAGCCATAAGTGTAACAGTCGGGACCGTTTGTCTAATTAAATTTTCCTGTGTGTATTGCCTCTTCTGGCCAGCGCCCATCAAGAAGGGTATATGGTATGCCATCGCCAAGGAGGTGCAGACTCTGGGGGTCTATGGCAGGCGGAGCACCCACTGTCGCACACGGTGGGAGGACCTGAGATGCTGGGCACCCAAGACAGTGGAGGCCCAGCTGGGGATGGCCTCATAATGAGGAAGGGCTGCCTGTCGAACCCTGACCCCCCGATGGCCTTCATACTGGCATTGGCCTATCCAGAGCTGGATGGGCACTTGAGGGCATCACAGCAGCTACAAGGGGGTGAGTACAGTGCCCATAATTGCAACTTACACATGGTAGGGTAGTATCCGGGTGGGGAATGTTTGTCAGTGGGTGCCCCTAGGCCAGGCCTGACATTCCAGCGTAGGTCCCCTGGTGGGTAGGGTTCTGAAAGGATAATCCTGCTACCTAGCTCGTAGGCATCCACTACTGGTCAGGGCTGCTTGGGTCCCAGGTGTTCTGCATTTGGTGGGGTGTGCCCCTCCCCATGCCTTGCTGGCAAGCTATTTCTCTGCTAGTGGTATGGCATATTGAGTAGGCCTGTTCCCTGTGTGTGAGGGTCCTGTGTACACCAACGGTGGTGTTGGTGCAGCCGATGTATCAACTGACGGAGGAGCAGAGGCACCGGCGATGGAGGGAGCTGCATCCCACAGGACCCAGGAGGCAGAGTCCACTGACACTGAGGGTACCAGTGGGACAGAGGGTGAGGGGAGCATCACAACGGAGACTGGAGGGGACAGTTCTGACACAGATACCTCCTCCAATGGAAGTTCCCTGGTGGTGGCGTACACTTCTGTGACCAGCCCAGCCACAGGTACATCCGCCACCCCGTATCAGCACTGCCCTCCCAGCAGCCCCTCATCGAGTTTCTCATGCCCGCTCTACCAGGAAGGGGGCCTCTTCTTCACCACAGGCACCTCAGGCCCTGCCCCAGTGAGCCTTGCTGCCCTGATCCATCTCTGTAGGGCAGACAACCTGTGCGAATGCCACCCAGGGGCTGGCAGCCAAAATGCAGCTGACTAATGCATTCCTAGAGGGCATTCACACTGGATTGGTGGCCCAACAGAGACCAATCCAGGCTCTTGCCTCCTCTCTGATGGCAGCCAATGTCCCTGTTTCTACCCTACCCCCTCCAACTTCCTCTTCCCAGTCCGATTCTCCTCAACCCCAACCCATCCCAAGCACACAGCCAGACGAGCATGCACACAAGACAACACACAAGAGTGGTACAGGCAAACACATGCACCACACTTCATCCCACAGGCACTCACACAAACACCATCCAGATGCAGACACACCAACATCCACTATTTCCTCCACCTCCCCCTCTTCCTTCTCTTCCAACTCTCTCCCAGTTCTGTCTACACTCACACCTGCATGCACTGCATCATCATCCACTACCAGCATCATCACCGCACCAAGCAGAACTCACACCTCACTTGCAGACACCTTCACAACAGCCATGCACACATCCCCTGTGTCCTCTCCCACTGTGTCTGTCGCCCCCTCCTAAGGTACACAAACACAAGGACTCCGACACCCAACAGCCATCCACCTCACAGTATCATACAGCCCATGCACCTGCATCCAAAAGCAGCAGACAGATGCCTTCAACAACCACTCCCTCTTCCTGCACCCCAATGTCCCTAAAAAACTGTTCCTACCCACCATTGACCTCTTCCCTCCCCCTCCTCCCCCCATCCTGCACGTATGGGCAGGTTTGGAAGTACCCAGCCAAGCACCTCAGCCACCCATTCCACACTCCCAGTTGTCACCACACCCAATTGTGGTGGAAAAGGGTCCAGGCCACATTTCCTGAAGGTGGAGGAGCCTGCACCAGGTGGCCTCAAGGTAAAGGAGCCTGCCCAAGCTGCTAGAAAGACCAAGAAGCCTGTTCCAACAGGCAAGAAGGGAAAGGAGCCTGCCCCAGCTGCCAGAAAGAGCAAAGAGCCTGCCCCAGCAGGCAAGAAGGGAAAGAAGCCTGCCCCAGCTGCCAGGAAGACAAGGGAGCCTGCACCAGCAGGCAAGAAGGGAAAGGAGCCTGCCCAGCTGCCAGGAAGACCAAGGAGCCTGCACCAGCAGGCAGGAAGACCAAGGTACCTGGGGCAGGAACTGTGACGGAGCCCTCACCACCAACCATGGTTGTGCAGCTGTCAAAGGTTGCAGGGGATGGGCAGGAGCTTCCCTCCCAGCAGCACCACCACCTCCACTGAGCAGCCATCCGAGGTTGCAGGGGATGGGCAGGAGCCTCCCCCCCAGCAGTACCAGCACCTCCACTGAGCAGCCGTCCGAGGTTGCAGGGGGTGGGCAGGAGCTCTCCCAGCAGCATTACCACCTCCACTGAGCAGCCAGCCGAGGTTGCAGGGGACGGCAGGATCGTCCCCCCGCCAGCAGCAGCACCACCACTGAGCAGCCGTCACTGTAGTGGACGGTATGTAATCCTGCCTCCATGGGCTGCTGTCCGGCCTGCCCCTGAAAATCCAGTGGGTATGACACCCACCTGAGAGACTGCGAGCTTGCACTTCCCAGGATCAAGAGCACAGGGCATGTTGCCCCCTCCAGAACCAGTGGACAAGTCACCCTCCTGAGAGACTGTGGCCTTACACTCCCCAGGACCAAGTACAGGGCATGTTGCCCCCTCCAGAAGCAGTGGAAAAGTCACGCATTCCAGAAACTGTGGTCTTGCACTCACCGGGACCGTGCACAGGGCACGATGCCCCCTCCAGAACCAGTAGGTAAGACACTCACATGCCCAACACTCCCAGGATCAAGAGCACAGGGCATGAGGCCCCCTCCAGAACCAGTGGGTAAGACACCCACATGACCAACACTCCCCAGGATCAAGAGCACAGAGCACAAGGCCCCCTCCAAAACCAGTAGGTGAGACACCCACATGAGAGACTGTGACCTTGAACTCCCAAGGACCAAGCACAGGGCATGTTGCCCCCTCAGAACCAGTGGTCTTGTTACATCTCCTGGCTGAGGTGCCCTCCGTTCCCCTGAGGTGCCTGCCTATTTACCAACTGATGCCCCTGCATTGTTCTCTCTATGTTGAAGCAGGTGACATGTGTGGCGTTGGACTTTGCCCTACGCACATTGAGGACTAGGCTGTGTCCCTTTTTCTGTACATATGTCTATATCTATTATCTTGCCTAACATATATTTCATGCTGTGTTGATCACATTACATTCACTTTTTTAAAATCATTTTCTCCTCATTATTCATCCGAGTTACAGGGTAACAATGTGTGTATGGTGTGTGGGGGGGTGTTGTGCGTCTGTGCGTCATTCTCGTTTTCCTCCCTCCCTCCCTTGTGTGCTAGGCGGCTGTACTCACCGTCGTCTTCTTCGCCGGCGATGGTGTTCGTGGTGGAGCAGAACATAGAAGATCATGGGGAAGACATGCAGCTCAGGCTCCATGACGCCATGGTTCTTCCCTGTGTCTCTAATGGAGAGTCCTTTCACTTATAAGCTCAGTTTCTACCAGGCTTTTGATGTAGTTGGTGCCGCCCTGGAAAAGGTTGCGGTTCCAGGGTTATAATATGGTCGGCGGAACATTGACTCCCACCTGGCGGTCGGTGTGGTACATTGGCTGTCTATCGGAGATCTTTCTGCCATGGTCATAATTTGGCTGTAGTTACCGCCACTTTATCACCAACCGCCTGGGTTGTAATGAGGGCCAAAGTGTCTGTTTATTTTATTTTTTTAACTGGAACATTCTTTAAAATTGAAAAACGAACAGTTTTTGAAAATCTGGTGTGATGTTATTCTGCCTTATTTCCTTTCAGGGAGCCAGTGCTTTTATGTGAGGCATGTGTGGGTAAAAAATGGCCCTCTGACTCAAAATCAGTCCTCTCAAATTTAATTGGCCCTAAGGGACCAGCAATTTACTGATACTGTACCACTATAATTTTAAACACGTTTGCACAGAGCACTGTTTACATTTTGTTTCTGTTATTTTTTCCTTTCTTGAAATAGTTATTCCTGCTGTTCCACACACACACCAGGAGATAGCATCCTAGCTGTTGCAGCAGAGGTTTGGGCAACCGATGTTGAATATCAATAGCTAGTGACTGCATGAGAAGGAGGAGAAGGCAGCTGCATTTTCCCTGTGCCTAAGTTCCTTCAATGAGCTGCCAGAGCCTCCAGTCTCCCTGTGGCAACAACATCAACTAAGACTCAGACAACTGGCAGCCACCAGTCCACGTCTAACCACCACTGAAATCCCCCACTCAGACCTCAATTTTCAGCTCCGCATCCTGCAGCATCTGGAGCACTTGGACTATAGGATGCACACACTGAAGGAAACCTTTAAGAGCTCCAAGCCCATGTGGGGAACACCCTGCTCTATCCCTTTTTTATTTTTAAGCTTTGGCTGGAGAGACATTTGTTTTGGGTGGAGAGTGAGGGAGTTTGGAGTAACTCTGGACTTTGAACATTTTTGAGTCGGACATTGGTTGGAGATGGGGTAGTTTGTTTGGGTAGGGGGTGGGCCTGTTGTCTGTAGAGATGGTGGGTTTGTATTGTTAAAACAGGTAAAGGGATAGTATTCTACTTTATTGTAGTGGTTTTTGTATTTTACTTTTACTTTCCACAGTTATATTTTCATGCATCCTGTTTTTAATCTGCTTGCAACCAAAGTGTATGCATACCAGTTAGTTGCAGTTAGCTCTACCCATGTGATACTACCCTCTGTAACTATAGTATTGACCATTGCCTGTAGTGCCTACAACAACCTAGATAAACAAGTAAGGAAAGTCAAATATGCAACAAACGTTAGTTACTCACTAATTAAAATAGTTCACTTCACTCCAAAGTTCTCATACCTGAATAGATAAAGTGATGGCTGCTGCCTCTCTATTTCTTCCAAAGCTTATTACAAGGTTTCCTAAGTTGTGTTCTTATTGGTGGTGGCAGAAGTAGCAGACTACTATGCTAACAAGGAAGGCATCACAACAAGCGAGGTCCCACTCCCACCTAGGTGAGCTCTAACTGTAGGAATAATCAAAAGAATTGTCCATCACAGGCAACTAAATTGACAAAAGCCACAGAGTTAGTGGCTTATATATGATTTATACTATTTATACCTTTACAAAGACTGAAACCAGACCACTACCACCATGGCCTAACAAAGAAAAGAATACCTGATATTATAACAAAAGCTAGCAATCGTAATGCCTTCTGAGTAATAGGGAGTTATTTAATAAACATAAAGTTGCACAATAATTGAGTCAGGAGAAGTGGACTCAGTGCCAGGATTGGAGTTGACAAGGTTAAGCGTTTACACAACACAAGGCCTTAATGGCCATGTTGATAAATACTGCTCTAGATCTAAATCCTTTTAATTCAAGGGTGGGAAAGTGGAGCTGGTGTGGGTTATTGTTCAGGTAAGAGAAGATCCTGCAGTGAGTTGGTTTTGCGTTCACCACATCCGCCCCATGAAGCATGTGATCAATTTATGGCGTAAACTAAGTTAACTCAGTAAATCAAACATCCTGGCCGAAGATGGGTAGAGGTTTGATGAATGGATGGGAAATTAAATTTGGGGAAAGGTGGTGTTTTTGGGGCCTCCAACATGGTGGTCTGGCACTCCGACCGCCAAGCTCGTAATGAGGCCCTAAGTGTAGGCTTGGAGCATGCTGTGAGCTTGCAGCCTTCTTGTAATTCAAGATTTTTAACAGCATGAACACAGTCAAGCTCAAGCTAGGGGGGCCGCCTTATATGGAGCTGAACTTTGGGGCCATTGTAATCTGGCGAATCTGGCTAGGGCGGAAAATCAGTTTCTAAAAATGATGCTAAAGGTTCCATCGAGTACCCCATCCCTGCCCATTCACCTGGACCTAAATCTTTTTTCAATCTCACAGATTGCTGCCCTAAGGCCCCTGCTGTTTTGGATTCAGCTGTGGACAACAGATGCCCTAACCCCTTTTCGGTGTGGCCTCCTCAATGTGGTGGGCTGTGATTTTAGTATTAAATCTAAATGGTGTGTTTTCGTTGAACAATCCTTTTCTCGTCTTGGCTTAGGTTCCTATTGGCATGATCCTATTTCTATTCCTAAAAATGCTGCACAGCTGTTAAAGGATGCTTATTGGCATAATGTTCAGGTTGGACAATTTGCTAGTTCTATTCCATTGTCTATGTCCGACAATTTTTTACTTGTTAAATGTCATTATGAATTTGAGCCCTTTTTGGATGCAAAGTTATCTCCATTTGCTCGTGCCCTCTTTATTAGGTTTAGGATTGGGTCTCTCCCTCTGTGCTGCCTTACGTACAAATGGTCCAGTTCAACTAATAGATCTAAAGGTTGCCCGATGGGTTGTAAAAGTGAAGAAACTGTTTCACATGTTTTCTTCCACTGTCAAGCATATCACAAACAAAGAGCACTTTGGCTCATCCCGCTTTGCAAACAATTAGGGGTTAGATCCTGTCTCCACGCTGAGAGAATTTTAAAATGCGACCCGTCCGTCCAGATAGCTCTACCAGTGGCAAGATTTCTTGAGTCTATCTGGCGGTTGAGATTAGCAAGTTTAAGGGTCAAAACTGTGTAGTTATTGTTTAGTTTTATCTATGTATATTTATTCAACTTGGATGTATGATTGCAGTTTTTGTTGTACAGGACATAGACCTTGGTTTGGTTCATTATGGATTATTTATAGACCTATGGAACTGATCCTTTAATTTATGTCGTGAGAATTTCAAAACGAAAATCATCCACCCAGACAGTTTTTTTAATGGGGAAAAAAAAAGGGATTTTTTTTTGTATTATTCTGGCATCTGAGATTAGCAATTTTAAGGAGCAAGAGTGGGGAATTAATTTTTAGACTTATTTATTTATATTTATCAAATTGGATGTATGATTGCTCCACAGCATATAGATATTGGTGTATTATATTTTTAACCAGTGTTGATTCATGGAACTATTCTCATTATTGAGTACAGCCTTTCATTATATTAAGTGATGTTTATCTGACTGCTTATTTCTTGTTTGTTTTTTAAAACTTGTCTTGTCCCTTTTAACTGTGCTTTTACCTTATTTTTTTAGTACCCCCTGCTTTTAGAAGCCCTTTTTCTTTTTGTTGTGTATTGTACTTTAATGGTTTGTTTTTACTTACCGAAATAAAGTTAAATGATGATGAACACAGTCATCCCCAGCAGATTTGTAAAAAGGTAGTAGGCTCCCCCGTGCTCTTTCTCAGTTGCTTACTTTCTAACACTCTAAATAGTGGAGCAAATTTTAGAGCCCATGCTTTATATAAGTAACTGAAACAAAAATTAAAACACGGGCAGCAGACTAGTTTAAGAAAAAGTGCTGACATTTCAGTCATCGTTTATCAATGCTGTAAACCAGAAAGGACTGAAAGATCCTCCCTGAGAACTCATCAGAGCAGCTTTGATGAACTCAGCGATCATAGGCAACAAGCTAGGCAACAAGATGATTATCAGAGGTTGCATCTGTGACCCCTAATGACCACTAAATGGCGTCCATAGAGAATTCATTAAACTAGTAATCTACCAGGTGAGCTTCTCTTATTTGCATGACACGAAATCTATAAAATATTTTTCTGTAGGCCATAGATTTATTCCAAAACATATGTTATTTCATTTTGTAGAGTGCACATATCGCCTGGGAGGGTATCTTATAACTTGTGAAGGGGTAAATGGCTGTGGAGTTTGAGGTTTTTTGTTCCTATGGGCATGAGTTGTGGGAGTTTGAGTGTAAGTGTTGCAGCTGTGTTCTTTATAACTTAGAGCATTTTGGTAAATTGGGCAGTGATGTCATAGTAGAGTACATTCACATAGTCAAGCCTGCCAATGACAAGGGCTTATGTGATGGATCTGTGAGTGTTCAAATAAATTATTTGTCTCTGCATCTTTTTCTGAGTAGTTTGATGGTGTAGAAGCAGGAGGAAGTGACCATGTTAACTTGATTTGAAGTAGATATTGTTGTAGATCACAATTTCCAGGTTCCTGGTAGCATTAGATGGGTGAGGAGCCTAACCTACCTCAGTTTGCCACTAACCTGAGGCTAGAGAGAGGTGTCTTTGCTAAAGTGGACCTCCTAAGATTTATCACTGTTGAATTTTAGAAAGTTCTTTTTCATCCAGACATCTACTGAATACATGGATCTGATGAAGTTGACTTGGTTGGTTGAGGTGTCTCATGGTAGACAGAAGAGGATTTGAGTGTCATTCATGTAGGAAAAGTTACTGGATCCATGGAGGCAGAGAATCCTAATGGGGTGTACATGTAGGTGTCGAATGTGTTGGGTTCAGGGAGGAGTCTTGTGGTGCAAGTCAGATCAGGTTGGAGGTACTGGATGACTAGTGGCCAGTCTGAATATTTGGGTGAATCCAAAGAACTGATCCATCAAAGTGCTGGGCCTCCAATTCCAGCCTTGTGGAGGCACTGGATGAGGATGGTGTGTGAGATGGTATTGAATGCTGCTGAAAGATGAGTGCTGCTGGGTTTCCTTTATTCATGATGAGGGAAATGTCATCCGTGGGCTTGATGGCTTTTTCTGTGTTGTCATTCGGTCTGAATTTGGATCAGGAGGGATTAAGTAGGTGGTTTGTGTTGAGATTAAGGTAGTTAGTGAATCAGACCCTGATTATTTTCTACAGGTAAAGGTGTCTGCTGACAGTTTCCTGAGAAGTGGTAGGGTGGTGGTGTGTTTCCAGGAGTCTGGAAAGTTAGAAGTGGAAATGGAAAAGATGTGAATGGGTATAGCGACTGAGCAAATGCGGTCAAGCCATTTGGTCAAAATATAGTGTGGACATGGATCCACTTAGACTCATGATTGGATGACCGAAGATGTCAGTGGTTTTTGTTTTGGCGATGGTTAGTCATAAAGTCAGATCAGATTGCTTGTGTTTCTGTCATTGGAGTGGAGAAAATCGAAGGTGGAGAGGTCTGGTTGGGGGGCAAAGTTTTTGGAGATGATGCTGGGCTGTCAGGCGGTGGCAACCGCCTGCCACGCAGTAGGTTTTTGAGAAGAGCATGGAGCGAATAAGGATCTGGACATGTGCCCACTTGTCTGGTTTCAGAATGGAGAAACAAAGAACACCAAGTTATCCTGTTGTCCATATCCAAGTAGATGTGGTTTGTATGTATGCACAACAATCTTGGCTTTAAAGATAGAATAGGAGTTCTACTGAGGGTTAATGGAGTAAGGGATTGCACATAGTCATAGTAGATTTAAGGTGTTGCCTCAGAGGTTGGGGTGTCCAGCAGCACACCCGAAATGATCACTGAGTAGTATGCAGATGATTGAAACACTTTTGCAGGTATTATATATTACTGCTTTCTGCAACTGATCTATTGATAAAACAGTGTACTAGCAGGACCCACTCCCTTCACTGCTAACTGTGCTGTTTTTGAACATCTTAATGGTCTTGGTTTACTACATAGCCACAGAACAACAGGCACAGAAACACATATACGAGATGTGGTAAACATGATACAAGGGAAACCAGTTGATGGAGAATCATTTGCCTTCTGATAGTGTTGAGGCAAAAAAAGACTATAATATTTTCATTAAAATGAAAAATACTACATAAAAATAGAAAATGTGCAATTATAGTGTTGGATCTACATACCTGTACAGCTTAAAAGTCAATAAATATGTAGCAAAAAATTAATATTGCCCATATCATACTTTAGCAGAATAAACGCACATGTAAAAGAACAAACAAGCTTAAATCACACTTGTTTTCAGAGGAGAAGCAAACATTTAATAAAATATGTACCTGAAACTGGGGTGTTTGCATATGGTAGAGTTATCAGATTCATTCAATGTAACCAGGCACACTTACTCATCAACTTGGCATTCATAATGCCTCTTGCATGTGGATTCTATGACATAAAAGACCCAGGTCATTTTGTACAAAGTTTACAATCAACCAGATACAAAATGATAACTTTAACAGGCGTGATAAAAAGTGCAAAAGAAATACATGCTCATTTTCCTAATTCCAAGCATATGTTTGTATAGTTCTTTAATTGTTTTCTCAACACTGTATCTATGCAGTACAAACATTTACTACTACTCTCCACCTTGAACCAAGGAGCTTAACACATTATTTTGTGTGCTTCCTTGTGTCTGTTTATTTGTTCGTTTTTCCAGCAATTTTGTCCTACAACTCTAACTATTCTCTTAATGTCCATGAGCCACATTGTGTTGATTCACTAGTTTTCCTTCATCTAGTGTTGTTACATTTTGAGGTATTTGTTTGTCATGATTGCTCTCTTCTTTGTTGTTCATACCAGTTCCCACATCATTGCTCTAGTTGAGTTCATGCCTGTATATTGTGTTTTTTTTACCATACGTCACATTCTGCAGTCAACCACTTGACCATGTCTTTCTGCCACATTTTGTATGTGGGCGGTGTCCTTGTTTTACAGTTGAGTGCATAAGTGTGATTTATAATCTCTCACCTGACAGATCTTTTCCGGCGATATTGAGGGGATTAACAATATTAAACAATTTAGATTTATGTGAAGCCCATTTGGCCACACAATCAGAACCAAGAATCTGTAACTGAAGTTATGTAATTTATTTTAAATCAATAATAAAACATGGTACAGAATCACAGCTGGCACGCTGAAATATAGAAATTGGTTCAGTCTCATCCAATTACAATATAAAGGAATAACAAACAAAAAATCCATTAAAAAAAAACCCTGCTCCCTCTTCTCAACATGTAAGAATGTTCAAATTATCTAGTTGAAGTTCAAAGTCAGGAATGAAATCTTAATGGAAACTCGGCAATATGAGAAGGTGGCAGCATAATGAAGGCTGCAGTAGAAGTCCTGCAGATAAAGGAATAAGGGGCAGTTTTACTAGAAAAATGCAGTGCATGGTGCTGCTCTAGAGTTGGCAGTGGCACGCACAGTCATTTTCAAAACACAGGGATGTGCAGTATTTACTAGAATCCAGTGCGCCCCTGCGTTTACCCCTGCACTGATGCTAAATTTACTGTTGTGCACCAATGCAGCCACCCTTGAGCCATGGTGCAAAGATGGCTGTATTAAGGGTAGATTGATTTTGTGCAGGAAGGAACATCTTCCTGCACAAAAACAATCTTAAATGGCGATTTTCTCTTTCTATGTGTGCTGCAATGCAGCACACATAGATAGAGAAAAAAATTAGTAGAAATTAAAGTATTTCTCCTTGTTGTGCCACCCAAGGGTGGTGTTAGATTTTGGCACTTCCTCAGGATTACGAAAACCCGTAAATCTGAGGCAACATCAAAATGCAATGGATGTTGATGTGGAAAGCCTACAGCAACACCTGTTGCATGCCCCTTCCACGCAAAGTGCTGCATGGGAAGAAGCCGTATTTACAAGGTGGTTTTTTAGGCCACAAAAAGTGGCTTAACGCTACCTTGTAAATACAGTGTAGGGCATTACGCCACTGGAATGTCACAAAAAGTGATGCTCCGGTGGTGATAGAGCCTTGTAAATCTGACCTAAAGCTTCACAATTGCAAGAGTAGGGTAAGCAGAGAGGTCTATACACCTCAAAGTTCAAGGGATGTTTGCCTTAACTTCTAACAGCCTAAGCTTTAATTAAAACAAACAGAACCTTCAACGTTAATGTTATCTTCTCTTCCTGTCCCAGCAATAATCAGCTTCTAAACTGTTGTTTGCATTTGCAACACCACCTACATTACTCATGGCACAGAAATTAGACAGTTACTGTAATCTTGAACATCCCCCATTCCTGGGACACGATGAATAGGAGGCTTCAGTTGCTCATTAGCTCTTTGGCCCTCATTACAACCCTGGCGGACGGTGTTAAAGCGGCGGTAAGACCGCCAACAGGCCGGCAGTAAAAAAATTGCAATTACGACTGTGGCGGAAACCGCCAACAAAGACAGCCACTTTAACACTCAGACTGCCACGGCGGTACAAACAAACAGCGCAGCGGTCACCGCCAACAGACAGGTGGGAGACAATGTACCGTCAACACTTTTATGACAGGCCAATCCGCCACCTTTTCTGGGGCGGATTCACCGCGGATAAAAACACAGCGGAAACAGGAATTTCGAAGGGAAAACGCTCACCTCATCACACTCCACGAGGAACGAGGACACCATGGAACCGGAACTCCAAATTCTACCTGCGATAGTCTTCCTGCTCCTGTACCGGGAGCACAAACGCCGGTGACGAAGAGCACGGTGAGTACTGCACCTACGACACAGGGGAGGGAAAAAACAGGGACACACACATGCAACACCCCCACCCTCACCCACTACAACACACACACTAATACATGTGGATACATTACAGTTACACCCCCCAAACCCCCTGGAAGAATTCAAAGACAAAAGGAAATGATTGTAACCATTGTAATCTATTAAAATACAGTATTCCAAAATATATATACACTATAAACAAAAATATACACCAATAATACACCAATAATACAAGTCCAGGTACTGCACCATTTATAGTCCGTGGACCACTGGGCCAAAAATGCATGGGCGAGGCCCACACTCAATACCAGATCAAAACAGAGAGAACTCTGCAGGGGCATCAGATAGAAATACAACAGGCACCTCAGGGGGAAGGGAAGCGGGGGCACCTCAGCCAGATGAGTGCACGATTCCAGATCCACGAGGGGGCTCAATGCCCTCTGTTCAATCCTGGGGAGTGCAAAGCCACAGTCTCTCAAGTCTCTACAGTGGGTGGTTTGCCCACTGTTAAATCCTGGGGAGTGCAAAGCCACAGTCTCTCAAGTCTCTACAGTGGGTGGTTTGCCCACTGTTCAATCCTGGGGAGTGCAAAGCCACAGTCTCTTAAGTCTCTCCAGTGTGTGGGTTGCCCACTGTTCAATCCTGGGGAGTGCAAAGCCACAGTCTCTCAAGTCTCTCCAGTGGGTGGGTTGCCCACTGTTCAATCCTGGGGACTGCAAAACCACAGCCTCTCAAGTGGATAACAGTATCCACTGGTTCTGGAGGGGGACTGGTGCTGAGAGTGCTTCATCCTGTTAAGGACAGAGGTAGTGGATGGATCTCTCCACTGGTTCTGGAGGGGGACTGGTGCCCAGAGTGCTTCATCCTGTGAAGGACAGAGGTAGTGGATGGATTTCTCCACTGGTTCTGGAGGGGGCATGGTGCCCAGAGTGTTTCATCCTGTGAAGGACAGAGGTAGTGGATGGATCTCTCCACTGGTTCTGGAGGGTGACTGGTGCCCGAGTGCATCATTCACCCCATGAGGGACCCAGTTGCGTCAGTGCCCCTGGCGCTCATGGGCTAGCAGTGCTTGAGTTGGCGGTGCCCTGTTCAGCGGTGCTTGATTTGGCGGTACCCTGCTCAGCGGTGCTTGATTTGCCAGTGCCCTGTTCAGCGGTGCTTGATTTGGCGGTGCCCTGTTCAGCGGTGCTTGAGTTGGCGGTGCCCTGTTCAGCGGGGCTTGTGCTGGCAGTCCTTCATGGCCCAGCGGGGCTTGTGCTGGCGGTCCTTCATAGCCCAGCGGGGCTTGTACTGGCAGTGGTCTCCTGGCAGCTGGACTGGGGCTGGCGGGGCCCTCCTGGGCAGCTGGGATGGGGCTGGCAGTGGCCTCCTGGGCAGCTGGACTGGGGCTGGCAGGGCCCTCCTGGGCAGCTGGGCTGGGGCTGGCGGGGCCCTCCTGGGCAGCTGGGATGGGGCTGGCGGTGGCCTCCTGGGCAGCTGGGATGGGGCTGGCGGGGCCCTCCTGGGCAGCTGGGATGGGGCTGGCGGTGGCCTCCTGGGCAGCTGGGAAGGGGCTTGCAGGGCCCTCCTGGGCAGCTGGGCTGGGGCTGGCGGGGCCCTCCTGGGCAGCGGGGATGGGGCTGGCAGGGCCCTCCTGGCAGCTGGGATGGGGCTGGCGGAGGCCTCCTGGGCAGCTGGGATGGGGCTTGCAGGGCCCTCCTGGGCAGCTGGGCTGGGGCTGGCGGGGTCCTCCTGGGCAGCTGGGCTGGGGCTGGCGGGGCCCTCCTGGGCAGCTGGGCTGGGGCTGGCGAGGCCCTCCTGAGCAGCTGGGATGGGGCTGGCGGTGGCCTCCTGGGCAGCTGGGGTGGTGCTGGCAGTGGCCTCCTGGGCAGGGGGAATGATGGCAGTCTTCTCCGTCGTGCTGCTCTTCCCAGACTTGCCGGGTTTCTTGTGGCCCTTCCCCACCTTGGAGGTGTAACAGCTGACTCCACACTCCCAACGGGACTCCTGGGAGTGGCTTTGGTGGCTGGAGTCTTCCCCCTCTCCCGCCGGGCACTGGCCAACTTCTGATGCTTCACAGGGAGGGACTGGCTGTGCTGTGGCTCCGTGCCACACTGGCTGTCCTTGTGGCCGGTGCACTCCACATACCTGTGACTACAGGCACCACTGGTCCCGGAGATGTTGTGGCTGAGGTGCTACTTCGGGACCTATGAGATGGACGGGGTGGGGGAGGTGTGGGAAAAAGGTCAAGGCTGGACAGGAAAATTCTTTTGGACACACTGGGATGGGTAGCTGGAAGGGGTTTGGGAGTGGAGGAAGAGGTGGTGGTAGTAGGAGGTGTACGTTTGGTGACTTTGGGTGCAGGTGCATGCGGTGGAGGCTGTCGTGAGGTGGATGGCTGTTGGGTGGGTGTGTGCCTGCGTTTGTGTATCTTCGGAGGGGGTGTCACAGACACACTGGGAGAGGACACAGGGGATGTGTGAATGGTAGTGGGGGGTGACTGCACGTGAGCGGGGTGTGCTGGTGGGTGTGCTGGTGAGGGATGTAGTGGCTGAAGAGGTAGTGCATGCAGGTGTGTGTGTAGACGAGACTGGGATGGAGGAGGGAGACGAGGAGGAGGGGGACACAGTGGAGGCAGTGGATGTTGGTGTGTCTGCATATGTGTGATGCTTGCGTGAGTGCCTGTGGGATGTGTGGTGCTTATGTTTTCTTGAGTTTCACTTGTGTGGTGAGGTGTGTGCAGGCTGGTCTGATGGTGTGCTTGGGATAGGCAAAGGTACAGGGGATTGGGTCCGGGTGGAAGAAGTTGGAGGGGGGAGGCTAGACACAGGGACAATGGTTGCCATCAGAGCTGAGGCCAGAGTTTGAAAAGCTCGGTGAAGGGCCGCCTGACCAGAATGAATGCCCTTCAGGAATGCATTAGTTTGTTGCAACTGCCTTTCTACACCCTGGATGGCATTCAAAATGGTAGACTGCCCAACAGTGAGTGACCTGAGGAGGTCAATGGCCTCCTCACTGAGGGCAGCAGGGGTGACTGGGGCAGGGCCTGAGGTGCCTGGCGCGAAGGTGATGCCCTCCCTCCTGGGTGAGCGGGCACGGGGCGAAGGCTGAGGGGCTGCTGGGAGGGCGGTGATGGTAGGGGGTGTGGCGGCTGTACCTGTAGATGCGGGGGGTAAAGATGTTGCCGCTACCACAAGGGAGCTCCCATCAGAGGACGAGTCCATGTCGCTGGTCTCAGCTCCTGTCCCCGCCGTGGAGCTCCCCTCGCCCACCGTCCCACTGGTGAATTCAGAGTCCGTAGTCTGGCTCTCCATGGCCATGTGGGATGCAGCTCCCTGGTGCTCCGGTGCCACTGCTCCTCCGCCTGATGATGCTAATGCACACAAGAACAGGTAGACCACAAAAAGGTGGGGGGGACAGGATAAAGATATGTTGAGTGCATGGATTACCGCTACCGTTGGCGGACAAGACAGACACAGAAGCCCCCTGCACTACGCCACACTCTTGGGCTCTACAGTGCAATTCCTGGGAAATGGCCTACAAGGCTATGGACGACATCTGCACAAATAGATGACACAGGGGCATGAATAGCTGTACTTGGCACTCTACAGAGGGGGAGAGGGGGGCCACAGGGCCATGCCTTACGGAGGGGCCTAGCCTACGGAACTCGCCCTGGCCTAGGGAAACCCACAGCCCTCCTCCCCACCCAGACAACTCCACTGCGCACAGAGTCAGCTGAATGAGAGTATACTCACCCCCTTGTGTCTGCTGTGATGCCCTCAAGCGCCCATCCAACTCCGGGTAGGCCACCACCAGGATCCTGAACATCAGGGGGATCATGGTTCGACGGGAACCCCTCCCACGTTGGGAGGCCATCCCCAGCTAAGCCTCCGCCGTCTTCTTGCTCCAGCAGCGAATGTCCTCACATCTTTTCCGGCAGTGGGTTCTCCGTCTGTGGTAGACCCCCAGGGTCCGGACGTCCTTGGCGATGGCACGCCAAATATCTTTCTTCTGGTGGGCGCTGACCTACATGAAATGTACAGGGGATGAAGAAAAGTCATTACCAACTGCACCGTCAAAGTGAGTGGCCCCCATCCCTACCCTTGCCATGTGGCACATGCACCCACCATCTTTCATGCACGCAGCACTCTGCCCCCTTCCTTCTTACATCCAGCCCTCTCCACACAGGCATAGCCCATACAACATGCTCCCTGTGTACTTACCTGTTTGTCTGGAGGACAGTAGAGTAGCGTGTACTGGGTGAGGACCCCATCAACAAGCTTCTCCAACTCCTCCGATGTGAAGGCAGGGGCACTTTCCCAGACGCATGAGCCATTGTTTCTTCCAGACTGAGGTCACAGCAGCACTTGCAGTGTAGGTCCTCTCCTGTCGAAGATCAGGTATCGAGTGATTGAACAGATAGAAAATGTCTGACACGTCCGTGGCGGTCACGTCCGCGGCGGCGCGTACCATCACCGCTGGCGTACATCGTCATTGGCTCCTGGGACCCATAGGGTCCAATGTTAACCAATGCAGCATTGCGCCGCGGTCTCTGACTGCCTACCGTGACGGTGTACAACGCCAGCGCAGTTACCTCACATCCCATTGTCCCACTTTAGAGGTCAGGCAGCCGCCATTTCAGGGGCCCACATGGCCTCATTTTCAACTGCGTGACACATACCTAGGCCTAGTCTCAACACACATCCAGGCCACCTTTTGTGTATGATTGGTGTTCTGTGTAAACTGTGGGTACGTACCTCTGAGTTGTTTGACTCTGTGCTCGCTGTTGTCCTTCATAGGCACCGTCCGCTCGGACATGTGAGGAGATGGCGGCATCCTCGGGTGTACCGACCGTTGGTGGACCGTCCAACAATGGAGGAGCGACATTTGATAATCACCTACAGGTTTGACAGTGCCACAATCCAGGAACTGTGTACCCAGTTGGAGCCAGACCTGATGTCAGCAATCCGCCATCCCACAGGAATCCCCCCTCAAGTGCAGGTGCTGTCAGTGCTCCATTTCCTTGCAAGTGGGTCTTTTCAAATAACTGTGGCCATGGCATCAGGGATGTCCCAGCCTATGTTTTCCAACGTATTGTCCAGAGTGTTGTCTGCCCTTCTGAAACAAATGCAGAGCTACATTGTTTTCCCTCAGGTGGAGGATTTGCCTACAGTGAAAGGTGATTTCTATACCCTGGGACATATCCCCAACATCATAGGTGCCATTGATGGGACCCATGTGGCTTTGGTCCCCCCCCACAGGAGTGAACAGGTGTACAGAAACCGGAAGAGTTATCATTCTATGAATGTACAGATGGTATGTTTGGCAGACCAGTACATCTCCCATGTGAATGCCATGTTCCCTGGCTCAGTGCATGATGCCTACATCCTGCGGAATAGCAGCATCCCTTATGTGATGGGTCAACTCCAGAGGCACCGTGTGTGGCTATTAGGTGAGCCCCTGGAAGCAAGACAGTGGGAATGGTTGTCTGGGGTTATCCCTACAGGTTAGTGTGTGTCTAACAGTTGTCCCTCGCCATTTGCAGGTGACTCTGGGTACCCCAACCTGTCATGGCTACTGACCCCAGTGAGGAATCCCAGGACCAGGGCAGAGGAACGCTACAATGAGGCCCATGGGCGAACTAGGAGGGTGATCGAGCGGACCATCGGTCTCCTGAAGGCCAGGTTCAGGTGCCTGCATATGACAGGTGGATCCCTATTCTACTCACCAAAGAAGGTGTGCCAGACCATCGTTGCCTGCTGTATGCTTCACAACTTGGCTTTGCGACAACAGGTGCCTTTTCTGCAGGAGGATGGTCCAGATGGCGGTGTTGTGGCAGCTGTGAAGCCTGTGGACAGTGATGAGGATGAAGCAGAGGAAGAAGACATGCAGAACAGTGACTCAGTGATCCAGCAATATTTCCAGTGAAACACAGATGAGAATACATTCCTGCCTACTACATGTACTTTTACATTACTACCTCTATCCTGTCTGTTGTTTTCACTCAGTGTATGGTCACTGAGTTGTCACTTTCCCTTACGGTTTCACAGATGTGGGTCCCAACGTGTGTCATCTGCTTACATTCCTCATGGACTAGAGCTGTGTGACATAGGTATGTTGACATTACTATTTCAAGAACATTTTGTCACTGTAATTGCAATTACACTATTTCGAAATCACAGACAGACTCCAGATAATTTTGTGCTTTAGGTGTGTTTATTTAAGTGCAAAATATTGGAGGGGGAAGTTAAATGGTGAGGGGTAATGGCGGAGGAGTGTCCATGGCAGAGTCCAGTCTTTTAGTCTCACAGGTGCATTGCCCATATGGGCATAGGAAGTGGAGCTGGGGCAGCTTAATTATGGACAGGGTGACAAAGTGGGACAGTGGGATGACAATCAGGGTGGTCTCATTTCTTGGCGGAGGTCTTGGCATAGTGCTCTGTCTTGTTCCTGGATCTCAGGGACCGTTTGTGGGGTGGTTCTCCCTCTGCAGGGGGTGGGGTCCTGGTGTGGTGGTCCTGTGGTGGGGCGTCCTGTCCACTAACGCCGGTGGAGGTGGTGGACAGTTCATCGTCCATGCAAGTGTCAGGGGCCCCTTGGAGTGCCACAGTGTCCCTCCTGGTGTTGAGTACTTCCTTCAGCACCCCTACGATGGTGCCCAGGGTGGAGCTGATGGTTCTGAGTTCCTCCCTGAAGCCCAAATACTGTTCCTCCTGCATGCGCTGGGTCTCCTGAAACTTGGCCAGTACCGTTGTCATTGTCTCCTGGAAGTGGTGGTATGCTCCCATGTTGGAGGAGAGGGCCTCGTGGAGAGTGGGTTCCCTTGGCCTGTCCGCCCCCTGTCGCATGGCAGCCCTCCCAGTTCCCCTGTGTTCCTGGGCCTCCGTCCCCTGGACCGTGTGCCCACTGCCACTGCCCCCAGGTCCCTGTTGTTGTTGGGGTGGTGGGTTATCCTGGGTTCCCTGTAGTGGTGGATTGAGGTATGGGCCCGCTGTGTGGGTGCTGTGCTGGTGTTTCCAGAGGGAGGAAGGTCTGTGGTGGCCTGTGCCTGTGTGAGGAGAACCGACTGTCCCGAGGCCCCCGATGGGCTGGGCTGGTAATCTAGATCCAGTTGGACAGAGGTGCTGTCATCACTGTGGGCCTCTTCTGTGGGTGGAGTGGACATTTCTGGACCCTCCTGTCTGGTGACGTTGGGTAGGGGTCCTGCAGGGGTGGAAAGGCATGATTATTGCATCTGTGTGTGGCATGGTGTGCAATGGGTGGGTGACCGTGTACCCCAGTGCAGGCATTCCTGTGTGGAACCTTGTGTGATGATGGTTTAGGGGGGTGTATGGCTATGTGCATTGTGCATGCTTTGGTGATGGGTGTCCATGCTTTGTTGTTGCATGCAGGGCTTGGTGTTGGGATGTGTGGTTTGTGATATTGGTACATTTGTGAGGAGTTGGAGTGATAGGGGTGAGGACGAGGGTGGGGGTATGTGATAGCATGCAGGTAGGGTGGGGGATGTAATAGTTAAGATTTGACTTACCAGAGTCCATTCCTCCACCTACTCCTGCGCAGCCCTCAGGATGCAGAATCGCCAAGACCTGCTCCTCCCATGTTGTTAGTTGTGGGTGAGGAGGTGTGGGTCCGCTGCCAGTCCGCTGAACCGCCAGGTGGTGTCTTGAGACCACGGAACGCACCTTCCCCCATAGGTCGTTCCACCTTTTCCTGATGTCCTCACGATTTCTTGGGTGCTTTCCCACTGCGTTGACCCTGTCCACTATTCTTCGCCATAGCTCCATCTTCCTTGCAATTGAGGTGTGGTAGCTGTGGCTCTACCCAGACGATTTCCTCCACCATGGCCCTGAGCTCCTCCTCCAAGAACCTGGGGTGTCTTTGCCATGCCATGGGGTGGTGTAGATGATATGTGGGGTGGTGTGTGTGGTGATAAGTGTTGTGTGAGGTGCGTGGAAGTTGTGTGGGTGATGGTGTTATGTGCCTGTGGATGCTGTTGTACTTGCTGGTGGTGTCTCTCTCTGTGCTTGGTTCTCAATTTTTGTCGTAGGGTTTTGTGGATGATGTGGGTGTGTGTTTTATATTGTATTGGGTGTGTGGGAGCGGTGTGTGTATGTGTCTCAGGTGTGTGTATTTCGAATTGTCCAATGTGGTTGTGTTTTGTAAATGTGTGTGTATTTTGAGCGCAGCGGTGTGTACCGCCAATGGAATACCGCAGTTGAAAGACCGCTGCGTGGATTCGTGTGTCGTGATAGTGTGGGCGTATTTCTGTTGGAGTTATGGTGGAGGTTTTGTTTTTGCCAGTTTATCACTGACCTTTGGTGTGGCAGACTTGTGTGGGTGTCTGAATTTTGGCGGGTTCCGAGATGTGGGTCATAATAGCTGTGGCGGAATTCCGCAGCCGCGGCGGTGTGTTGGCGGTCTTCCGCATGGTGGTAAGCAGCTTTTACCGCCAATGTTGTAATGACCCCCTTTATGTCTCTTGCCAAGGTTTCTTCTCGCAGATATTACTATCAGCAACTAATGCATGAAACAATACTCCATTTCTCTTGTTAACAAAGCCTTGTAATATACTGCAAAGAAAGAGAACACACTATCCAAGCAAACCACATTTCAGAATTAAGGCCTTTACTCAGTTAAAATTAGCTCGACTCTAACTAAACATATAGGCCCATATTTACACTTTTTAGTGCCGCATTTGTGTCATTTCTTTACACAAAATCATTGCAATCTTACAAAATACAATTGTATTTTGTAAGTTTGTGCCGCTTTTGCGCAAAAGCGGTCCAAATGTGGTGCTAAAAATGTATAAATATGGGCCTTATTGTGTATTTCAAATACATGATTATAGATAAATACGTTAACTTTCAGAATAAACAAAATGTGAAGAGGAATATATATTACTTCAGTAAATGGAGCTCAAAGAGTAAATAAAAACGTACACAAGGAATACATGTAAGCATTTTACATACAATTAATAAAGCTTCACTCTTTCAGTGATAAAATTTCATTAACCCCTTGTACGCCACGGACGTCCGTGGTTGCGCCTCTCAGGTTCTTTGGACGTAACCATTACGTCTGTGTACCGGCCATCGGGGGGAAGCGGTAGCGCTCCCCCCGACAGACACCCCGTCAATCCCCCATGTCAGGGGTGGAAGGGGAATCGCTTCCTCTTCCATCCTTGCCCCCCCCTCCCATGGCGCCTGATGAAGTCTTATGAACAAATTAGATTACATTGGTGAAATAGACTGTCAACTCAATGACACCAATGCATACTTGGCCTTATCACACAACCCACTGAGGGATGTCAATGGACGTGTACAACAAAGACTAATCCTTTGGAGGGATAGATGCCTCCTTACAGATTTGGAATTCGAATATTTGTTCAATCCCACTCCGACTGCCCCTTGCATTTAAAACTTACCCAAAATACACAAATCAGGTCCTATTCCTCACGGCAGACCGATCATTTCGGGCATAGGCTCCCCCACAGATAGAATTTCTGAATACATTGACCTATTCCTGCAACCCTTTGTTATCAACCTTCCGTCTTATATAAGGGACACTAAAGACCTTCTCAGCAAATTAAGTGACTTCGAGTGGACAGAGGGAATTTTTTTTGTTACTCTGGATGTCACCTCACTCTACACATGCATACCGAGAGATATTGGCCTGGTTGCCATTCAACACTTCTTAGATACTAGTGATGCTTCTTTTTTTGATCACTCTAATATGCTCATGGACCTAATTAAATTGGTTTTGGACAACAATATTTTTGTTCATAACGGAACATGGTTCAGACAAATCCAAGGGGTTGCAATGGGGGCGAAATTTTCCCCATCATTTGCCAACCTTAACATGGGCTTTTATGAATTGTCACACATATGGAGGGAGTCCCCACCAGATTTGACCCAACACATTCTATATTGGGGTAGATATATTGATGACGTCATTTTGTTCTGATCTGGCAGCCTTGACTTACTTGGGCGCTTTTTACAACATCTTAACACTAATACTTTCAACATAACTCTGTCCGGGGAACACAGTATGTCTCAAGTCAACTTCCTAGATCTCACCTTATACATCAAGGGGGACAAAATCTGCTCCAAGTTATATAGGAAACCAACAGCATGCAACTCCATCCTACATGCCAAGAGTTCACATCCCATCTCACAAATCAATGCAATGCCATATGGGGAACTTACTAGGATTAGGAGGAACTGCAGTGAGGACACTGTTTTTCTGGATTAATTGAAACAAATGAATGCACGTTTTACACGTAGGGGCTACCCCCACAAAATTCTGCTCCAAGCTAACAAGAGAATGAACCGTGTCAATAGATCTGATCTTTTGGTTCCATCCACCAAGAAAAAGTCATTTAGAACCCTCTCCCTTATCACCCCTTACAATGCATTGAGCTCACACATATACAAAATCTTCCAGAAACACTGGTCTTTCTTGCTAGCAGATGGGCATCTTAAGAAGAGTCTCCCTTCTAAACTCAGCATCACTTACATAGGGGACCTGCCCTACGCAAGTACCTTTGTCACAGTTTTCTTCCACCAGACCTAAAAGACACCTGGTTACCTACACCACTGCGGGGCTCATACAAATGTGGACATTGAAACATGTGCTGTTACATTAAAGATAAAATGGTGAATTTTCAATATAACACGCCGGTTATTTAAGGTATAAAGAAGTTTATTAACTGTAACACCAAATTTGTTGTTTACTGTTTGATCTGTATCTGCAATTGCATTTACGTGGGAAGCACCATTCGACCACTTAAGGAGAGATTACAGGAACATATCAGAGCCATCCGCAACAGTAATGTCAACTACTCCTTTGTGGTACATTACAATTCTAACCATGGACCGCGGGAAGTCTTAGGCATTCACGCACATGGTGTTGATGTGCTGAATTCACTACCCAGAGGTGACAACAGGACTCTCATGCTAAGACGTTTGGAAAGCAGTTGGATTATTAGACTTAAAGCAGTTGAGGAGGGTATTAACATTGACAAAGACCTGCACACTTTTCTATATTACACCCATCCCACTCGTCACGTGTATGATTCATGTGATGGTATAATCCACATTTGTATGTCTTTTCCTTGCATTATGACATGGCAAGTCCATTGTGCTCACAACATTTGTAAATTGTGCAATTTGTGGACAACTGACTATTATTGTGTTAGGTAGCTTGATATTCACATTTTTGTATTTATGTATTTTACTTACAATGTGTAGATGTGGCGTTTTCTTTCTCTTCTGGGTGATAAGCTCTATCTTTATATCCTTTGCGCTTATGGTCAATACATGATATCTAGATATCTTCTTTAACATTCTACGTGGTTATGGTTCTCTTGTGCACATTTATGCTTTTTCTTTTCTTTTTCAAAATGGCCCCCATATTTATCTCTGTGTCTTCTTACTTTTGCTAGTCTGTTTTTTATTTTCATTCACGTGCACCTACTTCTAGCAAGCCTCTACAAGTGAGTGGTGTTCATTTGGCTTTCCGACGCCTCGGGCACAGCTTTATACTTCAATCTCGGGTAAGAACACATCCATTTGCCTAACGCTCCGGTTTTCATTTACTGCGCTAGTTACAACCTAGGCATTTACAAATAGTAATACACGCCATGGTGCTCAGAAATTTCCTTTTGCTGAATTTCATACGTGCTTCTTAATTTTATTATTTAAGCACCACTGATCCCATTGACGGGTGTTTTAATATGTGGCAAACTTGGCGGTAATACTTTTCCTATCGTCAAATACTTTCCAGCAACAAACTGGACATGTTTTTTGTATTCCTAGATCGTCCTCTGTATTTGACATTTATTGGTTATGACGCTAGTCCTGATACACAGGCTTGCGCCGTAATTTTGGTTTGATTACCCAGTTTATTTGCTTTGCTTAACTCACAGGACAGTCTTGGATTCATGTCAGTTTTACGTGGTCGTTTTTTGCTTACCTCGTTCTCACTGCCTTAGTTTGGCCCTACACGGTCATCTTTGTACTCCACCCCACTGACCCTTTAAGACTATGGCTCGTTTAGAATTCCCTACCTTACCAGTACTATTATTGTCCCATCCACTCAATGCCTTAGTGTACACAGGTTTTTGTAACACTTTTGGGCCGCTTTTTTCCGCAAATTTTAGTGTCTCTTCTTGTTTATTCTTCCCTTTCAGGCTTATCATGGCCTGCCATTGCTCTCATCTTTCTAGATTGCATTGATCCTTTTGGAGACTGTTTTTCAGACACGCCTTTCATGGAACTCCCATTCTTTATACCTATATTCTGAAGGTATATGATCTTTTGTTTATCTGTTTTTTTGTTATTTCTTCACATTGAATGGCCTCCTGTGTTTTACTATCGCACACACACTTTCTTGGTGTTTCCTACATGCATGGACTGCTTGCACAATTGGTCATGTGCGTGTTTGCATATTAGTGCGTTCATATTACAGGATATTAGGTTTTCAGCACTTCAATAATATTTTTAATTATATTTTACTTTCTCCTGCTCTTGAACACTGCACTTTTTCTTTTATGCTTTGATGAATACGCACGGTGCGCATCCCATCACTTTTGCTCTACTCTACCAGTAGTAACACATGTTCATACTTTCTCATGCCAGTTGTTTAGTCACATTGGGTTACTTGGTTTAGTCTTTAATTTCAATAAACAGTATGTGTAGATATGGAAGAAGAGTATGTTCCATGTTACCAATATGTATATATTGTATATTTATCCCACAGCCTTGACAAAGTCTAGGAGACGAAACAAGTGTCGGCGGTTGGCTGTTTTTTGGATTATTTGTATCACATGTGATTTTTGACCTGAATATTGACCACACCAGTGCATTCACCAATAAATGTTAGGTTTTCACTTATTCCTTGGACTTCGACTCTAATTGATTGACCACTTGGATCAACCACACGGAATTTGCTTTGGTGTGCCCTGGCCTGCTGTTTACATATTTGATGTTATCAATGACCATTCTCCAGTCAGGATCTTGGACACCTGTGGTGGGAGGTGCCCGGACAGTTTGGCACCCACTGGATTTCGACTGCTGTATGTGTTTTAAGACTGAAACAAGGACATTACTCTGAAACCCATGTTGATGTGCAAGCACTGTGCCATCCTCCACCTTTTTTCTGTTTACTTACCTCTGCATTCAAGATGGCAGATGTATGGGACACACTGGGGGAGCTCTGGGCACCACCCCTGGGATAGTGATGGACAGTGGTGTGGTCACTCCCTTTTCCTTTGTCCAGTTTCACGCCAGAGCAGGGGCTGGGGGATCCCTGAACCGGTGTAGACTTGTTTATGCAAGGAGGGCACCATCCAGAGGCCAGGAGAGGCTACTCCTCTCAGGCCCTTAACACTTATCTCCAAAGGGAGGGTGTGTAACACCCTCTCTCAGAGGAAATCCTTTGTTCTGTCTTCCTGGGACTGGGCTGCCCAGCTAGTTTGGCAGTACCCAGGGTCCATGCTGGAGCCCCTGGGATGCATGGGATTGGCACCCCAATACCAGATTGGTATTGGGGGGACAATTCTATGATCTTAGACATGTTACATGGCCATGTTCGGAGTTACCATTGTGAAGCTACACACAGGCATTGACCTATATGTATGTCACGTGTGTAATGGTGTCCCCGCACTCACAAAGTCTGGGGAAAATGCCCTGAACAATGTGGGGGCACCTTAGCTAGTGCCAGGGTGCCCTCACACTTAGTAACTTTGCACCTAACCTTCACTAAGTGAGGGTTAGCCATATAAGTGACTTATAAGTTACTTAAGTGCAGTGTAAAATGGCTGTGAAATAACGTGGACATTATTTCACTCAGCCTGCAGTTGCAGTCCTGTGTAAGAATTGTCTGAGCTCCCTATGGGTGGCAAAAACAAATGCTGCAGCCCATAGGGATCTCCTGCAACCCCAATACCCTGGGTACCTAGGTACCATATACTAGGGGATTATAAGGCGGTTCCAGTGTGCCAATCAGAATTGGTAAAATTAGTCACTAGCCTGCTGTGACAATTTTAAAAGCAGGGAGAACATAAACACTGAGGTTCTGGTTAGCAGAGCCTCAGTGATACAGTTAGGCACTACAAAGGGAACACATACAGGGCACAACTCATGAGCACTGGGGACCTGGCTAGCAGGATTCCAGTGACACAGGCTAAAACAAACATAAATATAAGGAAAAAATGGGGATAACATGCCAGGCAAGATGGTACTTTACTACAGTTGCTAAAAGTAATGCTGGCATAATTCCTAAGTCTTGATAATTTGCTTCTTCCTCATTCTATTGTCCTCTATATCTCTCATCCCATCCTGTCTTTCCCCTCTTGTCTATTGCTCTATTCCTGTCCTCTATGGAATCCAAACATTTCTTCTCAACTTCAGTTAAAGAACATGTAAAATTATGTATATAAGCATTAGCTGTGTCCACTGTTGTGATTGGTTTTAAAAAACTGCCAACTGTCTCCATTGCCTTAGCATGGAAGTAATAATTCAAATGCTCCAACAAAAGAGCATTGGTCAATACCAAATCATAACTTGAAAAATAACTCTGGGAATGTCCTGTTCTATAAAGAAAACTTAACAGAAGACTACACATGAGACTATTAGTCTTAGAAATTAGGGTTTCGATTGGCTAGGATATGCAGTTAAGCCAGGCAGTACCCACCACTCTAGTCATGGCAAGTAAGTTACAAACCAAAGATAACCTGTGCTCGCACCTTTGGTAGGCTGGCACAGAGCAGTCAGACTTATTCCTAGAGGTAATGTGTAAAGCGTTTGTGCAGGACACTCACACCAGTGACACAATAAATACACCACAAAGAGACTCCACTCAGGACTCTTTAAAAATACTCTTCTGTATTATAAATACATCATTAGATCCATAAATCATAAATGTTGCTTTTAGAATGTATACATTAGTATTCTGGGAATGCAAGGCAAAAACAATAGGCATATTAACATAAATGAATACTTAGGGCATGAAACACAACAGTAAAACACATACATAACTCTGTGTTCCAATAAGAACATAGCCCCCAGGTATATTCCTATTTATCATTATCTACTGGATTTGAGTGGCAGAATCGCCTGCGGTGTGGGACACTGAGTCTTAACTCACTACAATTGATTCTCAAGGAAATTGTGGTTACTCAGTTTTCATCCGTTTCTCTCAGTTATGTTAGTCTCAAATATACAAATGGCAAACAGAGGCACTATATATGTCAAGAAGGTTTTAATGAAGCACCTGCATCTTAGACTTTAAAGCATGGACTGCAATCCCCAGGATGATAAAGCTTGGCAGAATTAGAAATTGTGAAAAGGAGAGTAAAGCATAGAAATAACGCTACTATATTGTCACTAGATCAAGTAGATTAATTCCTACCTAGGCTATATTAGAGCACAGCACGTTAAGCTGTAGCTCTGCCCTTCCCATACCTGAGCAAAGGCCTGAAGTCTGCATGAGCAGCTGTAACGAGGCGTTCAGCAATCAGCATACAGTTGTGGTCCTCTGGCTCGAATCTCCCTCTAATGTGTATGGGACAAGGAAGTGTTTTTATAATAAAACAACTGATGTTCTGGGAAAATGCCCCTACGTAAGGATGTGCATTTCTACGAATACCAGAGACACAATGTTTACCACATTCACCGGCAACCTATCTCACTGTAATCTTGAGAGGGGCACAGAGTGCTAGTTCAAGAACACAGTGCTAGCCTAATCAAAGAATACCTAGAGAGAGAGAAATAAAACAAGACCGCAAATGTGGCTATTGTTGAAATAATAAACAAAGCTGAATAAAACATATCAAGGTTAAAGGGCACAGCGGCAGGCCTAGTGTGCTAAAATAATGTGCATGGAGCTAAAACTAAAATGGCTACACAACAACACCAGCTGGTTCGTGGGGAATCGTGGCATTGAGGGATTCTTACAGTGTGGTGACATTTCCGGCATGACTCAGCGGCTGATACAGCCTCTCCTTGAGGAATTCTCACAGTGCAGTGTTTGCTTCAATGCAAGCGATGCACTGAGCCCACCATGATGGTTCCCATCATAGGTGCTGCTTGTAGGAGGCTGTCCTGGTTTGTAGTGGGTACCTTGGGTACTTACACCTTATACAAGGTCCAGTTATCCCTTATCAGTGAAATGTAGTAGTGTTCTAGCAGCTTAGGCTAATAGAGGTAGCTATAGCAGAGCAGCTTAGGCTGAACTAGGAGACATGCAAAGCTCCTGCAATACCACTTATAGTTAAACAGTACTTCTACACAAGTAAAGACAATACTCAGTGTTATAAAAAATAAAGGTAGTTTATTTGGGTGACACTAGGCCAAAAATATTGTGGAGGCAATACTCCTTCTGAAGGTAAGTATTATACACAATATATACACTAGACATCAAAATAAGGTAAGTAATTAGACATAGGATAGTGCAAACAAGAGGAAATGCTACAGAATGCAATTGGAAAAAATAGGTCTACGGGCAACACACACCATATACTAAGAAAGTGAAATGCAAACCACAAATTCCCCCCTAGACATGTGTAGTGTGTGTAGAATCACTGGGAGAGTAAGAATACAGCAACAGTAAGTAAATTACCCCTTCCCCAGAGCCCAGAAAAGCAGGAGTAAAGTACTGCAAGTTTCCTTAGGACACACCACAAGTCGTGATTAGAGTTATTGCAATAACCAAGCAAGACTGCAAACAATAACTGGTGGATTCCTGGACTTGAAGACCTGCAAAGGAAGGAGACCAAGTCTAGAAGTTCCAGGAAGGACAGGAGCCCCTGTCAACCCAGAAGAGGGTGCAAAAGAAGAGTCCCTGGTTGGACAAAGACTGCAGAAATGCACCCTAGGAAGATGTCAGTGGGTACCTGCATGATGCACTGGATGTCTCACAGAGAGAAGTTGAATGTAGCTGAATTTTTGCGCTGGATTCCTCCAACAAGCATGGCAAAAGCGTCATGTAGGCACTATCTGGACCCAGGAGGGACCTGGGGGCCTCAATTCTGTGTGAGGAGGAACAGGGGGCTCTCAGCACTTTAGAGAGCCCTCAGAACACCAGATAGCACCCACAGGAGTCCAGGACACAGAAACAAGGGAGGTGCAAAATGCGGTTGGTGCAGCACTACAAAGGAAGGTCCCACGCTGCCGGAGATCAACTCAGTGAGTTGAGCATCAGAGGATAGAGTGCTGGGGAGCTGGGCCAGGCTGTGCATGAAGGAATTTTTCAAATAGTGCACAGAGGCCTCAGGAGGTGAAGAAGACGTGGTGCACAAGGGTACTATCGTTCTCAGGGAAGGCAAGGTCTTACCTCCTCCAAATTGGGACAGCAGGCCCTCTGGACAGTCTGTGCCGATGGGGTCCACACTCTGTGTTCCAAGGAGCAAGTTAATGGCCAGGAGAGGAGTCCATGAGAACAGGTCATCAGCTTAGAAGGTACCTGCTTGAGCAGGGGAGTGCCTCCGTCACTCCATGGGAGATTTCTTTGGACCTTCTGGTGCTGGGTGAAGACAGGGAGTCCTCAGAGCGTGCACACTGTGGAAACTGTTGCAGTTGCTAGCTGGAGCTGAAGTTGCAGAGGAAAAATAGCCCTTCTGGATACTTTGTTGCTGTTAAGGCAGTTCCTGGAGCAGTCTGCGGTTGATCTGAGGTCTGAGGATAAAGTAGTAGTTGCAGAGGCCTCCGGCTGCAAACCTGAAAGTAGAATCTGAAGAGAACCCACAGGAGAGAACCTAAATAGCCCTGAAAGGGTAATGCTACCTTATCAGGTACGGACCTATCAGGAGGGGTCTCTGACGTCACCTGCTGGCACTGGCTACTCAGAGGCCTCAGAGAGTCCCCACACCTTGCAAAGTCTGGGACACACTGGAGGAGCTCTGGACACCACCCATGGGGCGGCAATGGATAGGGGAGTGGTCACTCCCCTTTTCTTTGTCGAGTTTTGCGCCAGAGCAGGGACAAGGGGTCCCTGAACTGGTGTAGACTGGCCTATGCAAGGAGGGGACTATCTGTGCCCTTCAAAGCATTTCCAGAGGCTGGGGGAGGCTACCCCTCCCCAGCCAGTAACACCTATTTCCAGAGGGGGAGGGTGTAACACCCTGCTCCCAAACTAAATGCTTTGTTCTGCCTTCCTGGGACTGAGCTGCTCAGACCGCAGGAGGGCAGAACCCTGTCTGTGTGGTGGCAGCAGCTGTAGCTGCAGTGCAAGCCTCAGAGAGCTGGTTTGCAGTACTGGGGGTCCATTGTGGAGCCCCCAGGATGCATGGAATTGGCTCCAGATTTGGAATGGGGGGGCAATTCCATGATCTTAGACACCTTACATGGCCATATTTCTGGGTTACCTTTGTGAAGATACATATAGGTATTGACCTATATGTAGTGCACGTGTGTAATGGTGTCCCTGCAGTCACAAAGTTCTGGGAGTTTGCCCTGAACTATGTGGGGGCAACTCAGCTAGTGCAAGAGTGCCCTCACACCTAGTAACTTTGCACCTAGCCTTCATTAAATGAAGGTTAGACATATAGGTAACTTATAAGTTACTTAAGTGCAGTGAAAATGGCTGTGAAATAATGTGTGCACTGTTTCATGCAGGCTGCAGTGACAGTCCTGTGAAAGGGTTTGTCTGAGCTCCTTGTGGGAGGCAAAATAAATTCTGCAGCCCATAAGGATCTCCTGTAACCCCAATGCCCTGGGTACCTAGGTACCATATACTGGGGACTTATAATGGGGAGGGTCCAGTGTGCCAATTGAAATTGGTAAATGAAGTCACTAGCCTATAGTGACAAATGTAAAGGCAGAGAGAGCATAAACACTGAGGTTCTGATTAGCAGAGCCTCAGTGACACAGTTAAGCATCATACAGACACACACATTAGGCCATAGACTATGAGCACTGGGGTCCTGACCAGCAGGATCGCAGTGAGACAGGCAAAAACATACTGACATACAGGTAAAAATGTGGGTAACGTGGCAAGAAAGATGGTACTTTCCTACACTGCTCTTCCGGTGGTTGAGGCAAGAGAGAAGAGCTAGTGATCCCTGTACTTTAGGATCCATCCTTCTGTTGACTCCAGACATAGTGCTCCATATGCGCTAACATCATTCAAAAGCACCTCACACAAGTTAGCGTGCGAGAAGGAAAGTTGAATTGCTCAGCATGTGCTAGATTGAAAGAGTGAATACAATAGGAGCACCAAACATACTCTGTTTAAGTGGACAGAGAGGACCGGACTCAAGGTCTCATAACCACTTCTGGGGCAGCCTCATCCCAGGAGAACATTTAGCGGCACCAAGGGGACTGGCAGGCAGGACACATAAGGGCAACAATGGCAATTCCTCCTGGCAATCCAACACTGCCTGGTGATCTACAGTCAAGGAGCAGCTGACTGCAGGACAACAAGTAGAAAAGAAATCCAGTGAGTCCCTTAGTACACCTAATAAGCAGCAGGCAGCAGTACAACAACAGAAGAGCAGTTCAGATGAGTCCTTTGAGTAGTGCAGCATTCCTTTCTGACAGAGGTTCAGTCCCTGTTCAAAGAGTGCTTTAAAAAATGGGGTTAGAGCCCCTGTACTTATATTCCAATTTGTCTTTGTTCAAGGGGTGACTTCAAAGGAACCATTTCAAGTGTAACACAACCACTTTCAACCCAATCATCGCTTAAAAAATCAGTAGGGGGTAAATCAGCCCATTGTGTGAGGCAGGGACATAGCCTATCCAAATGTAAGTGTGCCCCGCCTCCCTCTCTCCCAGCCCAGGATGACAATCAATATACAGATGGATGCAGATGCCTCTCTGGACACACCCAGCCCCTCCTGTGTTATTGCTGACAGGACTGTATACACAAAGTGTAGCTCTCACTCTGACTTAGATGTGGAATGGAGTTAAGCTGCAAAACACTGGAGTCATAAGCACAGAGAAGTGCCCACTATCTAAAAGTTTTAAATCACACAAGGGACACCCCAGAGTTAGTAGGAGGCAAGGGGCAACTATTTTATAAAGGAACAAGGGTCCTGTTTTTCTTTACTGCTGACCGAGCCAAAATACACACACTGAAAAGAGACAGAAAGAATCTCTGGAATGCGCTTGTATCAAATATAGGGGAATGTGCAGCCCTCTAATTTCTACCCACCTGTAAGTGGCTTTTTCTCCCAAGTGTCCACATTTTTGGTGTGCCCATTTAGCCATCCTCACTAACTCAAAATCCTGTGTTGCCACTTCTGCCTCTGAGATTTTGGCTTTGTCGTCTACAAGGGAATTGAATCAGTGTTCTAGTGAGTCAATGGGACAACGAGCATCTACGTGATATACAGTAACTGTACTTTGTTCTGGCATTTCCAAAATTTCTTGCTGCAACTCTTTGCCCCGCACTTCCTTTGAGTGGATAAACCATTTATGTGCATACCATGTGAGAAGCCAGGTGGCTAACTCATTGGCAGTGGACCAGGAATCAGTGTAAATATGACAAGTTCCAGGCAG
Organism: Pleurodeles waltl; assembly: GCF_031143425.1. Lineage (NCBI taxonomy): Eukaryota > Metazoa > Chordata > Amphibia > Caudata > Salamandridae > Pleurodeles > Pleurodeles waltl. The sequence goes on from NC_090439.1 coordinate 73,122,083, forward strand.
CTCTTGCTTTAGAGTCTGATACACAGTGTACAACTCTGCATATTGGCTACTCTTTCCTTCTCCTGTGGTGTTAAACAACTTTTTGGTAACTGGATTATATGACACCTCTTTCCAATGTCTTTTGGTACCCACATATTTGGATGAACCATTAGTAAACCATACATGCTCCCTATCCTCTAGGGACAAGGATTCAAATGCTGCACCCCATCTCACTGGTGACTGTTTTACCTGTGGTACCTCCTGCACCCTCTCCTCATCATGTACAGGGGCTTGTGACACCTGTTCATGTAGGGCTGCAATGACTGCCAGTCCGTCTCCAGCCTTGTTTTGAATGTATGATTTCCAGCGGATGATACTAGCCTCTTGTGCATGTCCCATACGGTGAGATTCAGGTGACCTCATCACCCACTGCACGAATGGTATTTCAGGTCCCAGAATTACATTATGACCTAGTGTTATTTGCTCAGTATTCACTAGAGCCCAATAACAGGCCAAAATATGTTTTTCAAAAGGAGTATAGCGCTCCCCAAAGTCAGGTAGTTTTCTGGTCCAGAACCCCAGGGGCACCCTCATCCTTCCTTGTTTTTGCCACACACGCTAATTTGCATACTGTCCCTGAACAGTACCATGTAACTCAATGTCTCCCTCCGGCACTGGCCACAAGTCTAATGCCTGTTGAATTTCTTCCTTTGCCAAATCAAAAGCATGCTGCTGCTCTTTACCCCATTCTAACTCATGTTTCTTTCTTGTCACTTTGTACAGAGGGACCAAAATCTGACTCAAATGAGGAATGTGCTTTCTCTAAAAACCAAACAATTCAATAAATCTCCTGCTTAGTCCGGGGTGTGGCAAACTCGAGAATCTTTTGCTTTGCTTGTGGTAACACCTCTCTGTGTCCATTATTCCACTGAATCCCTAGAAACCTCACATTTTGAGATGGTCTTTGTGTCATATCTGTGTTAATCATCCACCCCTTACTCTGGAAGAGTTCCATCACTCTCTCCAACTGAATCTGCACCTGTTCTGTCTCTCCCTCAACATTACATCATCAATGTGATGGGTCAATTGAACACCTGGAATGGTAGATACTTCATCCAGGTGCTCTACCACTAGCCAGTGGCAGATAGTGGGACTATGTATGCACCCTTGTGGCAAAGATAACATGTGAAACTATCTACCACTGTGTGAAAATGAGAATTGTTCCTGACATTCTGGCGCCAAGGGTATGGAGAAGAATGAATTGGCGATATTGATGGTGGCACAACATGTCCCTTTATGTTTCTGTATTCATTCAATCAAAGTGCCTGTTAAAGGGGGTGTATGTTCATTCAGCTCCTGGTAATCAATTGTCATTCTGTACCGCCCGTCAGGTTGTTTAAACGGCTAGAGGGGATTGTTCCATTTAGTAGAAGTTTGCGCTATCACACCAGCCTCAATCATGTCTTTTATGGCTTCACTTATTTCATGATGCCCTCCAGGAATGCGGTACTGTTTCAAATGAATTACTTTAGTTGCCAGGGGAACCATCACTGGGGGAATTTTTAAACAACCCACTTGCATGGTTGCCACTGAAATGTATCTTTTTGTTCGAAATTGATAACAACCATCATCCAGATACAAAGTCATTCCTTTCCCCTATTTTCATTTGTACTTCAGTTTGCACAGCGGTGGTCTGCCTTCCCCTCAACCCTGCGATTGTGGAATGTGGTCCATTAAACTTCCTAGGGTTTCCAAAAATCAAAGAGGCCTCCTCCCTGGTGTCAACTAAGGCTCAAACGTTTTGCACATTTTTATGTTTCCAATGTATTTCTAAATCAACATGAGGTCTGGTATCTCAACAAGCCCACATTTGTGCTGGAGCTTGGCCAGTTTCCTAATCTGATTTAAACCTGTCAACTTTTGCCCAAGTGAGGTCTGGATGTATGCTTTCATATTTGCTAGCAAGTTCGCCCCAGTCCCTGTTCTCAAAAGTTAACCAGTTATTGCCCAGATTTTCTTCTCTCTGTCGTGATGAAACATTTCTCTCCCTTTCTTTTCCTTCCTCTGGTAATGGTGGCTGGCTCTGAATTCCACATTTATTATCTTGCTTGTTTACCTTTCTGCTACCTTCCTTATGATCCAAACCCCATTTACGGTACATCTCCCACGAGCTTTTGGTATCTATCCCATCAATCTGCTTTTTGCTGACACCATCTTTTAGTAATGCCATAAACATGTCGCTCCTGCACACTCCATTATTATCAGTGTGACCCTCAGATCTTGAAGATCTTTTGGGTTTGTCCCATTGTCCTAAATGCCCATACTCTCTGACAGCTTCTAGCACATCTTTCAAAGTATGCCCTGACTGATTAATTAGGAGAGTCATGATTAGTTGTTTGTAGGCTGGCAGAGCAAGGCAAATAATTTGGTTGTGCACAGCAAATGGTCCATCTAGCAGATGCTATGCATTATACAGGAAAATAGCAGTATTCATACTTTCCTCTTTCAGTCTTTGCATTGCATCTCTTAAGGCACAGCAGGGCTTATCATTAGGTGGCCAATCTGATTCTGTTGGGTACTTATGGTACTTATGGTTACACACCTCAGAGGCTAATTGCAGCAGGGTGATTTGGTGTTGGCCCTGGAAACCTCTAAACTGCTCTTGTATGAGGGGGTCTTAGCTAAGAGTATACAATTTGGAAGAGTCTCCAATATCAAGCATCACCTCAAAGCGCCACAATCAAACAATCACACCATCCAGGTAAGTAATGACTCTCCCGCCCGTTGCCGTAAATCTACCTATGATATCCATGACTTCTTGTTGTGTATAATCTTCTAAGGAATTTATTTAAATCCCTGCCAGATTTTGTGGTGAGTGCTGCGATTTTCATCTAAACATTGGCTGTACACACACAACATTCTGCTTCTCTAGGTCCCCACGGCCCCTACCTCTTTCACTGTCCTAATCACTAGAGTTTGAAAGGTCACTGCCAGTCCACATGTCGGTATCCCAAGAGGAATCTGGGGACCAGTCCAAGCCAGCATTAGCAATGACTAAATTAACCTTTTTTTTATTTATCCTTTCTCTACATTTACAATATTTATTTTGAGCCACTTTGACTGTGGCACATTCTGGGATGGTTCGATACATGTCTGCCTTATCGTGCAATAATTTATTCTGGCAAGACAACATGGTTGCAGTATTTTTGATTCAACAAGTTGCTTTTCTAAATGTTGGTTCTCTCTCTAACTGTTTACATTTTTCATGCATTTTCATGTAGGCAGACAAAAGTATCCACCCTCCTCTGCAAGAAGTGAAAAATCATTCCCTTCAACAGGTACTTTTCTTAAACAAAACAAAAGATCTGATGGTTCTGCTTCATTTAAACATTCATCCCCATTCTCCGATATACCAGCCAAATGTGAAAATTCATTAGCTAATACATCATAGGGTCCTAGTCACCATCCAAGAATTTGAAAAACACTCTGTTCACCCACGTTTTTCAAAGCAGATGCTTTAGGCTTCATTCCAAACATATTTTTACTTTTAAACATACACTTTCAACTTATAATTCCTTCCCCTGGCGGACCTACGTGTTTTGCTTTACTGCTGACCGAGCCAAAATACAGACACTGAAAAGAGACTAAAAGAATCTCTGGAATGCACTTCTTAGTCTAAAGAAGACATTTATTAAATTACTCTGCAAGGTTCGTGAGAGAAAGAGAGATCTCTCCTCTGTGAGAGGGTAGAGATCTCTCTGCCCTGCGAGAGAGAGAGAGAGATCTCTACCCTCATGGGGTGTCAGGCATTCAACATCAAAATCCTGACCGAAGACTCTGAATCTCCCACAGCCGATCCTGGGTCTCTTATATACCTTAAACAACCCAGAGGAGAGAGTTCTAAAAAACTTCACCTGCTCTCTGTTATTCAAAGCTACTTGAGGTCAGCTTTGAAAGAAACAAGTTGGAAATGGTCAAGTTCCCAAGGTTTCCCTCCTAAAACTAAACCGTTCCCTGCCGTACCATAAACATCATCCTCAGCCTTATCTTGCTGGCTGACTAACTCCTCCACGTTATATACCAGCACTTGGTGGGAAACAATATACAGACACGCAGAATAAAAACATGAACAAGAAAACACGTCGCATAACTGTTTGGCACTGAAAGATACTTGTGGTGGTGAAGCTAAGTCTAAGCTGAATACAAAATGGAGTCTGTAAGTTGTGACTGCTAATCTGACAGTGGGCAACTAGGCCAAGTGCAAAGTGGTGCGACACGGAGTTAATGGTCGAAACACAAATAGCACTCAGGTCCTTTAGATAAAAATGACCATAGATTTAAATATCACCTAGAATCACAATGAAGTCTATAGAAAACATGCAATAAATCAGTTTATTTATTTCTAACGAAAGTAAGAAAACAGTGTAGTGGGAAAACGAAAACATCTTGGCAAACGAAAATTATAATTGCTCAGGCATACCACATGGGACAGAAAGCACGGATGAAGTCGACTACTCCTGAGACTGTATAGATTGCATTAGCAGCTCTCAAGTTTCCCTCATTGTCTCTGAGACAAGACCTATCCACAAACAGTATGTAATCACACTCTACCATTGACTTTTCCCTTACATCTGGTCTTGGCTTGGTGCACAGTTCAGTAACATCAAAGTAATCATGCTCAATCTCTCCATCACAATTTTAATTCTCCAGGAAAGGCATGTGGATAGCAGTATTTAAAGTAGCACACCTTTCAAGAGACTCACATATTGAGCCACAAATATAATCTGTTAATACTTCATGAAGTCGCTGATTGTCAGGTACTGAGTAGAGTATGTGTCAATATCTTAAATGAATGTGGAACAAGATCAGTTATTGGATGTCCCATCACAATACTCTTACATCGTTTTATGCCAATACCTATTGCTTCCATGGCTTTAGGACATCCGGGCAGTCCTTGAGGCAGCATGATCAGGATTAGCAAAAAAATAAGCCGCAGAGCATCTCGCATTTCTGTGCATCTATGTAAGAACTGGAGAGTACAGCCCTACCTCTTACTGCAGAAGAGTGTAAAAGTAATATTGTAAACAGGCATTCCTAGTGCCGGGCATGACAGAGACTTTCTCTCAGCTTTAGAATGGCAACCAAGCAGTTGTTATCCCATGGTATTTGATCATTGTGTGTCAGCCTTTGTAAAGGCTTGGCAACCAGGGAAAATTTGGGTATGCACAGGAGACAGTAGCCTACCATTCCCAAAAACATTGTGACTTCTCTCTAGGTGGTTGACTGATTGATTTTAAGAATCGGCACGATTTTTTGTTGTGACACCTTCCTTGCTCCCTTCTCAATGTGATGTCTGAGATACAGAACTTCTTTCAGGCAATAATGCAGCTTACTTGGGGATACTTTGTCCCTCATTACAACCTTGGTGGGCTGCGGAGGCCGCCCACCAAGGTTGAACCGCCAAGCTGCCGCATATACTTTTCCGCCCGCCGGGCCAGCGGGGATGTCGGCTGTAACACTGCAGCTGGCTCCTAATGGAGCCGGCGGTGTTGCGGACGTGCGACGGGTGCAGCTGCACCCGTCGTGCTGAAAACAGGGTGGGGCTGTGCCTGGGGGCCCCTGCACTGCCCATGCCAAGTGCATGGGCAGTGCAGGGGCCCCAAGGGGCCCTGCGACTCCCCTTCCCGCCAGCCTTTCCATGGCGGTGTCTACCGCTATGAACAGGCTGGCGGGAAGGGGAGTCATAATCCCCAGGGCAGCGATTCAAGCAGTGCTACCCTGGTGGATTATAACCACCTGGACAACGATGGCGGAAAACTGCCGGTCCCGGCGGTGTGAAATATGGCGAATTGTACCGCTAGCCTGTTGGTGGTATGATTGCCAATTCAACCCTGGCGGTCTTTGACCGCCAGGGTTGTAATGAGGGCCTTTATGTCCATTCTCTGCTAAGTGGTTCAGTAATGCGAGGGTGTTTTGTTTGCAAGCTTATTGAGTACCAGATGTCACCAACAGGTCATTAATGCACTGAATTAGAACGGAATTACAGGGAATGATAAGGGCCTCAAGATTCTTTTTTATGATATGATTGAAAATTGAGGGGCTTTCTGTGTTCCCTTGTGGGACTCAGCACCATGCCAAAACATGGTTTGGAACCAAAAGGCAAAGAAGTACTGACTGTCCTCATGCAAGGGAACAGAAAAGAATGCCTGACACAAAACAATGACAGTGAACCACTCAGCCTCATACGGAATCTGAAACAAAATCACAGTTGTATTCAATACCATGGGTCAACAGGAAATAACAATATTGTGGTCCTTCTCAAGTCCTGCATTATACAGTATTTACCCCTAGGGTTTAGTAAGCCCATAATAGGTGAATTTCAGTGTTTTCCTGTTATCTCCTTCAAAATGCCTTGTTGTTTTATTGACTTGATCACTGAAGTAATTCAAATTGTACTGTGGAGTTCTTGGAAGCTCAACATTAGCCTTTACTTTTATACAAACAGGCTCTACTCCTTTTATGAGACTGGTTACCTTTTCTGAAATCCCAAGACATCTGACTTCATAGTATCTCTAAGATCCGGTGGTAAATCTTCAGATGTTATTACAGGATACAACTCAATCTCTGGCCTTTGATTCATCAATTTAAAGCCTATTTCCTCATCATGGGTCCAGAGCTAGACACCCTTTGGTATGCAGTAGATAGCACAATTTAACTTGCACAACAGATCATGTCCTAGTAGGCTCACAGGACTTGAATCAGACACCACAAATGGGTGATTCTCCTTAAAGGACCCTATTTTAACAGGTACTTCTTCTGTTATGGGGGTTTGTCATTTGCTTACTTGCGACTTCTACAATTTAGACTCTTTTTCCCAGAGATGGGGTAAGTTTGGAATCTCCCCTGTCCTAACAGAAGAGGTAGTAGCACCAGAATGAATCTAAAATTATATAGGGTTGGACTACGGCAACACCCTCTACGCTGGGACCACAGCCAAACTCCAAAATCGCCTGCAACGCATTCAAAACGCCTCGGCCCGCCTCATCCTCGACGTACCCCGCAACAGCCACATCTCGGCACACCTGAGACACCTGCATTGGCTCCCAGTCAGCAAAAGGATCACCTTTTGACTTCTCACCCACGCACACAAAGCCCTAAACAACAAGGGTCCGGAATACCTCAACCGACGCCTCAGCTTCTACGTCCCCATCCGCCTTCTCCGTTCCTCTGGCCTCGCTCTCGCTGCCGTCCCTCGCATCCGCCGCTCCACGGCGGGTGGGAGACCTTTCTCCTTCCTGGCGGCCAAGACCTGGAACTCCCTCCCCACCACCCCAGGACCACCCAGGACCACTCCGCTTTCCGGAGACTCCTAAAAACCTGGCTTTTCGAGCAGCAGTAACCCCCTCTTTCCCCTAGCGCCTTGAGACACGCATGGGTGAGTAGCGCGCTTTATAAATGTTAATGATTTGATTTGATTTGATTTGATTTAGGGTGGCCATTCACTTCACCTTTTAGGAATGGACCACACTGGTCTACCTAAATTTGAAATACATTGTGGACACTCACATTTTGTTGTGGCATTGGGGCTTGTGGTACCTGCATCACTGGAGCTTGGGAAACATTAGAATTCTGCATACTGGGTCTCAGTACATTATGTGGCTATATAAGATTATTACTCTGGGGTTGTAAAAACCCTGAATTCTGAACATGGTTCTCATTCATCATTCTATTGGGACTAAGACAAAATTCTTGTTTTCAATGACCTAACTTGTTGCAATAATGCCAAGGATTCAATCTCTTCAAAGTTGCCACATCAATTCCAGCATTCGGGGCAGCTGGAACATAACGACCTCTCCCTTGGTATAGGAACCCATTCCCACCTTGCATCACAAGAACTTTCTGCTGATATGCTCCTTGCATAGAACCAACAATCCCTACAACAAGTTGATTCTGACTTCCTCTCTGTAATTCTTTCATCTGTCCACTCTACAATTACTTTACATTCTGCCCACAAGTCACTTGGTACCACAATGCCAAAGAAGGTATTCAAATCTACCTGCAAGACTTGTGAAATGTTTAATGCTCAGCCTGTTGGTTCCATTCCGCAGATTTCTTTCCTAATTTTGGAAAATCATAAGTGAATAACTCAAGATCACTCCTACTCCAAGGCGCATGGACATAACCTCCACTAGGCACGTCCCTCAATGGAATATATGATGAACCCTCTCCATCCTGTAAAAGCTGAAACAGCCCTTTTTTCTGCTTCTTCTGGTCTTTCTTTTTATCAATCTGCTTTTCTACTTATCTAACTCACTCCATTTTTGTATGCTAACAATTAACTCTTTAATTTGCATTTTCAATCATGTTCTCATACTGCAAATGTCACTCTCATCAAAACATACAATGTAACTTTTTTGCAATTAATTTTTTATAGTTTAAATCTGTCTGTTATGTTTGGGAGTATTGAGGCAATTTATTGTGAGCTTGCCCTGCAGGTTTGGTAATGAACACAAGCTCATCCTCTTGCTAAGTGTCTAATTAGAAAAGATCAAGATTTCTGTGCATCATCACACCCAATTTAAACTTTAATTTGACCACAGTTTCCACATTTTCACTCACCAGGGCATGAATAATTTCATTGCCTGATCCTGAACCTTCACTTTCTTTTGGGGATCCACAGAAAAATCTAATGAAATCATCTTTTGCTTGAGATTTTGCTTTATGCTGTATTCCTTTTCTGGGACCAATGTTGACCACACCTTGAGGTGAATTCCAAACTGACATGTTAGGCTTTTGTGATTTTGGAGTAGACTCTTCTACAGGAGTAAATCCCCATGTTGAAAAGGTACTGAATTACAGCTGGCAAGCTGAAATATCACAATCGGTCCTCACCAAATTAAGATACAGAGCAATTACAACCAAAGCAATACAGAAACTGAGTGACTGAATGTTATAAATAGGTTTTCCATCCAGAAACCCCCATTCATTTGTCTAAACATGAAATCAGTCAGTCAAAATAACTTTATTCGGCGCATTGCCATAAAAGTACACATATGTACATATAAATCATCATAAAATACAGTACTTATTGCATAATTCAAAAAGCAAGACTCTTCCATCTGCAAGTCTATAAAATCTAAGCAAACCACTTAAGCCTACTAAGTCAATATATAATAATAAATACTTATAAAATCGTATACAACAATACAGCAGTATTTGATTTTCATTAATAAATAATCACATCACTAATTCATATCGATTCCTAATGGTAATAGAGGATTTGATAAAACTTAAAATAGAGCTGCACATTTGTTTGGATTAAAGGCTTTGAATGCCAATCAATCCTTCTTTATAGGGAAGGATGTGCAAATTACGCAAAATAGGTAATAAAAAGGTTTCCCTAGGAACTGAATAAAGTGTACAAAATAAAACAAAGTGACAAGTACTTTTTTTCGAAAAATTGTCACAAGGGCATGGCAGTAATGTTTTTTCCCACACGCATTTTGTTGGAAACGCCACTCTAAAATGAATCATATTAAATCTAAAAAGTTCAAGTAAAGGGTATAGGGAAGGGATCGGAAACCAAGTAAAATAAGGTTCTATCAAATTTGATGATTAAATTTGTACATATGAATCAAAAGAGCTAAATTTCTCTGCCACTTGGTATCTAAGATTCATAGCGTACTCTTTATATCGGAGTTTAACAATTTCCTTCGCATTGGCGGGCAAGAGCTCTGGTTTAGAATACATAAACTCCAAGTCCAAATTTCGAAAACAGTTATGAACAAAATGTAACCATGGAATTTTGTTGTGGTTTGCTAACAAGATACAGTCTTTTACACAATCATGTGTTAAAGTAGCCGCCGGATTTGACCATACTTTTATCCATAACAAAAGGGGGGCAATATCTATCAAATCTGTAATGTAGCGGATTCTCAGCTCCTCATGGCATATAATATTCGCTACATTCTTGGGTACCATAAATAGCCGTGGAGAAATGTATTCTCTGCCCGTTGTAATATACTTGAACTGGTATATCCCCAGAGGCCTCCCCCATAAATCGCCGCCGAGACACATTTGGATTTATAGAGCGTGATGATCTGATGAACTGGTCTATGCCCTAATCTACGGGCAAAGCGAACGATTGCTTCAATATTTCTTTCCATTTGTTGGAACTTAAAATTCAAATGGAATTTCCATGACAGAGAGGAACTTAGGTACAAACCTAAATAGCAAAAGTCTTTTACCTCTGTTAAGGTGTTCCCCCCCATTATAAAACATTTGGTGCGTGTGTTTTTAGGACCGCAGATCATAACATGTGACTTTTTAAAATTAACTTTCAAGTCAAGCTCTTGTGTGTGCGTTAAAAAAAGATCCAAAAGGGTCTGTAGGCCATTGGCCGTGCGGGCAATTAAAACGGCGTCGTCAGCATACAATAAAATCGGCAATTGTCTAAAACTCATCGTTGGGAAATCCTTACCATTTTGAGCTAAATAGCTATACAAGCCATTTATGTACAACAGAAATAAAAAGGTGCCAAAGTTCAGCCCTGTCTAACACTCCGATTAGATGCGAGGGGATGGGATCTTTCGCCATGTTGACCAAACTGAATTGTGATAGTAAGGTCAGAATATAAACGTTTGATCAGATCCAACAAATCTTGCTCAACCCCCATTGTGTCCATTATTGCCCACAATTTTACTCTATTCACCATATCAAATGCGCTGGACAGATCTATAAAGGCTAAGTGGATAGATTCCCTTTTCGCAATAACATATTTGCTTAGAATAAGGTGTAAGTTTATGGCCTGATCCACTGTGCCTAATCCAGGCCTAAACCCATATTGAATTGGCAATAGAATATTTGTCCTTGCCACCCACTCCTCAAGCCGATTCAAAATGCCACTCCCCAAGATCTTTGCCGTGGAGTCAATGAGAGAAATGGGTCTATAGCAAAAGGGGTCAAGCCTATTACCCTTTTTAAATATCGGGAAAATTATTGCCGTTAGCCATGAAGAAGGGATAGAACTTTGAATAGCACTATTCAAAACATTTGTAATTAGCGGAACCCACAGATCAGGTAGAGATTTGAAACGGTCCACTGGAATCCCGTCGGAGCCAGGGGCTTTCCTTAGTTTCATTTTATTTATTGCTGTGGTGATCTCTTGTGTCTCAAGTAAAATTCCACTCTTGTTTGGAATGGAAGTAGCCAAACATGAGAGGCCACATTCCTCCACACCGTAATTAGGGTTATTTGCGGACTGAAATACAGATGAAAAGTGTTCTGCCCAGACCCACTCTGGTATCAGACAGTCATCCTCCCTATTGACCTGTCCTGAAAAATATGGGTGATTAACCACCTTCCAAAATTAAGACTGGTCCCTCAATTCCGTGGCTGCCATGAGATCTTCCCATGCGCTAGTGCGTATTTCATTCTTCCTCTCCTCAAGGACTGACTTATATCGGCCCCCAGACTGTTTAACTAAATCATGACTAAATGGAATAGTTTTAATAGCTGTTTTTAAATCTCTGTGGGCAGCCGTACAGGCTGAATTAAACCAACGTTGAGGTTTTGCGCCTTTAGAATGTTCGGCACACGTCAGTGCCTCAGAAATAGCACAGCTTAAAGACTCAAAAGCAGTTATAAGATGGGCACAAGTAGGTTGCAGAGACAAACAAGTGTTAATGTGGACCTTATTTTGTGTTATAAGGTCCTCATGAAAGGTATTAGAGTTTACTCTCTCCCACCTCATACGGGGGCCAAAATTTATTTTAAAAACCACTTTCCCCTTGCGTACTATCCTAGGTGAAATTACCCTAGTTTTAAGAGCTAATTTTATGCTCAAGGGATTGTGGTCACTGGCACAGTGGGATTTAATGTTAAAATCCACAATTGAACGTGAAAGTGAAGAGCAAATAAGAATAAAATCAATAATGCTACCATTCCTGCTCCCTGTATAGGTGGGTATTTCCCTTATCTGACTATTTGTCATATCCCTTGCAAAAACAAGATAACATTTATAGATGAGGGTATTGAGAGCATTACCTAAATTGGAGTGGATAAAGTGAGTTAGTGACTCCCTACCTTCTATGGAAGCACCGCATATATAATGTAAATCATGATTACACAATTGAACATTAAAATCTCCAACCCAAATCATGTCAAATTCCCTCTCCTGGAGTTTTCCAGCAGAGTCTAAAAAGTCTGTAAGCTCTTCGAGGCTTCCTGACACGGCGATACTCGGAATATTGTTATAAAAATGTTAAAGTAAAATATCTTTCCGCCCGGTCATTGATAATAAGACCACCAAAAAAAAGGCAGAAGACCAAATCAAAGAAACCTCAATTTTTGGAAGTAATAATGACAGAAGTACCAGGAGCCCACCACTTGCTCTGCCCGCTCTAGATGGAAGAGCTGGCTGGGACACGGAGTAATAACCATCCAAGTAAAAGGGGGGCGTAAGCCAAGTTTCTTGGAGACAAATGATATCAAAAGTGGATACAAACTCCAGCCATTCTAAGTGTTCAGCTTTAGATCGGAGCCCAGCGATATTCCAGCTGATTAAGGATAAAGATTCAGTACTTTCCTGGGACGTTATCCCTGGCTCCTTAATTATGGCAGTATCTATTGTATTCTGTAATAAACTAACTGGCTCCTCAGACTCTACAGATTATTCCAAAAATATATGCCCTCCCACCAACTCAGTTTCAATGCTCAGCCTGTTGGTACCATTCCACAGATTTATTTCCTAATTTTGGAAAATCATTAGTGAATAACACAAGATCACTCCTACTCCAAGGAGCATGGACATAACCTCCACTAGGTACATCCCTCAATGGAATATATGATGAACACTCTCCATCCTGTAAAAGCTAAAATTTTATACTTATCTAACTCACTCCATTTTTGTATGCTACCAATTAACTCTTTAATTTGCATTTTCAATCATGTTCTCATACTGCAAATGTCACTCTCATCAAAACATACAATGTAACTTTTTTGCAATTAATTTTTTATAGTTTAAATCTGTCTGTTATGTTTGGGACTATTGAGGCAATTTATTGTGAGCTTGTCCTGCAGGTTTAGTAATGAACACAAGCTCATCCTCTTGATAAGTGTCTAATTAGAAAAGATCAAGATTTCTGTGCATCATCACACCCAATTTAAACTTTAATTTGACCACATCTTCCACATTTTCCCTCACCAGGGCATGAATAATTTCATTGCCTGATCCTGAACCTTCACTTTCTCTTGGGGACCCACTGAAAAATCTAATGAAATCATCTTTTGCTTGAGATTTTGCTTTAGGCTGTATTCCTTTTCTGGGACCAATGTTGACCACACCTTGAGGTGAATTCCAAACTGACATGTTAGGCTTTTGTGTTTTTGGAGTAGACTCTTCTACAGGAGTAAATCCCCATGTTGAAAAGGTACAGAATTACAGCTGGCAAGCTGAAATATCACAATCGGTCCTCATCAAATTAAGATACAAAGCAATTACAACCAAAGCAATACAGAAACTGAGTGACTGAGTGTTATAAATAGGTTTTGCATACAGAAACCCCGTTCACTCATCTAAACATGAAATGATTTTAAAATCATCTGTTCAAAGTCAGGAATAAGGATGGTTGGGATTAAATCCTAAGGAAATTCAGAAATGTGAGAATGTGTCAGTATAATGAAGGCTTCAGTAGAAGTCCTCTAGATGAAGGAGTAAGTGTTTAGCATGAAGCTTCACACTTTCTGGAATAAAGGGAGCAGAAAGGTGTGTACCCCTCAAAGTCAAAGGGAAGTCTGCCTTAACTTCTAGCAGCATAAGCAATAATTAAAGCAAACAGAACCTTCAGCGTCTATGTTATCTTCTCCTCCTCTCCAAGTACTAATCAGCTTCTGATCTGTCGTATGCATTCTCAACACCTCCTGAATTTCTCATTCCACAGAACTCAGACTGTTACTGTAAACTTGAACACCTACTGTTCCTGGTACATGATGAATGGGGTTTAGGTACATATAGGATGGCAGGGGGTACTATTATTTTGCTCATTGCTAATTGTCCCATTGGGAACAAGAGGTATTTCAGACATTTTGCAATACTTAACTTGGTTATTGTTAGGAACGTCCCACAATATTGTACCTTGCCATAGTTGTCACATATATGTATATCTAAGTATTTAAATTAGTACATTTGAACTCCCAGTTGACTTATATCCCCAGATGTCTTCTATCCATTCTATCAAAACGGGTATGTGACAGATTTTGTGAGATTCATCCAGAAAACCAAGCTCACACCTCCTCTTTCAATGTGGTCTCGACTACTGCCCAGTTTCTAGCCAGGCATGTTATAGTGAGCAATATATCATCAGTGTGTTAAAATATAGTGCACTTCATACCCCCAACAGTCAACCCATCTTTGTATGATCTGTGCCTGTGGTACTATGATCAGCATAAACACCAAGGGAAATAGTTTGCCCCTTTCTGTATCCCTTTGTGTACCAGCAAATTATTTGAGATTTGTTTTTCAGCTTTTAAGCCTTGCCTCAACATTTTTAGATAGAAGTGACACCCATTTCAAAAAAGGTTCCCCCAGATGCATTTTTCCAATGTTTTGGTTAACTACCTCCAATTCACAATGGTTTGTTGAGGTTTTCTAGCAGAAGGAATACTTTACATATTTTCATTTTTGTACTCAGGGCACACACAAATGCAGCCTGGTTGCTGTGTACTAATTCCTCTACTGCAATTGCTCACTTTTAACTAGTATCTTTCCCAGTACCTTCTTGTCCATGCTTATCATAGTGGTTTATCTGATTAAGTCTTGTACATCATTTACAACTTTGAGTGATATAACTATCGGTGATTATCCAAGTGACTCACAGAATCTAACCTTTTCAGACACTTTGTTGCTTATATTCAGTAATTGTGTTGCTCAATTTTCTCTACAGAATTCAATTGGAAACTAATGATTTACGGGTGTGATGCCTATCCCTTTCTGCTGTATTGCCCCATTGTATGTCATCTATCTGTGGGGATGTCTGGGGTCACTCTGGCTTCCTCACTCAGCTTAAAGTTGTTGGCTTCATTCAGCAGTTGATCTATTCCATCCTCATCTGGTATGGTGTTTTCACTCTACAAGTTACTTTAGAAATCCCAAAATGTATAATTTATCTCAATTTGAACTGTTTGAATTGCACCAGCTTGGTTCCTCATTTCTGTATTGTTTTTCTCCCTTTCTCGCCAGTAATTAGCCATCCAAGAGCATGCCCTGCCTTTCTCCACTCTTGTGATGGGATTCTGTGTTTGTCCTGTAGTTGTGTCTTCCTAGTCTTGTTCTTGCTGCCTCTAGTTCTTCCACTTTCTCAATACTCTTCATGTGTCCCTCCATAACCTGAATTATCATCTTGCCACTTCTCTGTATTTGTGCTTCCAACTTTGTTCTTGTGTTTTGAAATGTTCCCATACCTCATATTTGATAGACATACATTTCCCTCTAAAAGTATCTTTGAATACTTTTCATAGTGTTGAGCTGACAAACCCTACGCTATGCAAGAATAACTTATTAATGAACCCTGTAACTCCTGCCCTGTATGAGCAATCTAATAATGACCGTATTTGCGATTTGAATATTGGAATGGGTGTCATTTGTCTTGCCCATCTCCATTTCAGTAATGGCCGGAGAATGTTTGGTCAAGGTGTCCTGAGTAATTGTATTCCTCTATAAGATCAGTTCATGTAAATGTCATGCCAGAATCATAAATTACATGCTGTTGGACCTAGTCCTTTAGCATCTTTCATGACCTCATAAAAATGTTGAATAAAATGTAGTTAGATTTATTTCTCATTCGTAAATGTGCTATGGTAATAAATTATATTAAAGGCTCAAATACTGCACAATTTGCCTTTTTTGCTGCATAATTTAGTCAACCCTGTTGCATAATTGGGAGGGAGTGCAGAATTATTAGGCAAATGAGTATTTTGACCACATCATCCTCTTTATGCATGTTGTCTTACTCCAAGCTGTATAGGCTCGAAAGCCTACTACCAATTAAGCATATTAGGTGATGTGCATCTCTGTAATGAGAAGGGGTGTGGTCTAATGACAACAACACCCTATATCAGGTGTGCATAATTATTAGGCAACTTCCTTTCCTTTGGCAAAATGGGTCAAAAGAAGGACTTGACAGGCTCAGAAAAGTCAAAAATAGTGAGATATCTTGCAGAGGGATGCAGCACTCTTAAAATTGCAAAGCTTCTGAAGCGTGATCATCGAACAATCAAGCGTTTCATTCAAAATAGTCAACAGGGTCGCAAGAAGCGTGTGGAAAAACCAAGGCGCAAAATAACTGCCCATGAACTGAGAAAAGTCAAGCGTGCAGCTGCCACGATGCCACTTGCCACCAGTTTGGCCATATTTCAGAGCTGCAACATCACTGGAGTGCCCAAAAGCACATGGTGTGCAATACTCAGAGACATGGCCAAGGTAAGAAAGGCTGAAAGACGACCACCACTGAACAAGACACACAAGCTGAAACGTCAAGACTGGGCCAAGAAATATCTCAAGACTGATTTTTCTAAGGTTTTATGGACTGATGAAATGAGAGTGAGTCTTGATGGGCCAGATGGATGGGCCCGTGGCTGGATTGGTAAAGGGCAGAGAGCTCCAGTCCGACTCAGACGCCAGCAAGGTGGAGGTGGAGTACTGGTTTGGGCTGGTATCATCAAAGATGAGCTTGTGGGGCCTTTTCAGGTTGAGGATGGAGTCAAGCTCAACTCCCAGTCCTACTGCCAGTTCCTGGAAGACACCTTCTTCAAGCAGTGGTACAGGAAGAAGTCTGCATCCTTCAAGAAAAACATGATTTTCATGCAGGACAATGCTCCATCACACGCGTCCAAGTACTCCACAGCGTGGCTGGCAAGAAAGGGTATAAAAGAAGGAAATCTAATGACATGGCCTCCTTGTTCACCTGATCTGAACCCCATTGAGAACCTGTGGTCCATCATCAAATGTGAGATTTACAAGGAGGGAAAACAGTACACCTCTCTGAACAGTGTCTGGGAGGCTGTGGTTGCTGCTGCACGCAATGTTGATGGTGAACAGATCAAAACACTGACAGAATCCATGGATGGCAGGCTTTTGAGTGTCCTTGCAAAGAAAGGTGGCTATATTGGTCTCTGATTTGTTTTTGTTTTGTATTTGAATGTCAGAAATGTATATTTGTGAATGTTGAGATGTTATATTGGTTTCACTGGTAATGATAAATAATTGAAATGGGTATATATTTTTTTTTGTTAAGTTGCCTAATAATTATGCACAGTGATAGTCACCTGCACACACAGATATCCCCCTAACATAGCTAAAACTAAAAACAAACTAAAAACTACTTCCAAAAATATTCAGTTTTGATATTAATGAGTTTTTTGGGTTCATTGAGAACATGGTTGTTGTTCAATAATAAAATTAATCCTCAAAAATACAACTTGCCTAATAATTCTGCACTCCCTGGTGACAGCACTGTTTGTTTTTGCAAAGTGCATGCCTGCACAAAAGGGGCAGGGGATATTATGTGAATGTATGCTTCTTGACATCAATGGTAGATTTTTTGCTTTAGGAAATACTTTGATATACTGACAATGGTCCAGCATATCCTCCAAAACAATGTTTTGCATAAGTCATGACAAACTTGTTTGCAGTGGAATTGGTTATGTAGCAAAGTGGATTAATACTGTGGGGGTGATTCCAAGCTTGGCGGGCGGCGGGAGCCGCCCGCCAAGCGGGAACCGCCAGAAGACCGTACTGCGGTCAAAAGACTGCGGCGGTCATTCTGGGTTTCCCACTGGGCTGGCGGGCGACCGCCAAAAGGCCGCCCGCCAGCCGAGCGGGAAACACCCTTCCACGAGGAAGCCAGCTCCGAATGGAGCCGGCGGGGTAGAAGGGGTGCGACGGGTGCAGTAGCACCCGTCGCAAATTTCAGTGTCTGCTAAGCAGACACTGAAATTCTAAGTGGGGCCCTCTTACGGGGGCCCCACGACACCCCATACCGCCATCCTGTTCCTGGCGGCCGAAACCGCCAGGAACAGGATGGCGGTATGGGGGTCGGAATCCCCATGGCGGCGCAGCAAGCTGCGCCGCCATGGAGGATTCCCCTGGGCAGCGGAAAGCCGGCGGTACACCGCCGACTTTCCGTTTCTGGCCGCGGCTGTACCGGCGCGGTCAGAATGCCCAAAGGAGCACCGCCAGCCTGTTGCCGGTGCTCCCGTGGACCACGGCCCTGGCGGTTTTTACCGCAAGGGTCGTAATCAGGCCCTGTGTGTTTTTGTCTTTTTATTGCCTTTGGAGAACCTGCAGGTTCACCAAAAAAGTAAGGCCTATATTTATACTTTTTTGTGCTGTATTTGTGTAATTGTTTTTAATGAAAATGTGGTGCAAACTTAGCTCTATATGTTTTTATTTTGATGTTAAACATGTCTAACGTCAAAATATTGGAGTTTGCACCATTTTTAGATGCATGAACCTACCCTGTGTCAATGAGATGCAAGGTAGGCGTTCTCATCTAAAGAATGGTGCTATCCCCATAGCCCGATATTTATCCCCGTGCTAAAATGACACACAGGTGGGAGGAGGGGCCAAATAATGGTGAAAGCTTTCTTTGTACCATTATTTAATGCTTGGGTCAGACCAGGCGTTAGGGGATCAGTGGACCTATTTCCATGGTCCTCTACAAGCCCCAGGTACATCCCCAACCCCACCAGAGGAACACCGGTAGATTGGGGACCCCATCCAAGGTAAGTAGGGTAAGCAAAGGTAAGTATTCTTAAAACTTTTTTAAAGTGTCACTGGGGGATCTGAAATGGCTCCCCCTACATGACACTGGTGCACTGGCCATGCCCAGGGGACCCTTGTCCCCTGTGCTGGCCACTGGAGTGATGGACATGACTCCTATCTTTATATAAGACAGAAGTCATGTGTTATGGATGGTTTTGCGTCAGAAAGTAACGCTAGGCTGGTCAAAGGCATGTTTTTTTTGCCTCTAACCAGCCTAACGTCATTTGTTGGTGCAAAACCTCCTTCTCCCACACCGGCATCCCAACCCGGGTAATGTAATTTTTGTTTACGCTAGCCCACCCTAAACACAGGCTTTCAGGATTCCATAAATTTGGCACCTGGCTGGCACTCTGGAGTGATGCAACCGGCGCAATACTTTTTGATGCAAAACTGCATTTGCACAGTTTTGCGTTAAAAATATGGGCCTACATTTATTTATTTACTGTTGAACACATCTCACAGATGCACACACTCACAGACAGATTTAGAACAATACTTCTGCTTTCTACGTAAGGCAGAGTTTTTAAAAGAACTTATTGGCATCTCAGTGGCTGACTGCGCACAGGCCCTAACTCAGGCTATGGATGACAGCTCTGACGTGGGATCAGAGACTGAGGTAGCGCCTGAGGGAGAGGAGAATGGAGCAGAATTTAGAAGTGATTTATCAGTCAGTGGAGTTCCATCCAACAAGCCATCTTTTAGCGATTCTGAGGGACAAGAAGATGTCAGTTGTGATGCCATTTCACAGGCACAGTCTAAGCAGTGGGGCGACTGTACCAGGTAAGACCAACTCAGAGAGCAGGCATGCACTACCCAGATGAAGTGCTCTCTGCAGCCCCCAATTTAGTTCAGCCCCAAATTC
Source organism: Pleurodeles waltl (assembly GCF_031143425.1). NCBI lineage: Eukaryota > Metazoa > Chordata > Amphibia > Caudata > Salamandridae > Pleurodeles > Pleurodeles waltl. Next base: position 73,141,744 of record NC_090439.1, read on the forward strand.
CATCTTTCACTGGGTTGTTGGATGTAATGTCCATATGGTAAATTTTTTGCCAATTGACTTTGCCCATTTCTTTTTGGATATTGACGTCCATGAGCAAACCATGCAGCAAACAAACGTGTGTGCTGAATAATTTTTGATGGGACATGGAAGCACTCTAGGGCATCATTCTGGGGCACACCAGTGGAGTCCCACCTCACTTGAGGAACTGAAGTTATTTTCAGGCCTTGAGTTCAAAATGGGGTTCATGCACAAACCAAACTTGCAGTCCTACTGGTCTACTCGCACAATTTAGGTAGCCCCCTTCTCATACCATAATGAGCAGAGATAACATTTTGCTATTATAGTGTATGCTGCATTCCATTCACAATTTGCTGCATTGCCTCAGTACCATCCAGACTGTGACAGGTTGTTAAAAATTAGATTTGTCATGAAGCATTTGTCTGCCAGATTTCCAGAGATTCACTATGGCATCAAGTTGTGAGGAGTGAGAGCTCTACTTACTATCTGTACAGCTCAAGAGTGTATACAGGGAAAGACTCCATTCTAAACCCTGTAGGTTGCCCACCAACAATAGGAGTCAAAGGAAATATTGTATGGGAGCTTGTCCAGCCACTCATTCACAAAGATTATAACTTTCATGTAGACAGTTTCTATACATTAGTAGAGCTGTTTAGTGAGCTGTACAAAGCTGGCACTGTGCCATGTGTTTCAGTTCATTGTCAACGAAAAGGATTCTCTCAGGACTTTGTTTGTAAGATGCTCCAGAAATCCCAGAGCACTGTTTTGTGTTACAACGAACTGCTCGCAGTCAAGTCCTCTGAGAGGCAGAATGTGTACTTTCTTACTACAATTCATGATGAGAGCACTTTCCCGTCACAGTTTGGGGTCAGATGGCTGAAGTTCACAAGCCCATCTGTATACTTGATAAAAACAAGTACATGGGTGGAGTGGATAAGAATGACCAGGTTCTTCAGCCATTCAATGCAAATCATAAAACTCGCACTTCGAATAATAAGCTGTTTACCCACCTGATCCAGATGGTGACATACAATGTATATGCTGTTTATCATCAAACCTCCGCAGTAAGACTTGTGCTTTTCCTCGACTTTCAGTTGACCATCACTGAAAGTCCTACTGTTAAAGGAGCAGCAGCCTCTACTTAATATGTTCTGGAGGACATAGCAAAACTGCACGTTGCTGATCTCATTCCTGAAACAGCTAAAAAGACTCAATCATGCCGTTATTGTAGAGTCTGTATTAAACAAGGAAAAAGGTAGGAGAGTCATGTTTACTGTCATCCGTGCCCATCTCAGCCAGCCTTGTTTTCCTACTTGCTTTATATTGTACCCTACAAAAGTGAAGTATTGGGAAACTGACTGAAGTGGAGCTGCCATTAGGTAAATCTTTCAAGGGATGTGCATGAATGCCCATCTTCATTGGCCCACTCCTTCACTAGGCTAGCAGCCGTAGAATTTTTGTTTCTGTACTTAAGGAAACCACGGACTTACCTATGGCCTTTATTTATTGTCATAATGTGGTAGGTGGGGTCGCGCATTTTAAACTGCCGGGAAAGCACCAGCTGACTGAGGGGGCGGGGACCAAGCCCCTTTAAGTCTACAACGCGCGCCCACTTCACGGGACGCGCGCGGGGTGAGCCCAGGCGAAGTACAGGCCAAGGGCGGGCCCGTCCTGCGCCCGTCAGCGCCCGGAAGAGACTGGGCTGGGCCATACCCTTTTATATTTGGTATTTGACGGTGATTGGTTTTTTGAGAGGGTTAAGGAATCCTGGTTCACCTGCTGTGTCCTACAGAACATTGTCTGACTTGCTGTGATCACCAGCATTTGTTTTTGGGACGGATCGAGCCCTCCCTTTGGAACTTAAGCCATAGACTCTATTTTCCATGGGATTTCCTGTTCAAATCGTTTTTCTGCTTCGGATCATTAAGACTCGGCCAGCGCCAAACAGACTACTTTGACCCCTGTGCTTCCTAACCGCGATTCTCTTAGAGAAGACATTCCAGCTTTAGTCTCTAGTTTAAAGCGTGAAGTGGGGGAGTTGAAGTGTCTATTGCTTGAAGTCCTTAAGCTTCTCAAAAAATCTGAACCAACTCCCCAGTGTGTTCCGAATTCGGCGCCATTGCAATGTATCCATCCGACGGTCTCTGTTCCTTTGCCAGCAGATCTTCCAACGACTTTTGAGGCTGCCCAGACCTCTAGGTACAGGTTGCATTACAGCATATACCCTGCTCCCCTTTTGGCAAAATCCATATCCTCTCCTCCCACTATCGACCGGAATGTGGACCCTATATCAGTCTCTGGCCACCCAATCTATACGTCTAATCGAAATTGTATCTACATGTGCAAAGTTCCCCCCTTGCAGTTCAATTGAGGGAAGACACACCTTCTTTAATCAACAAGGCTTCGCATTGGATCCGCCATGTCAGAGGCTGTGGCTAAATTATCCTTACAGACATTGTGGTGGTCATTCTGACCCTGGTGGTAAAAACCGCCAGGGCCGTGGTCCGCGGGAGCACCGCCAACAGGCTGGCGGTACTCCTTTGGGCATTCTGACCTCGGTGGTACAGCCGCGGCCAGAAACGGAAAGTCGGTGGTCTCCCGCCGGCTTTCCGCCGCCCAGGGGAATCCTCCATGGGGATTCCGACCCCCATACCGCCATCCTGTTCCTGTCGGTTCCGGCCGCCAGGAACAGGATGGCGGTATGGGGTGTCGTGGGGCCCCTGGGGGCCCCTGCAGTGCCCATGCCAATGGCATGGGCACTGCAGGGGCCCCCATAAGAGGGCCCCACTTAGAATTTCAGTGTCTGCTTAGCAGACACTGAAATTCGCGAGGGGTGCTACTGCACCCGTCGCACCCCTTCCACTCCGCCGGCTCCATTTGGAGCCGGCTTCCTCGTGGAAGGGTGTTTCCCGCTGGGCTGGCGGGCGGCCTTTTGGCGGTCGCCCGCCAGCCCAGTGGGAAACCCAGAATGACCGCCGCGGTCTTTTGACCGCGGTACGGTCTTTTGACCGCGGTACGGTCTTTTGGCAGTTCCCGCTTGGCGGGCGGCTCCCGCCGCCCGCCAAGCTCAGAATCACCACCTGTATCTGCCTCACGGTTGTGTGGTCGCTCTGGCGGGTGGGACACTATCAAACTCAATCTTGTAAGCCCCTCTTTAGTCATGGGCCTCCTCCAGATGGAAGCACGCAATTTGAGAAGGAAGGAGCTTGACATATTTTTTAGTGACAGCTTGCCTGCTTTGGGAACCAAGAGCCTGTCCTCTCGCTTAAGTATGGACAAGCTGATTCTATCCAATGTAATTGACCCTGTTGCCTCTTCTGGTCTGCCACTTATTCCTGTTGCTGAGCCTGACATGGCCCCTGTTTTTAAATGTGTTAGTGCATGCGTCTCTGCGCCTCAACGGGGCACTTCTGATGATTGACTATGTTCCCCTAGTCCTTGTAAATCCAGTGTCGGTCATGATTCTCAGGCCTTGCCCCCCCAAAGTCCTTTGCCAAGTCTGGGTGTCAACATTCCATGGGATGCATCTAGTATCGCTACTGTGAACTCTAACCCAGTATTGGTTGCTGATTTTTGTGAAGCCACCTGCAGTGTTATCCATGTTACAGGGACATTTTTGTCCAGGAATGTGGCAGGTATTAAGAGTAAATTAGTTGATCCTGAGTGGGGGGCCTATATCGAACCTTTCTGCATCTGCATGTTTCAGGAAACATGGGCCACGGAATGCGTGTACAGGCAAGGTTTTTGTTCCTTCACCAAAAATGCAATGCAGCCTTCTATGGGCAGGGCAATAGGGGGTTTATGCACTTGGGTAAAGATGATAGAGGTGGGCAAAGTAAAAGAGATCGCTGTAGATTCTTGTGACATTCTGGCAATAGTAGTACTGCCAAATTCGGGTACTCCTGTGTTATGTATTAATATTTACAACAGACCAGGCCCCTCCAACCTTCAGTCTGCCACTATAGACCTCCTGCACAATCTTATATCTGACTTTCGCTCCAAATATCGCATTATCATTGCAGGTGATCTCAACACGCAAATCGAACTTGACTCGGCTTACGCCGAGACAACACAGGCCGAAGGTGAAGTGTGGAACATTCCCTTTTTTCCAA